>NC_136266.1:78662618-79222618 GCF_964187855.1 Myxine glutinosa | reverse complement strand
CCCCTCCATCCCCTCAAACGGCGACACGGCTGACTCTGCACGTGAAAAAGCTGAATGCCTCAACTCTGTGTTTGCCTCTAAATCTTGTGTCCCAAACCCATCCCTCTCTGTACCCACCGTACCCAGTCGTACCCAGCTGTTCCTGGACTCTGTGTCCTTTCCTCCTGACAAGGTGGAAAAGTTTCTGTCAACCCTCGACTCTGATTATGCAACTGGTCCTGACGGCATCAGCCCACGGGTCCTAAAATCCTGTTCTTCCGCTCTTTCACTCCCTCTCTCTGTTCTCTTCACCCTCTCTTTTGCTCAAGGTCATCTGCCATCTGCTTGGAAATCAGCCAACATCACCGCTTGGCACAAAAAAGGTGCAAAAACAGATCCTAGCAACTACAGACCAATCAGCCTTCTCCCAATTATCAGCAAAGTCATGGAATCCATCATTGCTTCAGATATGAAATCTTTCCTCTTCTCCAATGGCTTGATCTCTGACCATCAATTTGGTTTCAGATCTGGTCACTCTACTCTGGACATGCTGCTTCTTCTTTCTCAACAATGGATGGAGGTCCTCAACGCCAAACAGGAAGTTAGAGCTGTCTCCCTTGACATTGCACGTGCCTTCGATACGGTCTGGCACCCCGCTCTGCTCACCAAACTCTCCTCCTTTGGTATCCATGGAAATCTCCACGCATGGCTAGCGGACTTCCTCTCTAGTCGTAGTCAACGTGTGGCCCTGAATGGGTTTCTCTCATCTCCTCTTCCTGTTCAGGCTGGAGTTCCCCAAGGCAGTGTTCTGGGTCCTGTGCTTTTTCTGGTCTTCATCAATGATCTCTCTGACTCTCTTGAAAATCCTCTCTATCTCTTTGCTGACGACTCTACTCTCTGTTGCTCCATTCCTCATCCCTCAGATCGGCAGTCTGCAGCCTCCTCACTCTCTGCAGACCTGGACAAAATCACAGACTGGGCAAACAAGTGGAACATGTCTTTCAATCCTGACAAATCTCACACTCTTACGATATCTCTCTGAAAAGACCGACTGGACAACCCTCCAATCCACTTTCTGGATAATCCTCTCCAAGAAGTTCTGTCACTCAAGCTTTTGGGTCTCACTATCTGCCATGATCTTTCCTGGGAAAACCACATTTCAAATCTGGCCTCCAAAGCCAGTCACCGACTGGGCATCCTCCATCGTGCGAAGTCCTTCCTTGGTACACCTGAGCTCCTCACCACTTACAAGGCTTTCATCCGCAGCTCTATGGAATACTGCTCTCCCCTCTGGTCTGGTGCTCCTGCCTCACACCTAGCTCGTCTTCATGCTGTTGAAACCAAAGCGTTCAGAATCATTGGAATCTCCCGTGATTAAGCTAACTTCAAGGGCCTTTCACTCACTCACCGCAGGCAGGTTGGTGGTCTTTCCGTCTTCTACCGACTCCTCTCTGGCCTTGCCCCCCAGCTCTCTCTGGGCTCTGTCCCCCAAATATTCCTACAGGTCGCACAAGATCTGCCTGCAACCCTCTTATGGTTAAACTGCCAAAATCAAGACTTTCTGCTCACCTTCACTCCTTCATTCCTCTTTTCACCCGCCTCTGGAACAAACTCCCTCCCTCTCTTCAATCCCACTCCACCCTCCAGGTCTTTAAAACAGCTGTTCACCACCATCTCTTATCTTCCCCCATCCAAAACCTTGATCTTTTCTACCCCCGCTAATTTCACCCCAAATCCACTTTTTTTAAAGACCAACTTCTGTCCTGGAAGTCCTTGGTGTCCTTGTGTTTTATACTTCTCCCACCCCCCCGCCCCCCCCCCTTTCCACGCCTCCTCCCCCCAAGCCCTCTCCCTCCCACACATCTCCCTGCTCTCAAATGTTATGTTTGTGTGCTTCCCCTTCTCTCCCCATCTTGTCTTCCGCTCCCTCTTTTTACATATTTTGTTTGTCTGGTTGATTTGTTTGTGAAATAAATGTTAGCTCTTTCACGAGCCTCGATTCAGTATACATTAAAAAAAAACAAAAAAAACCTTGTGAGATGAATATCTTGAAAAATAAGCGAAGTACCAACTTCTAATTTGGTGTGTGGGTGTATCTCAGCATAAGGAAGAACGCTATTGAAAATTGGTTCGCCACGTCAAAATCAAAGATGGCCGCCACCACATATATGTCTGAACCTTGTGAGTGAAATATCTTGAAAAATAAGCGAAGTACGAACGTCTAATCTGGTGTTTGGGTGTATCTCGGCATAAGGAAGAACGCTATTGAAAATTTGGTCGCCACGTCAAAATCCAAGATGGCCGCCTTGCGTCTTCCACCTTGTCAACTCGCATCACTTCACCGACGGGGGACCTAGGCTTAACGCTTGTTTACAAGAAATCTCAGCGCATGTGTACTAAGTTCAGACCGCCAAAACACATGCAGCAGACGATCCAACTGACTTGTGCTGCCGTCTGCACTAAGCCAGAGTAACTATAAACAATCTCCAGGCAGTAGTTCAGTGTATAAATTTAATGCAATGACATACTGACCACTGATGATCTATTTATAGGTATAGTCCATGACGTGTAGTAACGTCATCTGTACACAAAACCTTTTCGCGGGTTGCGGCACTGGACGTCATCCGTACCCAAAGGTACATCCGTACATCTGTAAATTTTCCTACCCCTAAAGATGTTACTACTCCTTGTCTGGCTACTACCCATTGACCTGCCTGGCTATGTAAGAGGTACCAGGAGCCAAGCTCCCTCCAGTATGGCTGTCTGGGTCACAGTAGCACACAAGCTTCCCCACGACGATCAAATTGGTGGTGACAGTCAGGGAAGAAATAATAATAAACCCATTTTAATTTTGAGTAGTTTCCTGCCTATTGCCTCTCACGCATTGCCCTGCCAAGTGATTGGGGGGTACGGCATCATTTGGAGCAATCATTTGGGGCTTTTAAATGGTAGAGAACAGTTAAAATGATTTTATATATTTTTAATGGTGGAGAAAGTTAGTGTGAATTTGGTAAGCTTGACAACCTTCTGGAGTAGCCAAAGCTCCTGGCATGATGGGTGACGTTAGACTTTATGCATCAGATTTCCTTGCGTAAAGGCTTGAGTCATTCCATTTGATGAAGAAAGAAGGCTTGTTTACAGTGCCTTAAGGGCAGGGCACAGATAAACTACTTCTTCATAAACCCTTCGGACGATGTTTACCTTTACGTTTTGAATGAAGCACTCCCTGACCCTCATTGATGAACTTCCGACAGTTTGACAAAGATCTGTTTGGCCATTTCTGAGAAAATGCTGATACACACACATCTCTTCTATTTGTAGATTATTCAAATAATAAATATTTTGGAAGGTTAAATGTTCTACAACATACAGTCACGTGAAAAAGTAAGTACACCCCATGTAAAGTTTTGACTTTTTCAACATATTTCAACGTACAGCTATTTGATCTTCATTTCAACAATATTGATAGATAAAGGTGATATAATATATCAAATATCATGAAACATTTACATTTTGTAGTCCATTGTATAATTTAAATAAACATAAATGCAAATTTCGCATGTGGAAAAAGTAAGTACACCGTTGGCTCTAATAGGTGGTATTGCCCCCTTTGGCAGAAACAATCTCAGGTATGCGTTTCATTTAACTGTCTACCAGTCTCTGACATCGACTGGGAGACATTTTTGCCCACTCCTCCATGCAGAATTCTTTCAGCTGTGCGATTTTTGAGGGGTTTCTTGCATGCACAGCTCGTTTCAAATCCCCCCACAACATCTCGATGGGATTTACATCTGGGCTTTGACTTGGCCATTCCAGAACCCTCCATTTCTTTTTTTGAGGGGTTTCTTGCATGCACAGCTCGTTTCAAATCCCCCCACAACATCTCGATGGGATTTAGATCCGGGCTTTGACTTGGCCGTTCCAGAACCCTCCATTTCTTTCTTTTCAGCCATTCCTTGGTGGATTTACTGGTATGTTTAGGGTCATTGTCATGTCGCAAGGTCCACCTTCGGTTGAGCTTCAACTCTCTGACAGATGGCATCACATTATCCTCAAGCACCCTCTAGTACAATGAAGAATTCATCGTGGATTATATGATGGTGAGCTGCCCAGGCCCTGATGCATCAAAGCTGCCGCAAACCATAATATTTCCACCACCATGCTTTACAGTTGGTATCAGGTTCTTGTGGTCAAATGCTGTCTTTGGTTTTCGCCAAACATGTCTTCTGGTACTGTGGCCAAATAGTTCTACCTTTGACTCATCTGTCCAGAGCACATTGTTCCAGAAGTGCTGGTCTTTGCCGAGGTGTTCATTGGCAAACTTTAGTCTTGTCCTGATGTTCTTTCTGGACAGCAAAGGTTTCCGCCTGGCACACCTCCCATGTAGATCAAATTTGTGCAGCCTCTTTCTAATGGTAGACTCCTGCACTTTGACATCAACAGTGGAAAGAGCTACCTGTAGGTCCTGTGATGACATTCTGGGGTTCTGAGAGACTTCTTTCAGCATCTTACGGTCTGCTCTCGGGCTGAACTTGCTGGGGCGGCCTGTCCTGAACAAGTTGGCAGTTGTTTGGAATCTTCTCCACTTATAGATGATCTTCCGGACAGTCGAATCATTGATTTCAAATTGTTTGGAGATCTTTTTAAATCCCTTCCCAGACTCGTAGGCATCTATAAACTTCTTTCTGAAGGCCTCAGAGAGCTCTTTTGATCTAGGCATGGTGACGCCGCACACTTCAACAACAAAGAGCAAACCAAACTAAATGTCTGAGGTTTAAATAAGATCGGTTCCTCCAAGATCCGATGTTCTAATCATTTGCACCTGAGCTGGTGCACCTGATTCTAATTTTAGGTATTTGAAGAAGTGATAAATGTAGGGGTGTACTTACTTTTTCCACTTGCGAAATTTGCATTTATGTTTATATTATACAATGGACTACAAAATGTAAATGTTTCATGATATTTGTTATGTTATATCACCTTTATCTATCAATGTTGGTGAATAGAAGATCAAATAGCTGTATGTTGAAAAAGTCAAAACTTTACATGAGGTGTACTTACTTTTTCACGTGACTGCACATTTAATCTCACCACAAATGTATTATTTGCATTAAAATGGTGATTCTGAGTCGAACTGGTTTATCAATAGATTATCCTGCATTACATTTTTACATGTTGAGATCACACCCCATAGGACAGTATATAAATGTGACCATTACATCAATCAGTGTGCCTCCATTACCAAGTGTGTAATGGCGACAATGAAGAAGCAATCCCTGTTCGTCTTTCTCCTCTCCACCTGTCTCTCCGCTTCAGCGGGTAAGAATCTTGATAAAAATGGTTAAAAATACTGACGGAGGTCTTTTAGAACTTGCTCTATTTATTATGATCCTTCTGTATTTATGGAGTCTCTTGACGAAATTGCATCAATTTCGTCTGTCTTTGGCCCACTGACTGATATAATGAGAACCATCCAGGTGGTGTCTAACTCCCTCAGCTTCTTTTCCACCGTATGCCGTCAGGTCTCTCTTGGTCGTCCGACCCTCCTTCAATCTTAAGGATTCCCATAGAAATGTTGTTCCAATGGATTGCTGCTTTCCCAGATTGCCTTCCTTGCTTGGAATATTATTGGAAGCCCTCAAACCCACCCAGGCGCAGCCAAACGAGCCTTACAGACAATTTCTGCAATAATTTATTTCTCCCTCGACAGATAGATAAGGAACGAGAAATAAAGAGCAAAAGAGAGAAAATAATAGAAAAAGTAAGAAATAGAATGAACAAAGAGAAAGGTGAAAAAGTAGAAAGAAACGTGAAATGAACAAAGAACAAAGATGTGGGGAAGAACCCGGAGATACAGATTTCTGTAGTTACACCCCAGGCTCAGACGCAGCATCAGGTACAAGCTACCAAAGGTCCATCATTGGGGAAACACAGTCTACATAACATCAGAATATGGTACAAACATAATCAACCGGAAAACGAAATACTGCGCTGGTATCATCAGAAGGAACCCAAGTAAGAAAAGAGCAAAGATAGTCATCAGGCCGGAGGGACAGAGAGGGGATTTGGATTTCAGCTGTTACTCCTCTACCCTCTAACGCATCCAGCCAGGTGCAGCCAAATGAGCCTTACAAAAAAAATTCTGCAAGAATTCACTTCGCCTTAGAGAGAGAGAGAGAGAGAGAGAGAGAGAGAGAGAGAGACAGAGAGAGACTTGACTTTTATGTGCTTTTATTATAAAAGTATCAAAACACACATGAAAGAACACCGCAAAATTTTTACAAGAAAAAGAAAGTTGTACAAGCAAAAAGAATGTATATACATGTATATATGGACATTGAGCGTAGGTATAATTTACAAAAACAAACTCAACACCTCATCTGTAAAACAATCGTCGCTCACACTGCCGAAACTTATCCGGGCCGACACTATTCCTTTGAAGCAAAACATCACATTTTCATCTCTGCCACTCAATTTGATCTTTCTAGTTTTATATATTGCGAGTTTAGCAATTCCGCACAGAAAATTCAAGAAAGGGACCGCTGTCTTGTTCTTGGTGCTCCTTTCAATGCCATACACAAAAATTGCAACAGAAAAAACAAACTGAAATTTATAAAAGAGCTGTTGGAGGAAACAAAAAAGGGGTACCAATCTCTTACATTTCACAAAAGCATGGGTCACATTTTCAGCCTCTTCACAAAAAGGACAAACATTCAGTACAGAAGGATCAAACTTATTAAGTAAGTATTTGGTGACCAGGGCGTGATGAACTAGTCTCCAATTTAAGTCTCCGGTTCGACCTAAGGTTGGAGACCTATACATCTCTTTCCACACTGGAGATAGGAACGACTTAGCCGGAATGATCTCATCCCACCGATTTTTTAAAGGTTTTGTGAAACCCGGTATAAGCACCTCTTGGCATATCCCATAAATAACTTTTTTTTTCATCACATGGAACACACCGCAACCATCTGACTTTGAGAAGACACCCTGTTGTTTTTTTGAGCTAACTTGGAGCTCGGGGAAATAGAGACGAGAGTCCACCACTTCATCTGCCCCAGTCCACCCGATATTTAATTCCCTGAAAGTTTTAATCACAACTCTCAAAACTTTGTCCACCATTCTGGATGACCGAACCCCCACTTCTGATGTGAGAGAACCGGTGGATAACCATCCATTTAGGGAAGGCTTCATCAGGTCCCGAACTTTGTTTATTCCATTACGGGTGAAGCAATGCATAAATGACCTGGAGGTTGAAATTTCAGGGAATAAAGGATTCAGAACCAATGGCTCATGCATATATTTTTTTGCATCGTAGGACACCTCTAATCGTTGTATTCCAAGGACTTGCCAGGCATTCAGAAGGCTCTGATGAAACTCGGGGAGCAGAGTCGTGTTGACATGCTGCAGGTCCATGAGGAAGAGCTCTCGGTCATACTTCAACCCATCTGCTTCCTGCAGCCAAGCGTTTGTGAGAGGCCGCCACGGGACACACTCACCATACAATAAACGCTTTATCGTCCCCATGCGGAAAGCCATTATCCGACTCGGAACATGTATCAAGCTTTGGCCACCTGCATTTCGGGGTCTGCACACCGTGTCTGGTCCAAGCCAATGGTGGCCTCCCCAGAAAAACTGAGTTAGAACCCTCTGAATGCCTGTGACCAAGTATCTCGGAGGTTGGAGGGGGATAACTTTATGCCAAATAAAAGGAACCACCAGGTTATTTATTATTGTCACCCTTGCCTTAAGCAATAGAAGGTGGTGCAACCGTTTCCATCTAGCCAGTTTCTGCTTAATTCTTTCCAAGAAACCCTCCCAATTTTTTTGTTCATATGCTTGGACTCCAAGAAATAACCCTAAATATTTAAACCCCTCTTTGTTCCATTGCATTCCTCCTGGTAACACAGGCAGAGCTGAGGAAGGTGGACTGGGGCCCACCCATAAGGTAACACTTTTGTTCCAATTTACTTTTGCCGTGGAGGCGAGCTCAAACTGGGACAGACATCGAAAGACCTCACCCACATCATTTTGGCTGGAAACCAACACAAATGTCATCCGCATAAGCTGAAGTAACCATTTTGTGGTTTTTTGTTAAGGAGACTCCTTCCACTGAGTTTCGGAGCAAAGCTAGTAGAGGTTCGACCGAGAGACTGTATAGCATTCCTGAAAGCGGGCAGCCCTGACGGATGCCTCGCTGAAAGGGAAAAGGGCAACATAAGCTGTTGTTTACCTTCAACAGACAGGATGCATTTTCATACAACAACTTAACATAGGAAACAAAATTTTGTCCAAAACCAGCTCTCTGTAGTACAGCAAACAAAAAAGAATGGTCAACACTGTCAAAAGCTTTTTCTTGATCTAAAAGAACCAAACCAAAACCATGAGATGTAGTATGACCGAGACTGATCAAGTCTCTCACCAAAAAAATGTTATCGTAAATAGAACGCTCAGGAACACAATAAGACTGATCAATATCAATCAAAAGGGGGATGACTTCCTTTAGACGTATCGCGAGCGCCTTCGACAGTATTTTATAGTCCATATTTAGGAGTGACACAGGCCGCCAATTTGTGGCGTCTTGCAAGTTCCCTTTTTTTGGAAGGAGACACAAAACTGACCTCCGGCAACTTAGTGGCAATTCTCCTTGTTCAAGGCTATCATGAAAAATGTCAAGTAGAGTAGGGCCTAGAATGTCCCAAAAGGCCTTGTAAAATTCAACTGGGAGGCCGTCAAGTCCAGGGGCTTTCCCATCTTGAATTCCTTTAAGAGCAACAGTAAGTTCTCCGAGAGAGATGCCAGGCTCCAGTTGTTGTCGCTGGTCTTCAGACAGAGATGGGAGCAGTTCAAACATCTCGTTTCTGTTTTCCTGGTTCACAGTTCTCGAGGCAAACAGCTTTGAATAAAAGTTTCGTAATTCATCTTTGATGTCACTTTGAGAAGACAGAAGCGCACCGGCAGAAGAGCGCAAAGCGTGAATTTGTTGAGGGGTCTTGGCTGTCTTTTCCAGGTTGAAAAATTCTTTGTTTGGTTTGTCAAGTTGGATATTGTCCATACGCAGTCGGACGAAAGCACCAGATGCACGCTCTCTCACCATTTCAGCCAGTAGTGTTCTTTTCTCTGACAACTGCTGGACATTTTCATTGGACATTCCAGATTTCTGCTCACAATAAAGTATATCGTTTTTTAAGGCAGTTATCACACCGAGTGTGTTACAGGTATTATAACGACAGTATTGCTGGCAAAAACACTTCATTTGGGATTTTGTGCAATCCCACCATTGCCTTAAATTTAGGTAGGAAAACTTTTGCATTTCACATTCCTTCCATACCATTCTGAATGCTTCTTTGAAATGCTCACTTTGTAAAAGTTTGACATTGAAAGTCCAATATGCACTTCTACACACGTGATGAGGTAGGCCACATACAACAACAACCATGTGATGATCAGAAAAACCAGATGGCCTTATATATGAATTCTTGACAAGATTTACCTTATCATGGTTAACATAAATTCTATCTAAACGAGCCATTGTCAAAAGATTTCTTGCGGCACAAACCCACGTGTACTGCCGGATATTAGGGTTCTGTGCCCGCCACACATCCACAAGTTGAAATTTTTTAATGAGCTGTGCCAAAGGCCTTGCACTCGGTGGATGAGGCTCAGGAGTGTTTCTATCAAGTTGTGGGTTGAGGGTACAGTTGTAGTCTCCCCCCAAGCAAACCAACATGGACAGGTCAATAGTGCTTAAAAAACCTGCTAACTTGTGAAGAAAAGCACTTCTTGCAGAGTTCGCACTAGGGCAGTATACATTAGTCGTGCAAATCTTTTGGTTACCGCTGACAAACTCCACAGATAATAAATGGCCCTTGTAAATTTCTCTACATCTGATCTCCAACGGCTGGAGTCTAGGATGTAAGACTACTGCAACACCAGCCTTGGCATCAACAAAAGCACTGGAGAAAAAGTGACAACCTTTAAAGATTTTATGCCACTCAACCTCAGAAGACTGATTTGCATGCGTCTCTTGTAACATCAGCACATCAATTTTTTCATTCTGAAACATTTGAAACACCTGGAGGCGACGCACACAACTGCGACCACCGTTGATGTTTAAGGATGCTACTTTTATCTCCACTCTGTTAACTATTCATAAAGTTCCTTGCCCGCTCGAGTTACACATTTTCTTAGCCTCTGGAATTGAGGTTCTGACATGTTAACCTGATAAGGTTCACGAATCATGTTCTTTGCAGTCAAAATAAAATCATGCAGATTCGGAAAGTAGTCTTTGATTCTTACATGTCTTTTCCTGAACGTTTCTTCAAGGAACTTAATAACATTTTCTTGAGAAACCATGGTGATGGTATTGTCATCACACGCCTCGCTCTCTTGAGCACCTGAAGCACTAAAGAGTGGAGTAGAAGAGGTTTCATCAGAATCAAGTGCTTCATCTTGATCTGCATCTTTTCCTCCTATTTGCTGAACACTTAGTTTTGGAAACAGCAATTCTACAGGGTCAAGGACCTCCGCACTCTTTGCAGACCCTTCCAAATTTACCATATCCTCTGTGGCTATAGGTATGTCCCCCTCCTCATCATCCCTTTCATTTTTATCTGTCAGGGAAAGGTTAACGTTATCCTCACAGTCGCAAGGGCTTTCCCCTTTATCTATTTTTTCCTCACTAGCAGATCCAGCTGCTAACTCGTCTGAGCGAGTTTGGTAATCAGGACAAGGACTTACCACATCCTGAGAGGATCGACTATTTTCCGGGTCATACTCAATCTCAGCAAGTGGTGCCAGCGAATCTTCCTCATGTACACACACTTCCTGTACCATCTCCATTACCGCCAAGGAGTTTCCGGTGTAGGCCTCACCCTGGAGGTCCTGCGAACCTGACACGATCTGAATCTTATTTTGTTTTTCTTCGGAATCACCGGATTCATCACTTGAACGCTTCTGACCTTTTTTCCTGATGTCCACTACGGATACTTCCATGGTATCGTCCGCACTGTCATGTACCGTGGACGAAATGAGGGATGGTTCAACCACTTTTATTCCCACCTTAAGTGGAGGGGCAGGGTTAGTCACCTCACGTTCTAAGTCTATCACTCCCTCCCCCATCCCCCCGGTCGGGGGGGACGGGTCAGGCGCTTCACTCACCGCAGTCGGTGCGGTGGGTGGATTGACCACTCGATCCGCCTCCTCCCCTTCATGGTGCGGTGAAGAGGAGTCGCTCCTCACCAATCCTCCGCGTTCCTGCGGTTTAGCCGCATTGGGACAGTCACTCCTCACATGCCCGTAAGCCCCACACTCGAAACACGTCATAGCCTCCGCGGAGGCATACATTTTGTATTCAAAGCCGTTGATTTTCACACTCAACACGACATTGAGCGTTTTTACATTTGCAGGCAGTATCATGTACACCACTCTCTTAAAGGACATGACATGTTTGAATCGATCGCAAACATTTCGCATCGGCACCATCGAGATCCTCGATACGACCTTACCGAACTTGTTTAATTGTTCACGTAACTCCTCATTTCTAATAAATGGCGGGATATTACTGATGTTAATCTTTACCGTCGGGGCTTGTAAAGCGAACACAGAGAGGAACGTGTTTGGTTCAATGAACAAGCCTTGTTCGACTACACTCGCTACCATGTGCTCCTCGGACAAAAAAACGACAAATTTCTTATTCATACGAGAGGCAGCGCGAATACTCTGTGCACCAACGATGTTTCCAATGGCGGAAAGCACATCGTTAATTTCCACCTCGTTGGGAGGAACACAAGCTAGCCCGTGTTTACGAGTTAGCGATTCGTACGTATCAATGCGGAAACGTTCGCCCGCCATTCTAACTCGACCAACTAAAAGATCAAATTCCTCCCCCCCCCCCCCTTGTCCGGACCGGACAAGAGGGTATCAAACCTAAATAACCGAACTAAAGTAAATAATAAACGTGCATTATAAGCACACAAAGGTCTTACAAAGCGCCGTCGAAAGCCAGTAGGCCGCACCCAAAACGGGCCCGCTCTCAATCCTCTCTCTCTCGAAGACAAAGGTGTAGAACGGATGTAAACAAAATGCCAAAGTACACAGGATAGGAAGGAGAGGGAGGGGGGGGCAGGGGAGGGCAGGAGAGAAGGAAAACTCGCAAAGAACTCACTGCACCACAGAGCAGTTGCTCACAGCCGCCATGACGCCACGCCCAACACACGAACGGCCAGCAGGGGGCGCGAGAGAGGGAGAGAGAGAGAGAGAGAGAGACTGTTTCTTCCTTTTATTACAAGAGTACAAAAAATCAGTAATGTTCAGTCATAAGGAAACAAAACACAATAAAAATGGTCTCAAGGAAAAATTATTATCAAATCATCATCATCAAGTGTGCATATGACATCATTAAAAACCCACTTTTCTTTAAAACATGTTAAATTCTTGTTCATTTTAAAAAACCGGTATTCTAGCTTTAGTCTTGCATTTACAAGAGCCTTAAGGGTGAGCAGCACATCAGATGACGAGTCAGAAGCGTTTCCCATTTTTTTCTTCCTGGATTTATAAATTGCAAACTTGGCCTGGCCAATTAAAAAATTCATTAAAACCACATTTCTAAGGGAAGACGGTCCTAAAACACCATAAATAAAAACATTGTGATTGAAGAGGGAACCAAGCTTCACAAAACGTTCCTGAAGGAATGTAAAAAGAGGTTGCAATCGTTCACACTCAAGGTATATATGCGGTAGGGTTTCAATGGATGCACAGAAAGGGCATAGATTAGAGTTAGCAGTAGAAAACCGGTTCAGTAAAACATTATAAGGTAAAATCCAGTGTACAAGTTTCCATTGAATATCTCCAACATACTTTGGAGTAGGCAAGAGATAAAAACTTCGCCAATTGGGGCAATTGGGTGGTATTGGGGGTAAAACATCCCGCCATCGAAGCCTCGGGTGCTCAGAAAATGTTTTTGCGTATAAAATTTTAACGTACGCGTTGTACAAAGTTTTCTTTGGAAAGGCGGGAAGGGATAATGCAGTATCATCAGGGCTGTTCAGGCCAGGGGACAGATTAAGTGGCGGGCTGAAGACTAGGAGTTTGGGGAAGTCACCCGCTGTTTCCTCGGGGGAAGGGCCAAGTTCCTCGCAGGTATTACGATACGTTGTGGATATCCCTTGAAGGAACCGAGAGATGATCCTGACAGATTTTATTCCGGTTTTTTGTGCCACAGCGGCAGCACTCAGCCGGCAGCTCCCAGACTCTGTCATGAGGTCTTTCACTCGTAGCAGCTTGGCATCAATAAAGCGTTGAACGAGTCCCCTATTATTCAAGCTGTTTTCCAGGAAGGGGTTGTAGCATAGGGGCTCATTCAACAACATTTCCATGTTGTATGTTGCCATTTCACGGGAAAAGGACAGGGCTTGCCAGGCGTTCATCACCCCTTGGTAAAAGGTGGGCAGCAAGGATGAATCGATTTGATGAGGGTTCATCAAGAAAAGTTCTCGGTCGTAACCCAGTTTGCATGTAAGCTGTAATATGCAGTTAGCCAGAGGCCTCCAGAGTAGGGCTTCATCTCCATATACAAGTTGGCGCACGATATGAAGCCGGAAGACCATAATCCGGCTGCGGATATCAATAAGACCTTGGCCACCTTCAGTGAGTGGTAAGTATGCCACGGGGGGTTGGAGCCAGTGTTTCCCGCTCCAGAAAAAGTCGACAATGCTCTTTTGCAGTGTAATAAGAAGGCTCCCGGGCGGTTGTAGGCATATCATCTTATGCCATAGCATAGAGGCGACAAGATTGTTAATGACGAGAGTTCTTCCGCGGTACGAAAGTTGAAAAAGAAGTCCTTTCCAGCGGGCCAGTTTTGCCATTACCTTGTCTGGTAATCCCACCCAGTTCTGCTGCTCAAAGGTGTTGTTTCCGAGGAAAATACCGAGGTATTTAATGCCACTTTTCTGCCAGTTCACTCCTCCTGGTAGGACAATTGGCGGGCAATCCCCAGGTCCTATCCAAAGGGCTTCACTCTTCTTCCAGTTTACCTGGCCTGAACAAGCCTGACAATATGTTTTTAGTGCCTGAGCCACCGCAGTGACGTCAGCACTATTTTTTATATAAATACAGACATCATCTGCATAGGCAGAGACTTTTAGCGGTGTGGTAAGAATTGATCCAGTGAAGCCAGAAATGTGCGTACGTAACTGGAGCAGAAGAGGTTCGATGGCAAGAGAGTATAAAAGTCCAGATAGCGGGCAACCTTGCCGTACTCCCCGTTGTACAGCAATGGGGCTACACAATACTTGATTAATTTTAAGAACACTGGATATATTACAATACAAAAGTTTAACGTACGAGATAAAAATAGGTCCAAACCCAAAATTCTCTAAAACTCTAAAAAGGTACATGTGGTCAATACAGTCAAAGGCTTTTCCTTGGTCAATAAAAAACAGACCAACATTCATATTAAAATTGTTACAAAACCGAATGGTATCACGGATAAGAAAGATATTATTAAAAATAGTACGTCCAGGAATACAAAAGGATTGATGTTCTCCTATTAGTACATTCATAAAAGGTTTCATTCGATTAGACAAGGCTTTGGCTAAAATTTTATAATCCGTACATAAAACAGAAATAGGACGCCAGTTCTCTATAAGTTGAGTGTCCGCTTTCTTAGGAATTAAGGTGGTGACTGCTCTCCGGCAACTCCACGGCAGTTGTCCATCCTCTAAACATTCATTCAATACCCGCAGTAGGTGAGGTCCAATGGTGTCCCAAAAAACCTGGAAAAATTCACTTGTCAGCCCATCCAGTCCAGGGGCTTTATCAGGTCCCAAGGCCTTCAAGGCAGCAGTGAGCTCAGGTAACCTAAGAGGATCCTCCAACTGCTGCTTCTGATCCTCCGCCAATGTTGGAAGGTTAGAAACAAGTTCCGATATTGCATCCTGGTTAATGTCATGCCGCATAAACCGTTGTTTAAAATGTTTCCGTTCCCTGATTCTGCCATCTTCATAAAGGAGTTCCCCATCATGGAGCAAGCGTGTAATCATTGACGAAGAGGCCCCCCTTTTAAGGCTGAAGAAGAATTTGGTTGGAGCATCAAGGTCGTGTATGTACCTCATCTTCAGGCGCAATAAAGCATTTTGTGCTCGCCTTTCGGATATGGAATTCAGTAAGGCCGTTTTTCCATGGATTTGTTGCCTCATTCCCTGGTAGCTCACACTTGCGGTTCCCTGAAGCTGTTCCTGTAATTCCAGGATTTCATCTTAAAGTAAGGTTGTGGTTTTTCTTTCCTCTTGAACACCATATGCACGATATTGTTGGCAGAACAGTCTGATGTGCGTTTTGGCATTATCCCACCATTGTCTGAGGTTTGAGAAATTCCCTTGGGAGGCAACCAGAATATTCCAAATTTCCGGAAAAATGTCCTTAAAGGTACTATCATCAAGTAAGTTGTTATTAAATTTCCAAAAAGCACTCTTGTGTTTCGGGCAGGGGGCAGAAATTTTGAGAAATGTTGCGCTGTGGTCCGAGAATCCTGATGGGCAAATTTTGGATGACAGAACGAGGCGTTCAAGTGGAGGATTAATATAAAACTTGTCCAAGCGAGCAAGTACAATATTACCCTGAATGCATCGACACCATGTGTATTGCCTGATTGATGGGTGCTGTACCCACCATATATCTGTCAAATTCATTTGTTTTAAAAATTTGGTGAGAGGGATTGTGGAGGCAGGATGGGGCTCTGCACTGTTCCTGTCTAGTTGGGGTTGGAGGGTGCAGTTAAAATCTCCACCAATACAGACATGATTGTCTTGGTTTTTTAGGGCGTTTTGACTGTCGAGGGACGTTAGGTGTGTCCCAAGGTCATTAAAAAAAACTCGCCGAGCTACAGGCGTACTTGGGGCATAGATATTAAAAATAGTATAGAATTTTCCATAGTAGTGGAATTCTAGGGATGCTAGGGATCCCTTGTGTATTTCGTCGAATTTAAGCGATGAAGGCGAAAAGGAGGGGCTAAGAATTATTGCGACACCGCCTTTGCGGGAGTCACCGTTACTAAAGAAGGACAGGCCGGGGAAGAGCCTACACCACTCTGTGACACAGCAGTCGTTGGCATGGGTCTCTTGTAAGAGGGCAATGTCAACTTTCTTCTGTAATAAAAAATCTCTTACTTGAACTTTACGGACAGAGCTACATCCTCCGTTAATATTCAGGCTACAAATGGAAAAACTCATTACAGCTATAAGGAGGAGTGACCACCACTCAATTTTTTGATAGCAGTTCATTCTTAGCTTTTTGCGACCACTTCTTTAAACGGTGACGTTGGGAGGAATTGAAATAAAAAACGTGGGGCCGTTTTACCATCAGTTTAGCGGAATGTATAAAATCAGGTAGCTCCGGAAAAAAGGTTTCTATTACAACATTCCTTTTTCGGAATGTGTCCTTAAGAAACCTTTTTATCTCGGAGGGAGGGATTGGAGGGATTTCTTCTTCCTTAAGGCTACCACATTCACTAACAGAGTCATCTATATCAGATGGCTCAGATGGTGTGTCACACTGGTTTTCATCATTTATCTCCTCACCGTCATCACATCCCTCCACGTTATCGGATGGGGCATAGTCCATAGAGGGGGGGGACGGGGAGGGAGAGAAATGAGCCATCTTCAGGGGAGGGGGGGGAACTAATTTTTGTGGTTCAACCATATCAGTTTCTAGGTCAGTAGACAAGGGCGAGGATTCATCCACATCTATGTCCTCCAATACCAAGAAACGATTTTCTGTGGCGAGGGACAAATCTAGGCCAGAGAGGAGGGGCTGTCGGTTTTCAGTTGTAGGTTTTTTAAAGAGATGACCGTTTTCATCTGTTGTTTGCAGATGTCTTTTTCCTTTTGGGCAGACTAATTGAAACTCGTCCTGGTTAGTGGGAAGAGATTGCAAGGGTTTGGGGGGAGGGGGGGGGGGAGGGAGGACGTGATCATCGGGAGGGGGATCCCATCGGCTACCACGGCGGGAGAGGTAGGATCAGTTATAGCAGGCAACAAGCTGTGATTGGACGATGTCGCCTGGGGGGTGAGATCTATAGTTAACAGGAGATGGCTGCAATTAGATCCTTCAGTAGAGGGAGGGGCCCCTGTTTCAAGGGGAGGGGAGGGGGGTACGGCGGGGGGGTTTGGATTGGTGGTAAGAGGGCTTGGGTCGGTGGTGGACAGATTGGGATCAGTGGTGGTAAGGCTTGGGTCGATGGTGGGAAGGTTCGGGTCGGTGGTGGGAGGGCTTGGTTCGGCGGCGGGAGGGCTTGGTTCGGTGGTGGGAAGGTTTGGTTCGGTGGTGGGAAGGCTTGGGTCGGTGGTGGGAGGGCTTGGGTCAGTGGTGGAAGGGTTTGGACCGGTGGTGGGAAGGTGGGGGGGTTGCTTATTCCCGGTTCGGAGGGGAGGTTGCACTTGTGGAGAATTCTCTTTTCGGGGGCAGTCATGCTTAACATGCCCAAATTGTCCGCAGCCAAAACATTTTAGAACGTTGGTGGACACGTACACTGTATATTCGTTCTGTTGATGTTTTAATTTTATTATAAGGTTTAAATCCTTCTGGGAATTTTTTAAAATCATAAACACTTGCCGCCGGAATGAAACCACGTGCCTTAAATCGTTGTTTCGTGACCCGAAGGGAATCATGGAGATACGAGACACGATGGTACCGTATCGGGACAACTCTTTAATTAGTACATCGTCGGATACAAATGGGGGGCAATTTGATATCACGACTTTTATCGCTGGGCTATCTAGTGGGGAAATCATTACAAATAAATCTGGATCGATTGTCAAACCCTGTTCGACAATTTGTGGGACACAATCCACGTCGGACAAAAAAATAACGATCCGCTTGTTCATCCGCGAAGCGGCAACAACCTTGTCGATCCCGACAACACGACCGGTTGCGAGGACAACGTCCTCGACACTAACCTCACGTTCCGGAGGTACACAAAAGAACCCGTGCTTACGGGTCAGGCTCTGAAAGGCCGTAAATCGAGATAGTGCAGCTGCCATGCTGGAACAGCTGCACTTACAACCCCTCCCCAACTCGGGGAGGGTGAATATATAATACAATCTTCCCTACCCGAACTCTGGGAATGGGAAGCAATCAGACCTCTCCGATTTCCCTAACTTCGGAAAAGGGAGGCAACAAAACAAACTGAAGGAAGGATAAACGAAAGGAAAAAAAGGAAATAGAGGTTTAAGATGAAGGAGCAAACACCGATCGGGCGACGCCCAAAAACGGCGAACCCTTACCAGCGATCACCCTGTGCTCTCCGGCTCTCTCTCCCGTCTCAACGTAATATGGGAATCACCAGGAAGACTCCACGAACAGGTACAAGGACACAGAGGGGGGAAAACGGGGGGGTGGGGGGGGGGGGGAATGGAGCAACAACACAGAGCACTCACAGGCCTCCACAAGCAGACGCCATGACAGTACAACCAGCATGCAAACGACCGGGGGGGGGGGGGGAGAGAGAGAGAGAGAGGGGGGGGGGGGGGGAGAGAGAGAGAGAGAGAGACAGACAGACAGACAGACAGACAGAGACAGAGACAGACATATATAAAGAGTAAAATATATAAAATAAAATAAAAAGCAAGAATTAGAATTAATAAAGAGAAACGTGAAAAAAGTACAGAAAGAAGTGTGAAAAGAAAAAAGATGTCGGGAAGAACAAAGATGTTTTTCTTTCTACTACGGTTTCGAAAACAACATTAATTTGCTTTGGCAGACTCGATGTATTGAATACAAATGTGATGAAAATCTGACATCAGTTGTGCAATGGGTTGACCGAGATGTACGTACACTCGCCTCTAATTAAGCTGTTTAATCCAGGTTTGAATCTCGACTCACCTATAAACGATGATGCTGGTGTTTCAAGGACTGGGTGATTTATCAATGTGTCGTCCCACAGATGGACGTCAAAAAGGCGTCCCATCTGCCGGTATTTGTTGGTGGACATCAAAAATCCCATGGTGTCCATTGTGAAGAACAGGCGAGCTAGCGCCGACACCATGACCAAATTACAAATTCCTGCACTAACTAGCAGAGGGCACTGCATCAGCGGCACAGCCGCGCCCTCCGCCGATGATCCTAGTACCCCTCAACCATGCACTTCAGAAGATATGCAGAAGAACAAGAATTTGTGCCATATGCACCAGAAGTAACATCCCTTCCATATCAGAAAAGTTTGAGAAATGTCGGCTGGGTGGAATCAGAAGTACATCAGGAAAAAACATAGGGGCGATACCCCTGGTGCTCACCTGGTAGAATAAACAGTATACTGCACTGACTAAAGGTATTTTAAACCAATTTCAATGGTTGCTAGTAGACAGGGCAGCATGCAGAATCATACTAACATAATCATAAGACTTTAAACAAACAAACAAAAAAATACCTATTTGGGGGGGGGGGGGCAACCTCCTCCCTTCCCCAACCCAGTATACTTCTTCAGACACCAATTTTCTAATGCCTTCAAGAAACATTGGTACATCATGGGTGATGAAGGTTGTGGTGAAGTTTCATCGAAATAATGTGTGTAGTTTCAGAGAAGAAAGCAAATACGTGTTTTGATGGGGTCAAACCTGGACCCACCTTGACCCCCCATAAACCCTCTAGACTTCGATTTTCTTTGTGCCGTGGAAACTTCGGTAAATCACGGGTGATGAAGGTTGTGGTAAAGTTTCATTGAAATAGTGTGTGTAGTTTCAGAAGAAAAAGCAAATTCCTATTTTAGGGGGTTAAACCTGGATCCACCTTGACCCTGGTAAACCCCCTTAGACCCCGATTTTTTTTTAATACTGTGAACAAACTTCAGTCACAACACAACAAATATAATTTGTGCCAAGTTTGGTCGTAATCCCATCAGCAGTTTCGGAGAAGAAGAAGATGTATGTATATATATTGTTACTGTCGCGGTTAAGATGTTATTTTTGACCGAGCGGTTGGTATGACCGTGACCTAACAGTTCCCCCGATTCTTCCCCAACTCACCCGATTCACCCCAAACTTTGGCCGTATCGCACCGCAGCTGCCCAATCTGGAAAACTCTAAAACGACCGAATGCAAAGAGGAAAAGGAATAAGACAAGAAGACGTACAGAAGAGTAATGGGCTTTATTATTTACACATATAATCAAGAAGGAGCAGTCACGATTATGTACAGGGACACGAGACGCAGGTGACAGTGAATTCCTTATACAAGCTTAATTTCCTACCCAGGACAGAACAAACAAAGACGACTCACACGGGGAATTGCAGAGTGGATTGGCTGGAAGGAGGTGTGTGGCTGGAGGGGGAGGACAGCACAGAGCTGGCTGGAGCTTGATCCCGCACGGGACGTCGGGCTGGACCTCGACGGCCGCTGATGCCACCAATCCTGTCGTGTGCGCGGGATCACGGGTCGGATCACGGGTCGGATCACGGGTCGGATCACGGGCCGGATCACGGTCAGAGCCGACGCGCTGGTGGGGGGTCTGGCGTGACGGGTTCTCTCCTCTCTCTTTTGTTTGTCCAACCACTCTTTCTCCAATGCAACCATTCAATGCAACCACTGAACGCAACCACTGAACGCAACCACTGAACGCAACCACTGACCACCCTTGACGACCAACTCAGCTCTTGTCATGGACCTCTCTACGCGCTCTTGCTCTGACGACCCAGCTCTTTCCTTTGTACTCGTCTCTCCTCTGTAAAAGCTCATCTGCCTTGGACCTCCTCTCGTCTCAACGGCTTGGGCTCCCTTTCGTCTGCCGGTAAAAGCTCCTCTCTTTTGGACACGCCCTGCCTTGGGTTATATAGGCCCCGCCCCTCAACCTTTGCGAACCTCCCCGATCGCTCTTCCTCCGCCCTCTCTAGCCAAACCCCTGTCTCATGGTTGGTCGAGTGGGGCTGGCTCACTCCTCCCCTCTATGATGAGGTGGAGACACGCCTTTCTTCTCCGACCCTGCCTCGTGGTCAATGGCGGTAATTGGAGCGGAGGTAGTTTCTAATCGACGAAAAGGGGGAATGGAGGTTTTGGGAATGGGAATGAAGGGAATCTATCTCTTTCACTTGGTGCAATGGAGTACTTCTATTAATGGGAGACACAGCCTTACCCTAAAACACAGAATAAGATATAACTATTGAACAGGGGTATTCTATGATTGGCTGTGGTGTGGATGCTTTATGGACTAATTATGGGATGCCCTTTGATCTTTACACAGCTCCAGAGGCAGGAGGCGCAGAATAACCAATAATAATAATTCACACAATCAAAAAAATATACAGTCCTCATATCCGCAACACTGCACCCTCCTCCTCTTTGGCACGACTCGGGCCTACAACTTTTATTTAGTGTGTCACGTAGGTGTAGTTCCCTCTACTTTTAAACTGACCCTGAGTGCGACAGTTTTTTAAAACATAAATAAATGTGTCCCGCTGCTCCATTGCACCCTGCCTAACAGACTTATGCCCACAGTTAACCGAATTGCGGGATGGTCTTCAAACTACACACTGACGGTGGGGAGCATTATTTACAATGACGCTATTTTTATTTA
Source organism: Myxine glutinosa (assembly GCF_964187855.1). Taxonomy (NCBI): domain Eukaryota; kingdom Metazoa; phylum Chordata; class Myxini; order Myxiniformes; family Myxinidae; genus Myxine; species Myxine glutinosa. The sequence continues at coordinate 79,201,078 of NC_136266.1, read as the reverse complement.
CAAGACTAACCCAGGACCTGTGATTGTTCTTTCTGGGGGGGAGACTGTCTGCTCTGCATCAATGCACCATGAAAGCACCCAAAAACGCACCAATACACCCCCAAGCACCAATCGGTGCAGTCACCACAGTTCATCAATGTTCAATAATAAAAATAACCAAACAACCCCTAACCCTGCAGGTGATCTCTTGCTCTTCGGCTCCCTCTGCTGGCTATTATCATTTCTTCCAGTTGTTGTCATTCCTTTGCTTTGCTTACTGGCAGCCTATTTGTATTAAAACTTGCACCAATGTGTCCATTTTATTTTTCTTTATTTATTGCCCACAGGGCCGACTACGTGGGGTTCACCTGTGGGGCATCGGTGCCCTGTGGCCAAGGTCCGCCAGCAAGATTTCGGGCCCTCATGGCCGGTTCCAGCAGAGGGGCCATGCCCCAACCCATGGGGTCCATAAGTGGTGCTCGGCCACAGACATGTGGTCCATAATGTGGTGCATCGATGCAGACAGCTGGTTCTGAGAGTTCCGGGCGCACAATGGCCGACTCACGCACGCTCCCCTCAGTGCCCAATGGCGCACAGGTCATGTGGGAGACAAAAGGGGGACAAGAGAAATGAGCGAGGGGTAAGGTCACAAGGGTACACGTCAATAAGGCAATGCAAGGCGAAATGCGTACGGAGAGCGAAGTGAGAAAGCTCGTCCCTACCGTATGTCACCCCCCTGTCACCTACACTACCCTTGCCCTTACCCCATATGTACAAAATCTACACATTTACAAATTCGTCGCTAATGTCTCGTCTCCCCATATTTCTCCAATACCAAATTCGTCACCACAATCCCTCTAACCAAAATTTGCCCCATCACCCAATTCATCATCAATCCTCAAAAGGAGGAAGTGATGGAACACAAGCACAATGTCACACCCACGTCATGATGCGTCTCACAATCCAAAACATTTGCATCAAAAATAATTAAACATGGCATGGTGTGGAGTACCTGTCACCTCAGGTGAGTGGATGCAGATGGTGCGAGGAGATCCTTCTTCCTAACTATCCTCTAAATGACATTAACACATTTTACACTACCCGGGGTCTCTCCCTGCCAATCCATTGGCCACTTACACTATGGGTTCTAAAAACCAATTCCCATTGACCAAACTGTGGTGCTTCTCAATTTGGGGTCTCACTCCCCCGATTCATCTCCCGGTGCCCTTGCACAATTTCTGGGCTGTGACGTGTAGCTCTCCCAGCAGGTCTACCCACCTGCACACCTCCACCACTGCAGTTGCCACCCGAGCTTACCTAGCTCCTCACCCTAACCTAACTAACTGGGGAAGGCCCCTCCTGGCTCTGTCACCCCACTGGTGCCCTCTGGCACTGGGCTACCCGGGTCCGTCCTCCGGATCCTCGGGCCCCATCCACAACAACTACCGGCTCCCAGAGCCCACCTGCGGCCTCACCTGGCCGACATCCTCACAGTGGTGGAGCGCCCAACCAACTACACACACTAACAGGCTACACGCCCAGCCATTTCCACAACACTAATGCACCCATCCAATCACCATTCTTCCACCCGCACCACAGATGCCAATATCCAACCACAATTTACCTATACCCTCTACCTAACACTTACACTACCCGCCCCGGGTATTCGTGATGGGGGTCCACTCTTCCCCCATTCACACCTTCGCACCATCCACTCCACTCCATTGTTTCCACCATGCTCACTCCACGACCATCCATTCCAATACTCCATACCATTTATTCCATACACCTGTCCTCCATTCAGCTGTCGTTGCACACCTGTGCAATCATACCTGGTGCCACCTGCACCCTCCTCCTCTTCCTAGACCATTTGTTCAGCACAATACACAATCACCTTCACTCACTCATACACTGCTCCATCCACCTGTTCAGTTGCACACCTGTGCAATCACACCTGTTCAATCCTCAAACACACGGCATCATCTCATCTACCTGTTGCCCTGCTAACCTAGTGCTCCCCGTCTTCCCTTTAACCTAAGCACATACCACGTCATTATAATCCACCTAATCTACCTGCGTCCCCCACTACAGGTATCAGTCATTAACTAACCTTAACGTTACCTAATGTCATCTTCTAGGGCCCTACACACAATATCCTAACCCACCCGGGCTAGTTTTCACTGCCATAAACCCCATAAACTAGTGCTCCTTTGCCCCCGCCTGTGAGGGATGACAGAGTTGCCATCCCACCACATGGGGGCGTTCCCACTATCATTCCCCCCAGTCCTCTGACGCTACGAGCCCCCGTCGCAAGAGGTACTGGGTCCTGCCTCGGCATCTAGAGCCGAGGCGATCCATGAGGGCGCCTGCTCGCCGGCATAAGGTCTTATCCGGTCGGCATGCACGATCCGAGGGGGGGCCCGTGGCCCCATTTTGATTTTAATGACCACGTCACAGATTTGCGACAGGACGACTCCCGGGCCTTGCCAGGGGGAGGTGAGTTTTGGGCACCTGCCCTTCCGCCTCCGGGGATTAAAGAACCAAATCTTCATCCCCGGAGCGTATTGACTCCCCTGGCTCCGGTCGTCGTACCTACGCTTCATCTTGGCCCCCGCCAGATGGAGCTGGCGGCGGGCGAAGGCATGGACCCGCTCCATGCCTTCCTCCAGGTGACGTGCGTAACCCTCCCTCGGCGGTGTATCCGTGGTGTCTGGCACTGGACCGCATAGCAAGTCGGCGGGAGCCCGTAACTCCCGCCCATACATAAGCAACGCTGGACTGCATGCGGTGGCCCCGTGCTGGCTAGTTCGGTAGGCCATCAACAGGTACGGGAGATGTTCGTCCCAGTCATCCTGACGGGTGGTGGTGAACAATGCCAGTTGTTGGATCAATGTTCGATTGAACCTTTCCACCATCCCGTCAGATTGTGGCCGCAAGGGCGTGGTCCTGGTTTTCCGAATTGACAGGAGTCTGCACACATCTTTTAGCAATTGACTTTCAAAATTTCGACCCTGATCGGTGTGCAGCTCCTGTGGAATCCCGTGCCGTCATACAAATCCTTCTACGAAGGCCTGTGCTACCACCCCTGCTTCTTGGTTGGGGAGGGCATAGGCCTCTGGCCACTTGGTGAAATAGTCCATTACAACGAGGATATACTTATTACCTTGGCGGGTGCGGGGCAGCGGTCCTAGAATATCCATAGCCACCCGCTCAAGGGGGGCCCCCACCTGATGTAATTGGAGGGGGGCCCTCATCCTCCGTGCTGGTCCCTTTTTGGCAGAACAGGCGTCGCATCTCCGACACCAGTCCTGTATGTCGCGCCCCATATTCACCCAATAGAACCTCCGGCGGACCCGGGATATTGTCTTTGTCCTGCCCAAATGGCCGCCGGAGCGGGTACCATGCACCTGTTGTAAGATGACGTTCTTGAATTTGTCTGGGACTATCACCAGCCAGGAAGTTCTATCAGAGGGAACCTCCACCCACTTGCGATATAAGATGTTGCCTTTCAACTCCAGGGTCTGCCACTGAGCCCAATACACCTTTGTTTGCGCCCCGAGGGGGGTGACCTCTTCCCCCTTTGGTCTTTGCCCCAATTTGACCCAATTGAACACCGGCCCCAGGGCAGGATCCTCCTGCTGGGCCGTGCTCCATGCGAAATCTCCAAATTCCTCGTCCGCGGTTAGTGGCAAAATTGGCCCTCTCACCCGGGTTGCCCGGACGACGAGAATCGGGGCAGAATCGCCCAATTGCTCCCTCTCCTCGTGTCTCGCACAAAATTTGCAGTTTTCCCCCAGACAAGGACGCCGAGAGAGTGCGTCCGCATTACCATGGGCCTTCCCGGCCCTATGGGCCACATCAAAATCGTACTGCTGCAACTTTTCCAACCACCTTGCAATTTGGCCCTCCGGTTCCTTGAACCGAAGGAGCCATTGCAAGGAGGAATGGTCAGTTCTAACCAAAAATTTCCACCCGTACAGGTACGGGTGGAAATGGTTCATGGCAGCCAGCATAGCCAATAACTCTTTGCGAGTGACACAATAATTTCGCTCGGGCCTACTTAAGGCCCGACTATAGTAACCAATCACTCTCTCCACGCCCTCCTGTGTCTGAGACAAAACTGCGCCCAATCCTTCCTGGCTCGCATCCGTGTCCAGGGTAAATGCCCCGTCGCTAGTGGGGTAAGCTAGAAGGGGTGCGGATGTTAGACACCCCTTCAATTTTTGGAAGGCCTCGTGGCACTCCCATGTCCAATTAAATCGCATCCCCTTCTCCGTAAGCCGGTGGAGGGGATGGGCCAACTCCGCAAATTTTGCCACAAAGCGCCGGTAGTAGGAGCAGAGTGCTAAAAATCCCCGCACCTCTTTGATGGTACGTGGTGCAGGCCACTCCTCTACCGCTTTAATTTTGTCTGGGTCCGTTTTTACCCCCTCGCGGCCGATCACGTGACCTAGATAGGCCACCTCTCTTGCAAACAAAGTGCACTTACTCGGGTTCAGCTTTAACCCTGCCTGTCTGAGGCACCCGAACACCTGGTCCAAATTAGCTACTGCCTGGGGGAACGTTTTGGCATGTACTAGGACGTCATCCAGGTACACCAGGCATGATTGCCATGGCATGCCGCCTAGTACATGTTCCATCAATCTTTCAAAGGTGGCGGGTGCGTTACACAAACCAAACGGCATCACAGTAAACTGATACAGTCCCTTACCTGTGGAAAATGCCGTTTTCTCCTTCCCTGCCCTATCCATCTCCACCTGCCAATACCCACTCTTGAGGTCCAAAGTTGAGAACCAATTTGAGCCCGCAACGGCATTGAGGGTGTCATCAATCCTTGGCAGGGGATATGAGTCCTTGAGTGTCACGTTGTTTAGCTGGCGATAGTCCACGCAGAACCGCGTGGTCCCATCCTTCTTTTTGACCAGCACAACAGGTGACATCCAAGGACTTCCCGAGGGCTCGATCATACCTGCGTCGAGCATTTTTTCAACCTGCTCGGCAGCTTCCGCCCTCTTGCTCCAAGGGAGCCGTCGGGCGGCCTGACGAACAGGCCGGGCCTCACCGGTGTGGATCTGATGTTTCACCAGGCCCGTACGTCCAATATCCTCGGTGGACAAGGAGAAGAGGTCCAAATGGGACCCAACCAGTTTGTGTAAGGCCTCCCTCTGGGTACCTCCCAACTCTACACTACTACGATTTACCATCTCGCAAATGGGATCGGGCCAATTCCTCGAACTTATTGAAGGCTCCCCCTGGGGCCGGCTCGGCTGGACGTTCTCGCCCCTCACTGACGCGACTTCTCTAACTGGGGTGCAGCCAGCTACCTTCGTGCCCCTCACTATAGTGCGTGGTTCTGTGCTAATATTAATTACTCGGACGGCCACCACCGGCCCGTCCGTTTTTACAAGGGTACGGCCCACGATTAAACCAGGTATGGATAGCGCTGCCACCGGTTCGACCAGGCCGCAGGATTCCTGCCATGTCGGGCGAGCTGACCATCGGGCCGGCACTATGGCCTCGGCCCCCGGAGGGATGGTCACGGCCTCAGGAGCCTCCAGCTCCACCCTCTCGGCCGTGCTCACCCCCTCCAATGGTAGCTCCCCATCGCAGGATCCCCCGACTCAAGTCGATTTTACAACCGCTGGCAGTCAACAAATCCAACCCTATTAAGCATGGGTCGCACACCTCCGCCACCCAAACCTCTATCTCTTGCTTTACCGATCCCAACTTGAGGGTCACAAAACCACGCCCTATGATCGGAGCCGTTGCCCCGGTAGCCAACTGCAAACTATGATTTTCCAGACGCTGGATTTTACCCCAGCCGTCTGCACTCGAATTAAGGACCACGGGGCTGATGATCGTGGCGCTGGCTCCCGTGTCCACCACGGCGTCTACCCCCACGCCGGCAATTTTGCACCGAATTGTCAAACTACCCGTCCCAATTTGGCCACAATGAATGACCTGTCGCGTCAACGAGGGCTTCTCCCCATCCCCTGCTGCCGAACACCGCCCTGCATGCCCGGCACGTTCTAGTTTCCCGGGCCCTGGCGGGGGAGTGTCTGAGGTCGGCTAGGCCGATCTATACGGGGCAGAGTTGAGGGCATCGGTTGGCGGGAAACGTCCCGGCGCGGAGCTCGACACTCCCATGCACGGTGACCCATCCGAGCACAATTATAGCACCTCACCTGGTAAGGTGCTTGCCTCCGGTATTCCAAATTCCCCCCCCCCCTGTATGCCCGAATTGGGGTACTCTGTCGGGGACTACCGGGTGCCACCGCTGGGGCCGCCTGCCATGGTCCAGGTCCCGCCAGGCGCCGATCCACTAACCTCCGGACCATGCTCTCCAGGTCAGGGCCCCCGTCGGGGGCGGGCCCCCCCATCACGGGCCCCGTCTGACGCACCGCCACTACGTGGCGCTCGCCTCCCCGGGCCAGGGGCCTCGCTGCTTCCCAACGGGCTGCAGCGTCAGCCGCCTGACTCATGGTCTGCGGGCGCCACATGGCGAGCTGTTGCCGGAGCTCCAGATCCGGAAGGGCCTGAATAAAGTGATCCAGCGCCAGACTTTCCTGGGAACTCGCTGCCATGTCCGCGTGTGCAATCCCGACCGCGCGGCGAATATCGTGAGCAAGTTCCCCGATGGTCTCCTGGGGCTTGCGTTTTCGCTGCGCAAGTTGAGCTTTAACAAGCTCGCTTTGCTGTTCAATGCCGAAACGATTAATTAATGCCGCACGGAGGGCTGACAGGGTGAGAGCACCCGGTGGTAATGCCGTCAGCACCTCCGCCGCCGCACCGCGCAGTGCTCCCACCAGGTGTACTCCACCTTCGTCCGGATTCCAACCGTTGCCTTTACACACGTACTCAAACTGCGCCAGGTACGCCCTCAAATCACTCTTGCCGACATACGGCGCGAGTGGGACCTTGTGGGCGCCCGAAGGTCGGACCCCGCGCGTCACTCCTTGCGGGATCAACGCGGGACCAAACCGTTCGGGCTCCCACAGTACGCTATTCCCGGGGGGCTTCCGCGCGTCCCCCGTCCCTACAAACACTACCCCTCCTGGTGTCGATGCCTGGGTCGCCCCTCCGCAACCCGCTACCCATGCCATACCCCCACATCCTTGCTCACCAGCACCCCCCTCACTCCCCATAGCCAAACCTCTTTGCACACCTCCTCTGTCCATACACTCCGAACCAGTCATACATCTTACCATTGGTCCCTCACGAACACCCGGGTCTACACCACCCCCCAAGTCGACTGAATCTCCCCTCACATCATGTACATTGCCACTCACCTCCGTACCTCATCGTCGCACCTCCTCTGCCACCTGCAAACTTTTTATTTGGTTAGTGAGCACCTCATCATGATTTGAACACAGACCTTGTACATATTCCATGACTTCCTCCTTTATCTCCCTCTTAGTTTCCCTCCGTCTCTTCTTAATTTCACTCACCCCCTCTTCCACCTCCTCTAATTTTTCCTTTACCTCCTTCAGCTCCCGGTGCGCCCCCTCTATTTCTTCCTCCATCGCTACTTTAACCATTTCTATGTGCATCCTCACCTCTCAGTCCTTCGTCTCCATTACTTCTGTCACCTCCTCCAACTTCTTCGTCAACCCCTCATGTACCATCTGACATTCCTTTTGTGTCGCTATTAATTCGTTCTTAATGTCTTTTTGTGTCGCTTTTAACCCCCCCGATTATTGCCGTGTTCTTTTCCACTTGGTCCGCTAATTCCCTTTGTCCTACTGTCAGCTGTTCTACTCCCTCCGTCAGATCTTCTATTCCCCCTTGTAACTTTGCCGTCCCATTTCTCACCTCTTTCTCCATACGCTTCTCACCTCGCTTTACCTCCTCGCGTAGCCCCGAAACCTCATTTACACCTCGTCGTATCCCCTCTTTCATCTCCTCCATCTCTTTTGTAGATGCCACCCTCATCTGTCCCAATTCATCCCTCTGAGCATCCAGTTTACTTTCTAACCCGATTTGCACCTCCTCTATCTGGTTCCCCATTCATTTGATTTCCCTGGCAGATTGTTCCCCTATTTCCCGCAATTTGTCTTCCATCCTATTTTCTAACCCCATTAACCCATTTTTCACCCCCTCTAACCCATTGTCTAATCCCTCAAATTTCTTGTCTAATCCCTCAAATTTCTTGTCTAATCCCTCAAATTTAGTTTCTAGCCGTTCCCCCATTTCTCCCATTTTGCCCCCCATTTCTCCAATTTGCCCCCCATTTCGCCCCCCATTACCCCCAATTGCTCACACTGAGCCCTCGCTTCGTCCCTCATTACCCCCATTTGCTCACCCTGAGCATCCATTTTTGCTTCTAGCCCCATATTTGCCATTAGTATGGTTGAATTCATCTGCGCCATGAGGTCCCGCACATCAATTCCCGCTATTTGCACAGCGGGCGCGGCTACCCCGCGCTCGTGCGAGCTGCCACTTTGTGCGTCTGATACCACGTGCGCGAGAGCGCCATTTTGTGCATCTGATACTCCCTCAACCATATTGCCAATGTTCTCCTCTACTTCGTCCCTCTGATCCTGGGTTACTCCTAACCCCTCCTCTAGCTCACCCACCGGCATTCGATCGCCTTGACCAGCCATGGCGCGATTTCAAAATTCGGGTTTTTCTTTAAAACAAAATCAAATTTCGGTACTTTATAATTTTGACCAAATTTTTTCCTATATGTTTTTTTTTTTTTAAATTTGGTTCGGGCCTCGAATCTCACTCCTCGACACCAATTGTTACTGTCGCGGTTAAGATGTTATTTTTGACCGAGCGGTTGGTATGACCGCGACCTAACAGTTCCCCCGATTCTTCCCCAACTCACCCGATTCACCCCAAACTTTGGCCGTATCGCACCGCAGCTGCCCAATCTGGAAAACTCTAAAACGACCGAATGCAAAGAGGAAAAGGAATAAGACGAGAAGACGTACAGAAGAGTAATGGGGTTTATTATTTACACATATAATCAAGAAGGAGCAGTCACGATTATGTACAGGGACACGAGACGCAGGTGACACAGTGAATTCCTTATACAAGCTTAATTACCTACCCAGGACAGAACAAACAAAGACGACTCACACGGGGAATTGCAGAGTGGATTGGCTGGAAGGAGGTGTGTGGCTGGAGGGGGAGGACAGCACGGAGCTGGCTGGAGCTTGATCCCGCACGGGACGTCGGGCTGGACCTCGACGGCCGCTGATGCCACCGATCCTGTCGTGTGCGCGGGATCACGGGTCGGATCACGGGTCGGATCACGGGTCGGATCACGGGCCGGATCACGGGCCGGATCACGGTCAGAGCCGACGCGCTGGTGGGGGGTCTGGCGTGACGGGTTCTCTCCTCTCTCTTTTGTTTGTCCAACCACTCTTTCTCCAACGCAACCACTCAACGCAACCACTGAATGCAACCACTGAACGCAACCACTGAACGCAACCACTGAACGCAACCACTGACCACCCCTGACGACCAACTCAGCTCTTGTCATGGACCTCTCTACGCGCTCTTGCTCTGACGACCCAGCTCTTTCCTTTGTACTCATCTCTCCTCTGTAAAAGCTCATCTGCCTTGGACCTCCTCTCGTCTCAACGGCTTGGGCTCCCTTTCGTCTGCCGGTAAAAGCTCCTCTCTTTTGGACACGCCCTGCCTTGGGTTATATAGGCCCCGCCCCTAAACCTTTGCGAACCTCCCCGATCGCTCTTCCTCCGCCCTCTCTAGCCAAACCCCTGTCTCATGGTTGGTCGAGTGGGGCTGGCTCACTCCTCCCCTCTATGACGAGGTGGAGACACGCCTTTCTTCTCCGACCCTGCCTCGTGGTCAATGGCGGTAATTGGAGCGGAGGTAGTTTCTAATCGACAAAAAGGGGGAATGGAGGTTTTGGGAATGGGAATGAAGGGAATCTATCTCTTTCACTTGGTGCAATGGAGTACTTCTATTAATGGGAGACACAGCCTTACCCTAAAACACAGAATATGATATAACTATTGAACAGGGGTATTCTATGATTGGCTGTGGTGTGGATGCTTTATGGACTAATTATGGGATGCCCTTTGATCTTTACACAGCTCCGGAGGCAGGAGGCGCAGAATAACCAATAATAATAATTCACACAATCAAAAAAATATACAGTCCTCATATCCGCAACAATATATTTTTATATATACAGTCACGTGAAAAAGTAAGTACACCGCATGTAAAGTTCTGACTTTTTCAACATATTTCAACATACAGCTATTTTATCTTCATTTCAACAATATTGATAGATAAAGGTGATATAATATAACAAATATCATGAAACATTTACATTTTGGAGTCCATTGTATAATTTAAATAAACATAAATCCAAATTTCACATGTGGACAAAGTAAGTACACCCCTGCATTTATCACGACTTCAAATAACTAAAATCAGAATCAGGTGCACCAGCTCAGGTGCAAATGATTAGAACATCATTAGAGAGGATCTTGGAGGAACCTGTCTTATTTAAACCTCAGACATTTAGTTTGGTTTGCGCTTTGTTGTTGAAGTGTGCGGCATCACCATGCCTAGATCAAAAGAGCTCTCTGAGGCCTTCAGAAAGAAGGTTATAGATGCCTACGAGTCTGGGAAAGGATTTAAAAAGATCTCCAAACAATTTGAAATCAATCATTCGACTGTCCGGAAGATCATCTACAAGTGGAGAGGAATCCAAACAACTGCCAACTTGTTCAGGCCAGGCTGCCCCAGCAAGGTCAGCCCAAGAGCAGACCTCAAGATGCTGAAAGAACTCTCTAAGAACCCCAGAATGTCATCACGGGACCTACTGGTAGCTCTTGCCACTGTTGATGTCAAAGTGCACGAGTCTACCATGAGGAGGAGGCTGCACAAATTTGATCTACTGGGGAGGTGTGCCAGGAGGAAACCTTTGCTTTCCAGAAAGAACATCATGGCAAGACTAAAGTTTGCCAATGAACACCGAGGGAAAGACCAGCACTTCTGGAACAATGTGCTCTGGACAGATGAGTCAAAGGGAGAGCTATTTGGCCACAGTACCAGAAGACATGTTTGGCGAAAACCAAAGACGGCATTTGACCACAAGAACCTGATACCAACTGTAAAGCATGGTGGTGGAAATATTATGGTTTGGTGCAGCTTTGCTGCATCAGAGCCTGGGCAGCTCACCATCATAGAATCCACGATTAATTCTTCATTGTACCAGAGGGTGCTTGAGGATAATGTGAGGCCATCTGTCGGAAAGTTGAAGCTCAACCGAAGGTGGACCTTGCAACAGGACAATGACCCTAAACATACCAGTAAATCCACCAAGGAATGGCTGAGAAGAAAGAAATGGAGGGTTCTGGAATGGCCAAGTCAAAGCCCAGATCGAAATCCCATTGAGATGTTGTGGGAGGATTTGAAACAAGCTGCGCATGCAAGAAACCCTTCAAACATCGCAGAGCTGAAAGAATCCTGCATGGAGGAGTGGGCAAAAATTTCTCCTAGTCGATGTCAGAGACTGGTAGACAGTTATAAGAAACGCCTACTTGAGGTTGTTTCTGCCAAATCGGGCAATACCACCTATTAGAGCCATGGGTGTACTTACTTTTTCCACATGCGAAATTTGCATTTATGTTTATTTAAATGATACAATGGACTACAAAATGTAAATGTTTCATGTTATTTGTTATATTATATCACCTTTATCTATCAATATTGTTGAAATGAAGATCAAATAGCTGTATGTTGAAATATGTTGAAAAAGTCAAAACTTTACATGGGGTACGCCTCCAAAACTCGCCTACGCACATTTACATGGGGAAAAGCGCATACTTTTTCACGTGACTGTATATACTTATTTATTTATTTATTTATTTATTGAACACAAATGTGGTCTCGTGAAGTAAAAAAAAAAATTCTAAAAATTTCCATTGTCCAGGCTAAATACAACAACAACAACAACAACAACATGCATTTTAAGGCCATTTTCACTGCTAGAGTAGGGGTTAGCCTTGTGGTCCCCATGACAATCTTCTCCATTTTGCCCTATTTTCTGCATCTCTCCTTGTTAACCCCCTTGCCCGCATTTCTTCTTCCACCATCTTTAGCCAAGTCTTTCTTGGTCTTCCCCGTCCTCTACTTCCTTCTACATTAATTTCCATCACTCTTCTCAACCAGTCACTTTCATCCTTCCTCAACACATGACCAAACCATCTCAACTTGTTCCTCTTCACAGCATCAATCACAGGCAATATTCCCATCATCTTTCGCAATTCATCATTTGTCTTCCTCTCTCTCAACGATACTCCGCACATCCATCGAACCATTCGCATTTCCACCCTTTCCAGCCATCGTTGCTGCTCTACGTTCATTACCCATGTCTCGCTCCCATAAATCATAACACTTCTCACACATGCAGCATACACCTTTCCCTTCAGCTTCAGCGACACTCTCCTCCTCATCAGCACGCCACTCATTTCCCGAAACTTCTTCCATGCACATCTCACTCGAGCAACCGTTGCCGAGTCTGATCCACCTTCTCCATTCAGCATGTCTCCGAGGTAGCAAAATGTTTTCACACCTTCCAGCTTCACGCCGTCTCCAAGATCCAACACAACATTTCCTCCATCTGCAGCTCCCTCTGTGCACACCTTACATTTGAATGTAGCTGCCACACTGGTAAATAACCCTCTCAGACCACTACATGTTTGATGAACCCACTCAGCGCACATTGTACATTGAATGGAGTTCACTCCGACACCCTTCCTACACACAGCACAGGGCCACTTCCCAGTTCTTTCCACCTCACCACATGCTTTACCACTTGCCATCACCTTCGTCTTTCCGATATTCACCTTCAGACCTTTTGTCTCCATACATTCCTTCCACTTGTTCATCTTTTCCTTCAGTCCATCCATACTTTCCGCAATCAACACCAGATCATCTGCATACAACAACTCCCACGGTAAACCCTCCTTTACGTTCTGAGCCAGCACCTCCATCACAGCTACAAATAGTAGTGGACTTAGTACCGACCCCTGATGCACTCCCACCTTCACCTCAAACTCACCACTGTTCCTGTCCTTCGTCCTTACAGCTGTGCGCTCTCTTTTGTACATTGCCATCACTACTCTGATCAACCATTCCTCCACTCCTAACTTCCTCAATGCCCATGTCAATACTTTGCGTGGAACCCTATCGAATGCTTTCTCCAGATCAACAAACCCAAAAAACAACTTCTTCCTCTTCTCCATGTACTTCTCCTGCAACTGCCTCACAATGAAAAGCGCATCTGTCGTTCCTCTTCCTGGCATAAATCCAAACTGCATTTCGTCGATCTTCACTTTCTTCCTTATCCTCCTCTCCAACACCCTTTCCAATACCTTCATTCCATGCTCCAATAACTTTATCGCTCGGTACGAGCCACACTCCAGAGGGTCACCTTTCCCCTTGTATAGAGGGACGATGGCACTCAGTTCCCAATCCACTGGAATGCGGCCTTCTTTCACCACCAGATTACAGATCTCTGTCATTCTCTTCACACCCCAACTTCCTGCTGCCTTCAACATATCTCCCACAACTCCCGTCGGCCCTCCTGCTTTTCCACTCTTCATTGCTTTTATCGCTTCCTCAACTTCCTTCTCAGTTATCTTCTCTGCCGGTCCTAAAACTGGGTTACTCTCTATGTTTCCATCCCATTCATCCTCTGTATTCGACAGCATTTCCTTAGATCTCTTCCATCTTCCTTTAATTCCATCTGGGTCCACAACGATTTGTCCCACTTCATCCTTCAAGCAACGCACCCCCATCACATCACACCTCTCTTTCGCTATGTGCTTTGCAATCCTGAATACTGCTTTCTGACCCTCTTCCGAATCCAAGCGTTCTCCGAACATTTTCCTACATGCCTCCTGCGCCTTTGCTACCTCTTTCTTTGCAGCCTTCCTGGCTGCCTTATAACTTTCATGCTCTGCTGTTTCTGCTCCCGTACCCTTCGCCTTCTGCCACTCCTTGAACTTCTTCCTCTTCTCGTCAATCCTCTTTCCAACTTCATCATCCCACCACCATGTTTCCGAGTGCCTCTGTGGTCCTTTTGTCCATCCACATACCTCACCAACGGCTCCCAACAGACCAGCTTTCATTGACATCCAACCACTTTCAAGCTCAACCACATCATGCTCTACCCTACTCAGCCTCTCTTTTAATGCCTCCCTTACTGTTACCTGTTTCAACCTCCACACCTTCATTCTTGGTTGGTACTTCACCCGCCGCGCTCTCCTCGCACCTTTCACCCTTATGTCGCAGACAACCAAGTGGTGCTGTGAAACAGCCTCCTCCCCCGGGATCACCTTTGTGTCCCGGAGGTGCCCCCTAGCTCGCCTACGCACCATCAGGTAGTCAACGGTTGTCGTCGACCCACCTGACGTGTATGTTACAAGCTTATTATCCTCTTTCTGGAACTGAGTATTACAAATCAACAAATCAGCTCCATCAGCAAACTCCAAAATCCTTTCACCTTCTCCATTTCTCTCACCATATCCGTAACCCCCATGAACTCCCTCAAAACCATCCATACTCCAATTCCAATTTGTCAACTCACATCACTTCAACGACGGGGGACCTAGGCGTAACGCTTGTTCTTATTTTGTTTAACATCGAGAAAGAAATCCATGTCTTCGTGTACCATTCGTTGCACCATTCGTTGTTGGAATAAATTCATTGAACTCTTGTGCAACTCTTGCACCATTCGTTGAGTCTTATTTCGATACTGAGTTTTTATAGCTTCTACCGAGCCGCAGCGCTGAGAGCTGTGCTGTCGCTTTCCGTTCACAGTCCTCACATATCGTATGCGAGATATGCAAGCAATACTGATCTGTGTACATGTCTGTGCACGTACCTTCCATCACAGCTACTGCAGTAAAATTCAGTGAACGCTTCCGATTACAATGATGCAAAATACGACTGGTTGTCCCCTGTCGCACCGCGGAGTGAAAGGGGGACTATGGTTTTCCCCAGTGCCGTGTATATTGAGAGTCTGGCCAACTGAAATACTGGCGCCATGTTGCATACCTAACTTAGCGCGCTGGCACTGCGAGATGTATGTCAGCTGTGGCAATCCTGTAGTTCTGTGACGAGGGAATCGATGTTATTACTGTTTGGTCGCAGATTTAATGAGGAACAACTAATTCAAGTTAATGTGACGTGTTGTTTGTTATTGGAATAATAAAATCTGCAAGCGGCGCCATTTATTCACACGAATTGTTTGCCTGTCACGGCTCACGATTTATTGACAGCTGCATACAGCATACTGATAAATTTTATTTCTCTTGGCATGAAATTGCAATTTGATAGAATGGAGCTTGTATACAAGTTTCATCTATTATCTGGAAACGTAACATACAATATTCCCATAATGCTATGAAAGTACAATGTCTATTATTTTATTCATTAGCTTGGGTCACAAATGTTGTTATACTTTCGTTTTCAAAGTTGTTATACTTTCATTTTACGTTTTCAAAGAACACTTTACTCAGGAAACTGACACAAACAGTGACAAATATTGCGTCATAAACAAGTATTTCCTGATATATAAGCATATATAAACAGTGCATGTTACAGGGTATATGTATAATAAGGGATTGTGGAGCGGTGCTCTCACGTCGAACTCCAACAATATGGACGCGACAACGAGCTGATTTTCACTGAGCTGTTTATTCTGAGCTCGGCACGAATGCACTGAAAAAGGCTACGCTGAGTGGCAATATATCTTTCAAATTCAAACAGTAAGCCACGCCTCTCAACGGGGCGTGGTATGCAACCCGAGTGACCGCCCGCTGATTACGTCACCGGCCGGTACAAGAGAATTGTGTCTGGTAACCGCTACATGCGCCCCCCCAGAAGTCACTTGTACAGGGAGAGTCAGTTTGTGGGGGACCTTAATGACCCGGCCGAAATGACCCCTGGCGTTTCGTGTAGGGGTGGGAGGCGGCTTGGCGGCGGATGGTCGGGCGTGGGGCTTGGTCGACGGGGGACGGCCCCGCCATGGAGGAAGGGCCAACCGTGGAGGTTGGTCGAGGTCAAA
Organism: Myxine glutinosa; assembly: GCF_964187855.1. Taxonomy (NCBI): domain Eukaryota; kingdom Metazoa; phylum Chordata; class Myxini; order Myxiniformes; family Myxinidae; genus Myxine; species Myxine glutinosa. The sequence goes on along the minus strand of NC_136266.1, from coordinate 79,185,039 downwards.
ATGGGCCGACGAAGCGGTCCACGGAGATATGGTCCGGTTTGCCGCCAATGTCTACGACGAACGACTTGTCGCCCCTCCTCAAGACCCGAAAATGGCCATCGTACGGCGGTCGGAGTGGTCCCTGGTGCGCGTCGTGGCGCACAAAAACGTACTCCGCTGTACAAAGCGCTGGAGGGACATGGGGTTGAGGACAGCCATGATGAGACGTGGGCACCGGGGCAAATCTCCTGGCGGCCTCCTGGAGGATAGAGCGTTGGCGAGCCGCGGACCAGGGGCCGGTGGCGTCGGGGATGAACTCCCCTGGCACGCGCAGTGGTTGGCTGTAGATCAGCTCGGCGGTAGAAGCCTGGAGGTCTTCTTTAGGGGCCGTCCGGAGGCCCAATAGCACCCACGGGAGCCTGTCAGCCCAACCGTCGTCCTGGAGGCTTGCCCTGAGAGCGGCCTTCATTGAGCGGTGAAACCTCTCGCACAAGCCGTTGGCCTGGGGGTGGTAGGCCGTGGTGCGGTGAAGTTTCACCCCCAAGGCCTGAGCGACCATGCCCCAAAGCTCAGAGGTGAACTGTGGGCCTCTGTCAGAGGAGATGTCCGAGGGGGCGCCAAAACGGGCGACCCAGGTGCCGATGAAGGCCTGCACCACGTCGGCGGACGTCGTTGACATCAGCGAGACGGCCTCCGGCCACCTGGTGGTCCTGTCCACCATCGTGAGGAGATGGGTGAAGCCCGCGAGGGGGGAAGGGGTCCCACCAGGTCCACATTGGCGTGGTCGAAACGCCGCGCGGGCACGTCGAATGGTGCCAACGGGGCCTGGGTGTGCCGGTGGACCTTCGCACGCTGGCAGGCGACACAGGCGTTGGTCCAGTCGCGGACGTCCTTCCGGAGCCCGTGCCAGACGAATTTCGCTGCCACGAGCTTCTGCGACGCTTTCCGGCCCGGGTGGGAAAGGCCGTGGATGGCGTCAAAAACGAGCCGTTGCCATCCAGCGGGTACAATGGGACGAGGTTGGCCCAGGGAAACGTCGCACAGGAGAACTGTGGCTGTATCCTTGAAGGGGACGTCGGACAACCGCAGGCCCGTGTCCGCTGTCCGGAGGGCTTGCACCGCGGGGTCGGAGACCTGGTCCGCCGCCATGCGGGCGTAATCCACGCCGAGGTGGACGGTGCCCGCGACGGACCGGGAGAGGCAATCGGCCACAGCATTATCCTTTCCCGTGACGTGCCAGATGTACGTCGTGAATTCGGACATGGCGGAGAGGTGGCGCTGCTGACGAGCCGACCACGGCTCTGAGACCTAGGCCATGGCGAAGACCAGGGGTTTGTGGTCCACAAACGCCGTGAATGAGCGGCCCTCTAAAAGGTGGTGGAAGTGGCGAACCACCAGGTAAAGGCCGAGCAGCTCGTGGTCGAACGTGCTGTATTTGCGCTCGTTAGGGCTGAGCTCCCGGCTGAAGAAGGCCAGCGGTTGCTAAGCCCCGTTAACCCACTGCTCGTGTATGGTGCCCACCGCATAGTCGGAAGCGTCCGTGGTAAGGGCGATGGGTGCGTCGAGCGCCGGGTGCGCCAGCATGGTGGCGTTGGCGAGGGCCAGCTTAGCGCCCGTGAACACCCCGTCCATCTCCTCGGTCCAGGCGATGTCGTGCTTGGCCGGCTTACCCCTGAGGGCCTCGTACAGGGGGCGCCTGTGTTGGGCGGCGCGAGGTACGAACCGGTGGTAGAAGTTTACCATACCCAAAAACTCTTGCAGGGCCTTGACGGAGCAGGGGCGTGGGAAACCTTTAACGGCCTCCACCTTGGTCGGCAGCGGAACGGCCCCGCGCTTCGTGATGCGGTGTCCCAGGAAGTCGACGGCAGCCATGCCAAACTGGCATTTCGCCGGGTTGATGATGAGGCCGTGCTGGCTGAGGCGCTCAAAAAGCATGCGCAGGTGAAGGAGGTGCTCCGCCCGGGAAGTGCTGGCGATGAGAATGTCATCCAGGTAGACGAACAGAAAGGTGAGATCGCGCAGCACACTGTCCATCAGCCGCTGGAAGGCCTGGGCCGTGTTCTTAAGGCCGAAAGGCATTCGGAGGAACTCGAAGAGGCCAAAGGTGTAATTACAGCCGTCTTCGGAACGTCGGCCGGCCGGATAGGTACCTGGTGGTCGCCCCGAATAAGGTTGTCCTTGGAGAAGATCACCTGCCCCGCCAAACGGGTGGAAAAGTCCTGGATATGCGGTATCGGGTACCGGTCGGGGGTGGTGGCGCCGTTGAGGCGGCGATAATCGCCGCACGGTCGCCTTCCGCCACCCGGTTTGGGTACGATGTGCAGGGGCGAGGCCCACGCGCTGTTCGAGCGCCGCACAATGCCCAACCGCTCCAGCACGTCGAATTCCGCCTTGGCCACGGCGAGTTTGGCAGGGTCGAGGCGACGAGCCCTGGCGTAGACCGGTGGACCAGTGGTCGGAATGTGGTGTTCGACGCCGTGTTTGACGGCGACGGCCGAAAACGTCGGCAGCGTGAGGGCGGGGAACTCAGCGAGGAGGCGGGTGAAGTCGTCCGCGACCGGGAGCGCGCAGGCTAGCCTGGTCGGTGCGGAGCCGCTCAACGAACAAGCGAGAGAGCTGAAGGTCTCCGCGTTGACGAGCTGACGGCATTTTACGTCAACCAAAAGTCAGTGGGCGCAAAGAAAATCCACACCCAACAAAGCCATGGGCACGTTCGCCGTGACGAAATCCCACTCGAAACGCTGGCCCCCGAAGCAGAGTGCGACGCTGTGTGAACCGAAGGTGCGGATAGAGGAGCAAAGCACGGCCTGCTTGTCCTGCCCCGAGACGGGTATAACGCTCACCTGAGCTCCCGTATCGCACAGGAAACGCCGCCCGGACGCGGTGTCCATGATGATCAAAAGGTTGCCGGAATGGCCGACGCTCATGGCAGGAAGGGAGCGCCGGCCTGGTCGTTTCCTGACCCGCCGAAAGTGCACGGTGGGTGACACGTTCTGGCCTTCTGCCCGAACCTGGCGTTGTAGTAACACACGGTCCGCCCCGGTGGTGGCTGCGGCGCCGGTCGTGGCGAGTGCGGCCGATGGGGTGTCATGGTGGCCGCAAGGGGCGCTGAATCAGCCAGTGGCAGCGCTGGTCGAGGCGGGGGCGTTGCCTTGGCCGGGCCAGGTTTCCAGGCGGGCGCTCCAAAGTACCGCCCGGCCGAGAAAAATTTGTCGGCTTCCTTAGGGCGCGAGGGTCCTCGATTGCCGAGTTAGCCAAAGCTAAGCGTACCTGCCCGGGTAGCTGTCGGAGAAACAGCTCGCGAAAGAGGAAATCTGGGCGGTGTTCGCCGAGCAGGGAGAGCATGTGGTCCATGCGCTCAGATGGGCGAGCCTCCCCGACCTCAGGCAGATTGAGCAGCTGTCGCGCGCGTTCAGCCTCAGTGAGGTCAAACGTACCGAGGAGTAGTCGTTTGAGTGCGCCGTACTTGTCATCGGCCAGCGGGCTCCGTAGAAGGCTCAAGACCCGGGAGGTGGTGGCGGCGTTTAGCGCGGAGACCACGTGGTGGAAGCGAGTCTCGTCCGCCGTGATGTGCCGCAGAGCGAACTGGGACTCCGCTTGGGCAAACCAGACGGCCGCATGTGATTCCCAGAAGCCAGGGAGCTTCAAAGCAACGGTCGACGCCATCGCCGTGTTCGTAAAAGGGGTCACCAATGTGGAGCGGTGCTCTCACGTCAAACTCCAACAATATGGACGCGACACAGAGCTGATTTTCACTGAGCTATTTATTCCGAGCTCGGCACGAATGCACTGAAAAAGGCTACGCCGAGTGGCAATATATCTTTCAAATTCAAACAGTAAGCCACGCCTCTCAACGGGGCATGGTATGCAACCCGAGTGACCGCCCGCTGATTACATCACCGGCCGGTACAAGAGAATTGTGTCCGGTAACCGCGACAGGATTATGTATAATACCTGATTTTCAGTTATTATACATAATCCCTTATATATATATATACCCTATACACTGCATATGTACACGAAAAATGTTACAGGGAATATGTATAATATATATATATGGTTGACTAAATAAGTGTTAAGCTCACCAGAGACCTAATACACACGTGTCTTGTCACTTTTGATTTGAAACCAATAGATATTAAGCGATTTCACTTTCCGAACATAAATATGAGTAAGGTGATGGATTCCATCCAACTCGGCGTATTTTAACCACCCAAATAGCACTTCTTTCCTTGTCTCGAGGAAATCTGTGCATTATACGACCTTGTCCTGGTCTAACAGAACATCCCCAAGCGGCACAACACACCATATTGGTTGATTTTATTGAAATATTACTCAAATGAAATATGCAACGATACGAAGCAATGGCACGTGTTACGGATCCTGGATTTAGGTGAATTACTATTCATGTCATTGCTTATTAATGTTTATTCTATTAAAGGTTGTTGTGGTTAAATGGTTAGAGAGGCTCCGGATAACAGGAGACCGGAAACGGGATAGTGAACCGGAAGAAGAAAAGAGAGACACGAGGTCCTGGAGAAGCGGCGATCTTCTTCTTCCTCGCCCAGCTCCGACGCGAGCGGTGTCGATATTGAGCAGCGTGGGGAACGCTGCGTTTGAAAGCCCATCTGGCGAGAGGAGTTACCTGCGCGGGGTAATTACCGGTTACGCGTCAAGTTGCCGTGGGTTCGTGCACGGAACCAAGCGTCCGGCACAGTTCGCCTCAACGTCTACAAGGACGCGTACGGGTCGCACCTTGGGCCTCGCGCACTTTGCGAGCCGTGCTTTGCTTTGCCCGCTTTGCTTTGCAAGGAGGTGTGCGCTGCAGCAGCTGTTCCCGGTACGCGACGTGCACGTTTGGAGCACGTCAGCCAGGGGTTCGTTCAACCGCCCGTGTGCGGAGAAGTCGACCTTCACCTTGGTCTGGAGGGGCCCAGAGACATTGTGAGGGACAGTGACCATTGAGGGGTCGTGAGTGGGGAAAGGGGGGAAATATATGAGATGGCCATCTTAGTAACATTGTTGATGGATTGTTGATTGTTGGTTGATGGATTGAGAATATATTATTAATTAATCCGGATCCTTGGTGTGGGGTTGCTTATTGACCTGAATTGTTTGTGTCTTTCATATTGATTGCCTTACGAAAGCGTATAGATCATATATCTTTCTGGCGGGGTCCTCCCACGGTCCGGGGGTCACCAAGACCAGGTAGTTACCGGGAGGACCACATAACACACGGAATGGGTGCAGCGGTAAAGCTGCTCGGCTGAGGTGGTATGCAAAATGGCGCCTGTAAACCACGTGACGCGGGCTCGACCAATCACGGCGGTAGTTGAGCAGATCAAAGGCTGCAGTGATGGTTGTGGGGTGTTGCAGTGATGGTTGTCCTTCTGGAAGTTTCTCCTATCTCCACACAGGATCTCTGGAGCTCAGCCAGAGTGACCGTCGGGTTCTTGGTCACCTCTCTTACCAAGGCCCTTCGCCCCCCGATTGCTCAGTTTGGCCGGGCGGCCAGCTCTAGGAAGAGTCCGGGTTGTTCCAAACTTCTTCAATTTAAGAATTATGGAGGCCACTGTGCTCTTGGGAACCTTCAATGCAGCAGAAATTTTTTGTAGGCTTGCCCAGATCTGTGCCTCGACACAATCCTGTCTCTGTGCTCTGCAGGCAGTTCCTTCGACCTCATGGCTTGGTTTTTGCTCTGATATGCATTGTCAGCTGTGAGTGTGCCTTTCCAAATCATGTCCAATCAATTGAATTTACCACAGCTGGACTCCAATCAAGGTGTAGAAACATCTGAAAGATGATCAAGAGAAATGGGAGGCACCTGAGCTAAATTTCAAGTGTCATAGCAAAGGGTCTGACTACTTTTGTCAATGTGATATTTCAGTTTTTTCTTTTTAATAAATTTGCAAAACTTTCTAAAATCCTGTTTTCTCTTTGTCATTATGGGGTATTGAGTGTAGATTAATGAGGGAAAAAATGAATTTAAACGATTTCAGCATGAGGCTGCAACATAACAAAATGTGAAAAAGTGAAGGGGTCTGAATACTATTATGTCGGGGGGGATACAGGAATATCTAGAGCCAGGTAGATCTGCATTGGTAGGTATCCGACTGTCGTGATAGGGAATCTACCTGTAATACGTTATATGTTTAGCCGGATGTCGGTATAAGCTGTATTGGTGTCCCCGCCATGGGGGGCGGGGCATGCTAAGTAGTGCAGGGATTATGGTTAAAAATTCCTTTGTTTGTCGTCCCCTCTGTCGCCAATCCAGTGTCCCTTATGGCAAAGCATTCACATAGACACTAGATAGATCCCTTAGTGCACAACAGTAATTAAATCCCCTCCCTTACAAAAAGACGCACCGGAAAGACAAGCAGGAAGCGGCCGCGTACAATGCCAGCGGGGGCGTCAAACAGCGAGCAAGGCAGGCTATCGCCACGCCCAGGGAATGTGTGATTGGTTGAGGCGGAAGGCGCGAAGATTTGGCCAATCGGTGCGGAGGGCACCAAGCCGCTCCTTAGAAGTAGGTGGCTGATTGGAGGGAAGGCGCGAGAAGGTTCGAGAGACCACGAAGAATCGAGGCTCTGATTGGGAACGCGCCAGATTGACGTCACATGCCAGGTGACAAAAGGACTCGCTGGACGACATTTTCTCTCTCCCCTCGTGCTTGAAGCTAGCTTTCTGCTCTGTGCTGGACTCTTGCCTGGGTTGATTCCCGCTCTTCCCTGCGTTCCTGACTGGTGGTCGTTGGTTCCTTCATGTTCTTGGAGCGGTGCTCGGAGCTTGGAGCGAGGCTTGGTGCTGTGAGGGAAAGGGACCTCGTGTGCGACCAACGAGGAGCTTGAAGTGGGGCGTGCAGCGAGGCGTTTGGTGAGGCCTGACGGTGCGCGAGCGGGCGTGCAACGGGGCCTGTTCCCCGCCGACGTCGAAGCCACGGCGGGCTTGCGTGCTTGGAGCCGACGATTCCTTGACTGCAGACTACAGACAGATAAGCTCGCACCACATTTCACAAATACCCGCCATAACGTTTTATTTTTCTTAATTCATTTTCCTTTGTCTCGTATCCGAAGTGTGAGTGGGGACGTCCCGATTAGGACATTTTATTACCGGCGCGTATTTTCCTGTCCCACTATTCATTGTAAAATAAACTCTTGTATTATTTTCTTTTCCCTTCAAAATCTTGTGTTCGTTTGAGTTAATCCCCTGCAGGATCGGAGCTGCAGTCGGATCGCTACAGGTACGTGCTTGCCGCCTCTTCTTCTTAATTCCTCCTCCCGCACTTTTATAGCCAAAACCGTATTTGATCGTCACCTCAAGTAAAGCTGTTCGGTCATCCGCGAGCCCCGGTATTAACCGAAGGGATCGTGCGACAATACTTTCTGAATGCACTGTATATACTGTATACATATATGTTCAACAATGAATGAAAAAATAAATCTCACAAATACAGTGTATCCAATCAACAGGTTGTAAAAATATTTTCCAAACGTGTCTCAATGCATTTGTAATAGTTGATAAACAATGACGAGGATCACATTCCGAGACACCGACCACCTACCAAGTGGAACCTTTCATGAACTTCACCATTTCAGCAAAATAGGAATTAATTTAGTTTGTGCAATGTTCATATCTGATCTTACCTTGAGCCTACCCTTTCTCAAAGTAACACCATCTGATACTTGATAAACGGAAGTACCAGCAATCGAGTTTTGTCCCATTCCTCCTGTGAAAATGAGTTGTGTTGTCCATACTTATGTTCACAAATCAGAACTGTATTCAGAAAGACATTCTACTCCACACTATGAGCTTGTTCATTGTGAGTATCTTTGAAGTGTCAAATAAATTGCTCAATTTGCAAAATGGGCTTGTGTACCTTCAGATTGGATATCTCTCAAACATGGAAACATGCTATTCCTGGGTAACTTTACTCTTGATTTGCAAACAAAATTTTTAGAAACAAATTTTGGAATGCTGCGAAAGTTCATCACATCAGAAGAAACATAATTTGTTGAATAGATCATACCTGGGAAATAGGTTCACGTTGTATGCTTTGTTGAGGTTGATTGTCAAACTCCTTGTTCATGTGAAAATTCCAATGATTTCCAAATCCTCAGAAAGTGATGCTGCAATGGTACATCTGCCACTTGAGAGGGAACTCCACAGTGAATGTGGAATGAAGAATTATCTGATCAATTGGTTGAATTATGTTTTAATCAAAGAGAAGAAAGTTCCCATGGACAACACTTCAGTGGACCACCGAGATCCATCACTACGAATATTATTGGGAAAGGTTTTGCCATTTAAAATGCCTCTGATTGTGGACGTTGATGATTTCTGATGTTGATGGAAGACTTTCAGCAAAGCGATGGAAATCCTCACCAAAAGATTATCATTAAAGGGTCTTATGCTCTTTGATTTAGACATCTATTAAAATAGCTCATCTATCTTATAAAGTAAAAGCTTCATCGCTTTCGATTCTAAATTATAAAGGAAGACAAAACTCTACATCTTGTTCAGTCTGTAAGTCATTGTTGTGAAAGAGGTTTTCACTTTAATTATTGTTATTTTTCCAGTTTATAAAAATGCTCAAAGAAAGTATCTGCTCTTGGAAGACAAAAGACTTCCATTTTGTCTAATAACTTTTGGCTTGATCAAAGTGATATTTTGACCTGAGATATTTTTTATCGGATATTCTTATCTTTCCATGATCGTAAAAATTCATGTTCCAAAATAGTAAACAAAATATCAGCAAACTACTGTTTGGAAAAATACCTTTCACATTTTCATGAAGAACTCGATGTTATGAAGAGAAATGCAATGTAAATCTGATGCAAGTTGTACAATCTGCTCCACAAGTAACCCTGCATATCGCATGAGTTTGAGAAATGCTTGGTTTGTGTAGAATCATTGGATTAAATATGTCGGATAATTGTGAATCATAAAAAATGTCCAACAAACCTTTTATATTTGTTATTTTGTCTCTTTGTCAGGTAACACAGATAATGTTTCGGTCAACGGTACGACACCAACACCCACTGAAGGTAATCTTTTGGCTTTGTATCAAACCTTAGTGGGAGTAAAAAACTTATTTCATGAAATAAGTTACGAGATGAATCATTGAAATTGTCATAACAAGTCTTAAATCGGATTATATATTGCTTGGTTTATGTAGAATCATTGGAACAAGTGTATCTGGAACAATGCATAAACATGTACAACAAACCTTTAAAATGTGTAATTTTGTCTCTTTGTCGGGTAACACAGATGTTTGGTGGGACATAATGACACCAACACCTCCTGAAGGTAATCTTTGTGCTTTGGATCTAACCTTAGTGTGAGTAAAAAAAACTTCCATGAAAGAAGTCATTCAATGAATCGTTTAAATTGTCATAACAGGTTTTAAAATAGATTATATTTTGTGAAATGTTATTTTGAGAAAATTTATTGATGAATTGCTATATTTGATCTCCTTTTGTATGTAATCAATGAAATGTTAAATAGAACAAACCTGGCTTTTCTTCTTCAACTTAATCATCTTGTCCTGAAGAACACGAATAATTGAGAGCAGCATTTGGTGGGCAAATTAGCCTGCTCGTTGTATCATCGCTGAGATACAGTGAGAGGATATACACTGTGAAACTGCTGTTTGAATACAGATTATTTTCATGTTTTTGGCATACAAACATCATCTGTTTTAAAATGTGCCATTGTTTCTTTAAAAGGTGCCACACATTAATTATATGATCAGCTGGGGAGCAACTGTGATGACTACGACAGAACCCACTTAATTAAAGGAGTACAAAAACGCGCGCTGAACATGAGACTAGTGTGTATGGCATTGATCCAGCCAGGAACACACAAGACAAACCAAAGTGTGCCAAAGGCAGGGGCGGATCCAGGAATTTCAAGACGGGGGGGGGGGGGGGGGTGGTTGAAGCTATAGCGCTGGGGGGGGGCACAGGGGGGTCTGGGGGTTCTCCCCCAGGAAATTTTTAAAAATTTATCGTCAGAAACGGCATTTCGTGCGTTCTTGGAAGTTTCTGCAGTTCCTTGTGTTCTTCCCTGGTCCAACAGCTCGACAGATTCGCGATGACTAATGGTCAGATAGAGGAACTGGTGAAACGACTTGCTCAGCTGTTCCTTCTGCTATAAATTGATGAATTTTGTAGGTGTGTGTGTGTGTGTGTGTGTGTGTGTGTGTGTGTGTGTGTGTGTGTGTGTGTGTGGTGTGTGGTGTGTGGTGTGTGTGGTGTGCATGCGTGCGGCATGTTTTTTGTGTAGTTCTGCTGGAGCTTTCTGATTTGTGTAGTCCTCGCGAAATGATTGTTATGATCTCCTGAGTTAATTAGGCTAATTAATTACAAAGAATCCAGAAGAATTCCCATGTTTCTAAATGCACGCCATGTTAACGTGTATGGAGCAGCTTAATAGGTCCTTCCATGGCATGCCATTCTCATTACTAAATAAGTAACAAAAACAATGATAATATTTTACAAAGCATTTATTCCAACTCAAGCACTATAGCAGGCAGGTATGCTGCAAGGCCATGAAAGGCGATGAAAATTTGGTCCATTTGGACCAACGGGCTCACTTGTCGTTATAAAAGACCTGCGCACTCCCATAGTGTGAAATGATGGCGATGACAGACTGTGTGCTGGGCAAAGCCCGGCATCGCCATGCGGCAAGGTTGTGAAGCTCAAGGTAGGGGGTTCTCCCCACAAAAGATAGGATAGCGATAGGACAGCGGAATGTGAATTATTTTATTCATCGTAAATTATGCTATTTTGGAATAGACGGCGCTTGTGTTTTTGAATGAAAATGTCACATACATCATGTGGGGATATGGTGTATGTTCATGAGGGCCAGAGATGCCATCCGATTTTCTCCCATGGAATATCTTATGTCGGTCTTCAGACGACGCAGGCAAGAAAATGAGCGTTCGGCCTCACAGGAGCCTACAGGGAGGGTGCATCCAATATGGAGTAGGACTTTGATGGATGGAAATTCGTCTCCATCTCCTGTGCAGAAACAATCCATGAATGTGTTTGGAAGCGTGTTGTTGGGCTTCCTTCTCCAAAACATCTGCCAGTCTCTAAGCTCATTTATCAGTCCTGCTGGATGTTCCATGTCGTTTTTCCAACGCAACAGCTTCTGATGTCGGGCTGGAATGTCGCAGGTATCGGCGATTATTGCGGATGGCATCAGCAGAAACAGATCACTACCTTCGCGATTTTCAGCACAGAATCGGGTGTCCATTTCCTGGCTGAGGTGGTCGAGAAATGGAATGCACATGTTTCTGAGGTAGAACAGCAAGGGAGTATTGGCGGCAGTGTTCAGACGATGGATTTGTCGTTTTACAACTCTCGGCATTGTGACATCACCTCCTACAGATTATAGCATGGCCTTGGCGTAATCGAACCACAGAGAGAATTCTGTTTCTGATTTGACCGTAGTTGAGTGAGCGCGTCCTTCTTGTCGTCAATCATAGAGTATGCCTCCAGCACATCCATACTGTTGCGTTGCAGCTTGTGGGCAAGACCTTTTAAAGTATGTAGGCTGTTCTTCACTGAAATGAATACAACAACAAACTGAAAAGACGTCAGTGAACTCAGAATTCCCGGTGCAGACACGCGGCTATCACGGTCCCACCCCCAGGAATTCTCATCACCGTCGGGATTTACAATCCTGTCCAAACAAATACAGACAAACGGATATAACTCTTCGACTGTCTCGTAACAAGTATGTGTCTCCACCCACCTCGTCTTGCACAGACCTTTCAGTTTTTTTGCTGAGGTTTCCTCTTCTTGCTCAGATAAGGTCTTTTCAAGGTACTGTTGGCTCTTGGATGAGTTCTTGAAAAATCTATAAAGCTCATTAATGGTATCAATCATATTGCGAACCATGGATAGTCTACACGCTGCTGCGATAGACAAATGTAGCACATGACTGTTGCAGTGAGTGTGGAGCGCCAAAGGCTGGACAGCTTTAATCTGCGCTTGAGTTCCGATTCTGGATGACGCCATTGATGATGCACCGTCATAGCTTTGCCCTCTTGCCTTACTGATGTCCACACCTCTTCTGAATAAACAATCTATGATGGCCTTTCCTATAGCTTCCCCAGTAGTTCTCTCTAGCTCTACGAAATCAAAGAATACTTCTTTAACTGAAGGTTGTGAGGCCAGGGTGTCGAGGAACCGGAGCTAAATACTGAGAATTTCATGGTTGGAATGAAGCTCCGTTACCTCATCACCTATGATGGTGAAAAATCCTCCCTCCTTCAAACACTTGATCAGTCCATCTCTAATCTGGCTACCAATGATCTCTATCACTTCGTTCTGGATGGTCTTAGAGGTACAGCGGGCATTCTTGTTGCCACTCAGCAGATGCTCCCGTCAGATCTCATCGTTTTCAGCAATGTGACTCAAAATGGTGAGAAAATTTCCTTTGTTTGAGATATCATCACATTTCAGTGAATTGTCGTCTCGATGTCCCCTGAGTGCTATGTTCTGCGGACCGCAGGGCAGCACCACACCGACAATTTGTCGGAGGATGTGTAGATTTTTTTCATAGTTCAATTTGTTCTGCTCGGAAATCAAATATGATATTCTGTGGGTCGGATTTCGGCCACTTTCCATCAAATCATTAGCAGCAAGCATAGCTTGTTTATGGTAGTTCAGTGAATCGTGTGTCGCCAGTGCACCATCTGTACCAGTTGCTTTCCGTAGGTTGGTTAAGGGTGATCGAACTAGCACCCCTGACTTAATTTGATCATTTTTTGGAGGGAACATAACACAAAACTTACACATCCCACCTCCAAGTACAGAACTGTAAGCCAACCATTTGTAACGATGGAGCCACTCTCTGCAAAAATTCAGCACATATGAACCATTTTGTCCCTTACGGTTGATCCGTTGAACACACAGGGAATCAAAATGTTGTGGGCAGTGATGCTCGTTTAAGCACTTGATTTTCTCGTCACCCGGAAGCGACTCAATACGAACATTATCGGCCACAATATCACCGACATCATAAGCTGGCGGGGCCTGTTTGCCTTCCAACACAGGCACTGATTTGTCATTTGTTGCATCACTCACTTTAAGAGTGTTTGTATTGCCAAGGGGATCGGAAGACGTGGTTGCTTCATTACGGCGTACTCGTACCTCGGGTTGGGCTTCAGTTGCTGGTGCTGCTGCAGGCCTACCCAGTGGGTGTTGTGCCTCATCTGTTGTTATGGTATGGTCTGTCGCAGTGATGGACGAAAATAAGTCCGTAATCCTCCTTTTTTTTGGATCTTCCATGACACTCACTCGTTTTGACCTTTTTCTTAAGACAAAGTAAGTGATCCGATGTTTGCCGATATGATACCTCTGCAGACCGCATTGACCAGTTTCCTCAGCGCTCAGCAATGCATTATTGGATGGACGAGTCCACTAACGTGCTCGACGAGGGGTGTTGATAATAGGATTGTACTATTGTGAACGTACCCCACGTCGAGCGATTTAATGAACTCGTCGACATAGCACATGAGCATCGATCCTGTACACACACGAATAAATTAACACAAACATGAAGAGAAATTTCAATTCTGCGCAAACTGTACTGCAACCATTATAATTGTGCCCCGCTGTAAACGAGTTTCAATGTTATGCTGTATATTTATGCTCCGCCCATGTTTGCATCATGCATATCATGCTCCACCCATGTTTTCCTCATCACATATTCAATTCATGCTCCACCCATGTGTTGCGTCATCAGCATGGCATTACCTTCAAGCCATATCCGCTGGAGTGGCTGCTGCTGATTATTTCGCTTTGGACGGTGGATTTATGTGATGAAAGTATGGTTTTTTACCGTCGCACTTGGAGTGTTTTATAATAAAGCAAAAGTTATTCAAAACCTCTGAGCGTTGGTAATCTGCCTGGAACGTTCCTTGTTCAAAATCATCTGGACACGAGGGCTGTTCCAGGATATTCATAGGTTATAATTCATCAAAAATCCAGAGTGGGGGGGGGGGGGGGGTGGGTGTGTGTGTGCACCCCCTGCACCCTCATCCTGGATCGAAGGGGGGGTGCGCACTCCCTGCACCCCATCCCCCCCTGGATCCGCCCCTGAAAGGTGTGGGAGCTTTGGTGGCCCGTCCATTCGAGTGGCGCAGGAAGGCACGTACATAATTGTCAGCTCCTTTTATTCATTCAGCTTGTACTGGCTTGTACTTGATTGTGCTGGGTTATACTGCGCTCGATTTTCTTCGCACTGCGAAGTCCAAAGGACAGGCGTACTACCTCACCTGGCTGTTTGGCCCTTGCTCATCTTCCTACACATCTCTGGGGAATGTCTTGCATAAGCTGTATGCACCGTGTCATAGATGCCGTAACATTGGCCACGCTGCAGCCAGCCACTTGAACCCTCCTGCCGATGGCTGAGGCCATAATGATGCCATGTGCTGACTGCCCGGCATTGCCAGTCACCAACTTTCTGGCCACATGGCCTGAAAGACATAAAGAGAGGGAGTAAAAGGAAAGCACACCACGGGGAAGAAGAAAAAGGCTTACAGAACATCCTGAGCACGAAGGAGAGGACACAATCATAGAGCATGTGAAGAAGAAGAATAAAAAGGGAGGACAAAACCAGGTTTGACAGGGAGACAGGATAGGCCATGGGCCACATATGGTCCACGAGCATCCCCCCCACCTCTAAACCAAACCAACTTTTTTTTGAAGCCCAGAGGCATACTAAACACGATTCCAAATGTTACCAAGAAAAATTTAGGGATGCAATGCCCATTTCGGCTCAACAAAGTAGGGTACCCTCATAATTATGCCGACGCTCTCCGACGTCGACCGAACTTTGACTACTGATTATAATCTTCCACCAGAGGCCTCAAATAGCTCCTATTTCAATATATGATATACCAAATGAAAGATTATGAGCTGTTCTTTTTGAATATGTGGTAAATGAAACTATTGGGACAACTAGTTAAATAAACAGCTCTGCGGAACACAATAATTCAACCCGCGACTGCTTCTTCAATGAAATATTGGTATTTATTTCACAATCAGATTTTTTAACATTTATTTACATGGAAACTTTTCAATGTTGTATTAATCTCTTCATCGTGTATTACATTTGCTTTCAGGCGATACCTTCATATTTTTTCTAACAAGAGCCAATCTGAAATAACAGCCATTTGAATGTTTTAGATTCAACGTTTTGGAACGTTAACATGTACTATATTAACAATCCAGTTGCACAGCAATACCTATATTACATAACGTTTTTATATGCATATATACTAAACTGATTTTAAATTTCTTTTGTTGAGAATACAAGATACTAAGCAAACATGTTTATTTATTTTAATCAATAGTTGTGACTCTATCCAATATGGCCATCACATAGTGCCAAAAATCGCTTAACCCTCAAAGCTTTGACAAAGAGAATGTACACATATTCTGCTAAACATGTTTGTTACACACACAATACTAAAAAAACCACACACACACACACACCCCTAAACACACACACCTACACACACACACACACACACACACACACACACACCCACCAATAAGCCGTTTGCCCGGGTGTGGTGCCCACAGCCATCGGCGGTCACAGACACACAGACATTTCATTTTGAATTATACATATCAAATATAACATAAAACACAGGAACACATCTGGTTAATCAATTACATTATAGACAAATTTGAAACATGGATAAACATGATTTAGTGTTCATTCTATGTCACTGTCTGTTTCATCTCCATCCAGGGTACTGTTCTCAGCCATGAGTGCATCATCATCATCATCGTCGTCGTCGTCGTTATCGTCGTCGTTGACTGTACCAGGAGCAACGGTACGGGCTAGATCCGAGAGTTGTGCAGGCAACATAGTTCCGTCATACCACAGAGGTTCGAGATGCTCGTCTGTTTGTGTCCATCCGTGGCCATTGTGTGCCAGCGGAACATCAGGTTTAGGGATATGTGGTCGTTTCCAGATTCCCACTTGATAGTTGACTCGCGCAATGTGCTGAAGCAAGCTTCTTCTACAGGGAGGTAAAGTGGCCATGTCGATGTTTTGTGAAGGCGTTAGTATCTCATCATGAGCACATAGCTCATTTATCCTGAGGAGTCGCAGGTCATCCACTTTTAAAACCCTTGGTCTACCATAGATGGCACATGTGAAGGCTTCAAGGTCATCCAGAAGCTGTGAAGGAATGTCCCAAGTATCACCCAGCTGTGCCAACACTGGAACATATCGAGGGATTTTCAGCAGTGTTTTCATAGGCTTTACTTTTCCTATCCCTCTGAATGCACTTGTTGTATCACAGCCGCAAAAGGCATGCAGAGCCATGAGAGCCGTGCAGTATTCGTGGGAGTAGTTATGGGCCAGTTCTGAGATATTGATCAGCTTCTTTTTATTCCCTGTTCCTGTGTCAAAGAGGACTGTGATATCAGCCAGTCGGTGTGCATAGTGCAATAGAATGAAGAAGACGTCTGTGTCAGGACTTTTCACTCGCACATAGTTGAAGTTCTTGCTTTGAGCATACTCACAGTAGAGTATAATCCTCGAGTCTGTTTCTTCTTGTGATGAGGTCATCGAATCTAATAAGTGTGATGAAGTTGTTGTCCCATCTTCAGATGTCAGCTTATGTGGCACCCCATCACATATCAGTATCACGTTTCGTCCATGAAGCTTTGAGGCATACTCATCCGTTCTCCACAACCTGAGCAACATCTGGATAAATTGAAGTTTGTTCTCGTCATTTGACAGGAACTGTTTCCAGTCTGGAGGCTTCTTGGTCGCTCCTCCTTTGATGATCAATTTGTTCCCAACACCTCTCCTCTTCCGTTCCATTGCTTTAACAGAGGTTGGCAGGTACATGTCTGTGCTGAATATGACGTTGTGAGTGTTTGACATGGTGTCAAAAACTTTAGAGCAGATTTCACTGAAGCTTCCGGGAAGATCTTTGAGATAGTAGAAGCATGCATTGCCATCATGCACAGTGAGGGTGTCGTTCTCTGGTGGTATGATGGCATTCTCACACTCCTTGGTCAAGTGGTGAAAGGCTTTACTCTTGTCTGTTTTCGCGAGAAATCCATCTGAAGTCCCAAGGCTGTAAGAAACTGGAGTCAGGGGATATGTCATCAGCTCCTTGAGATCGAGTTGTAGTCCTTCGTTTTGAGACTTCATGAATAGCTTGAAAGCAACATTGCCTTGTTGTTTGTATTGTATGACTTTTTGCTTTCCTGAGCTGATGATTGATACCTTGTTCATGCTTCCCAATGTCCGCAAGTTCATTCGTTTTACGGGCTCAAAGAACTTGCTGTCAGTCTGGAGTCGCTTGATAATGAATGCTTCTTTAGCACGTCTGCCCAGGTTCTCAGCTGCTAGTACGTCCTTGACAACATCATCCGATACTGCTGCACCAGATGAAAGGATCAGGAGTTTATCTTTGGTTTCCACGTCAAATGGATTCAAGAAGCTTTCAATAGCCTCGCAAGTTTTCACAACATTTTTCTCACTTCGAAGGATCTCTGTTGGGCGAACGTCTCGATGTTTCATTCCCTCTCCAGAGTCGGCCAGCATATTTGCCATGCTGAGAGTAGCATTAACATACTGCGACCTTGCATGTGTGGTTCTCACCCAGCGCTGGTAGGCACTGTAATTCGTCATTATACCTGAAATTCCTGTACCTCCACCACCATGAGACTTGGTGTTACATATTTATGTGAATGTATGTGAATTACCATTCAGGTCTTTGCTTATCCGTGTGTAGTATATTAAGTTGTTGTGTAGTTGTTGTGGTTGGAGGGTCAGGAGCCCTTCTGAGGGAGTGGCCGGAAACGGAAGTGACCGGAAACGGAAGAGAAAAAGACACGAGGAAAAAGGACGAGGATTCTTCTTCCTCGCCCCGCTCCGACAAAAGGTGGGATCGACCTTGCGCTGCGTGGAAAAGCGGCGTTCCGATCCGAAGCCTGTCTGGCGAGAGGAATTACCGGGACGTGTTCCTGCCCGGTGGAGACGGCAAGTTGACGTGGGGCCGTGCATCGACCCGCGTCTGGCCTCGTTCGCGGCACCGTCCAAACAGACGCGTGCGGGTCGCACGTGGGGGCCTAACGCGCCTTGCAAGCGGCGTGGGGTTTGGCTTGCTTTACCGTATCCGCTTCGCGTGGCCACGAGGGGCTGCAGCCACGGTGCCTGGTACGATACCTGCCCGGTGGAAACACGTCCACCCGGGGTTCGTTCAACCGCCCGAGTGTGGTGACAGCGACCATCATCTTGGTCAGGAGGGGCCCAGAGACATTGTGCGGGACCGAGACCAAAACGGTGTCGTGAGTACTCACCGGGACACACGTATATAAGATGGCCATCTTACTCATAGGAAAGTGCTTGTGAATTGGGAATTGTTGATGGTTGTATATGGTTGATTGCTCGGGGAACATCTCCGTGGTTGTGTCATTGCAATTGTATGGTCATTCCCATTGAAATATATCCTTGAACGTCAGTTGTCTCTTGGGTGAAATTCATATGGATTGCGTGGCGAAAGCGCATATATAATACAGCTTTCTGGCGAAGTTCCTCTCACGGTCCGGGGGTCACCGAGACCAGGTATTCACCGAGGGGACCACGTAACAGAATTGGGGGCCCGTCCGGGATTTAAAATTGTATAAAATAATAAAATAATAATTTTTTATTAATTAAAATTTATTAATTAATTATTAATTGGTAATTTTTTTTTTGGAGAAATTGGGGTAAAGTCTTGGGTGAAGGTTAACAGGTGTTAACGATAGACACCATGGCGTTTGTGGCACAGAACTTTGGGGTAACCCCGAGTGAGGCACAGTTCCGAGCGTTGCTAAAGTCGGACCTCTTGAAATTGGCCAAACATTTTAACTTGGAGGTCCGAACTAATTTGAGGAAGGCAGAGTTGCAGGCCACGGTGATACAATCTATGGTGGGATTAGGAACATGGGACGAGTTAGCCTGGGAGTGGCTACCCGAAGAACCAGAAGACGTGGAGCTCCGGAAACTGGAGTTGCAATTACGGAGCCAGGAACGGATCAAAGAAGAAGAAAGGAAAGCAGAAGAGAGGAGAGAAGAGAAACAAGCAGAGGAAAGGAGAGTGGAACGAGAACTCCAGGAAAGGTTAAAAGAAGAAGAAAGGAAAGCAGAAAAGGAAAGAGCAGAAGAAGAAAGGAAAGCAGAAGAGAGGAGGGAAGAGAAACAAGCAGAGGAAAGGAGAGTGGAACGAGAACTCCAGGAAAGGTTAAAAGAAGAAGAAAGGAAAGCAGAAAAGGAAAGAGCAGAAGAAGAAAGGAAAGCAGAAGAGAGGAGGGAAGAGAACAAGCAGAGGAAAGGAGAGTGGAACGAGAACTCCAGGAAAGGTTAAAAGAAGAAGAAAGGAAAGCAGAAGCAGAGGAAAGGAGAGTGGAACGAGAACTCCAGAAAAGGTTAGAAGGGAGAAAAGCAGAGGAGAGGAGAGCTGCAAGGGACCTCGAAGCAGAGGAGAGAAAAGCGGAAAGGGAATTAAAGGAACGTGACATGGAGCTTCAGCAAGAAATCAAATTCAAGGAGCTGGAGTTAATGAGAGAACGGGGAGAGGCACCACCCTTGCGGACGGGGTCGACACCTAACCAGAAAACCTGGGATGTGGGCAGACATGTGAGGCTGGTTCCACCGTTCAGTGAAAAAGAAGTCGCGAAATTTTTCCCACACTTTGAGAAAGTGGCTCGACAATTAAACTGGCCGGAGGAGGCCTGGACCATACTCGTGCAAAGTGTGCTGGTGGGGAAAGCTCAGGAAATTTATTCGGCGCTACCAATGGACCAATGTGCAGATTATGAGGTACTGAAGAAGCACATCCTCAAGGCCTATGAGTTGGTTCCGGAAGCTTACAGGCAAAAATTCAGGAATGCCAGGAAGAGGGAGAGTGAGACCCATGTGGAGTTTGCCAGAGTGAAAGAAAACATGTTTGATCGGTGGTGTGAGTCAAAAGGAGTCGGGAAAGACTTCGAGACATTGCGGGACTTGATCCTGGTGGAGGAATTCCAGCAGTGTGTCCACGAGGACATCAAAGTGTACCTGCAGGAAAAGAAGGTACCAAAGTTGTGGGACGCAGCCACCATGGCAGATGATTATGCCTTAACCCACCGAATAGGGGTCCACGAATCTAACTCCTCGCCTAGATCTCCGCAGGGGAGGTGGGGAACAGCAGGTGCGGAGAACGACCATACATGGCAGCGGCCTCGAGATGATTATGGGGACAACTATGATACCCCACCGGTTCGAAATCAGAGGGATGCGGGCCCAAGACAAACTTATAGTTCGGGGGGCCCGAGGCAGACCCCGAGTTTTTCCTCCGGGCCTACTTGCGCGTTTTGCAAGAAACCTGGACACTTGATGTCCAGTTGTTACCTCATGAAAAGGGACAACCCAGAGCGGAGTCCGACTATTACAACTCCGAATGCGATGGCTAGCGTAAGAAATCGCCATCAAAAGGGTTACCAACCATTCATTTCAGAGGGGTTTGTGACACTGGATGGAGCCTCGACTAACCGGAGACCGGTTAGGATATTGAGGGACACAGGGGCCCATCAATCTTTAATGCTTGAAGGCATTTTGCCATGGTCCGAGGAGACGGCAACGGGGGATAGTGTTCGTTTACAGGGGATCGGGGGTGGTGTTAGTGCTCCCCTTCAGGTCATCCAGTTGGAGTCCGATTTGGTGTCAGGACCGGTCACCGTCGGTTTACAAGCCACGCTTCCTGTAGAGGGTGTATCTGTGGTTATCGGGAATGATTTGGCCGGGGGTCAAGTTTATGGTAACCTGAGGGTTGGTAAAGAGCCCAGCAGGGAAAATAACACCACACCAGCTCGGGATGGCGACAAAAGTGCCAAGTTATTTGTAGGGGGACTGAACTTCAAAACAGAGGAAGAAGTTCTGACCTCTGTCTTCAACAGATATGGGCCGCTGGTGGAAGTGCGGTTGGTAAGATACTGGGAAACGCAACAGTCAAGAGGGTTCGGCTTTGTCACGTTTGCCAGCACAAAGGACGCCAGAGAGGCAGAGAAGAATTGGAATGGCAAGGATTTGGAGGGTCGGACCATAACAGTAGGGAAGGCATTTCGTAGGCGTCGAGAGGTCTACAGGAGAGGACAACTGGGCGGTAGTTTTGGTAGTGGCCGAGAAGGAGACCGCTATTCATGGGACTACAGGGACCAGTGGTCCCACCCTAATTATTAGGGAAGTTCTGAGAAGTTGAAGCACTGAAGGCGGCGGAGCCGCCGAGCCAAGATTCCTACACGAATTAACCGTGAACGCCGTTCCTAAAGGCGTCCATGTAGTGAACTTTCATGCACGGACTAACCGTGAACTCCACGTTCCTCAAGGCGCCCATGTAGAGAACTTTCCTGCACGGACTAACCGTGAACTCCGCGTTCCTAAAGGCATCCATGTAGTGAATACTCGGCTTGGCCTCCCGGAAAAAGTGCTATCGAGTTGCTTTATTTTTAAGTGATAACTGTGCCCGGGGGGAACGGATAATGTGGGGGGGGGTTGAGTTATCTGGTTTGTTTCTCCAAATTGGCCGGCAAAGAAAGTTTTCGCGGGGTTCAAACTTTCTTTCTTGAAGGGGGGGAGTGTTACATATTTATGTGAATGTATGTGAATTACCATTCAGGTCTTTGCTTATCCGTGTGTAGTATATTAAGTTGTTGTGTAGTTGTTGTGGTTGGAGGGTCAGGAGCCCTTCTGAGGGAGTGGCCGGAAACGGAAGTGACCGGAAACGGAAGAGAAAAAGACACGAGGAAAAAGGACGAGGATTCTTCTTCCTCGCCCCGCTCCGACAAAAGGTGGGATCGACCTTGCGCTGCGTGGAAAAGCGGCGTTCCGATCCGAAGCCTGTCTGGCGAGAGGAATTACCGGGACGTGTTCCTGCCCGGTGGAGACGGCAAGTTGACGTGGGGCCGTGCATCGACCCGCGTCTGGCCTCGTTCGCGGCACCGTCCAAACAGACGCGTGCGGGTCGCACGTGGGGGCCTAACGCGCCTTGCAAGCGGCGTGGGGTTTGGCTTGCTTTACCGTATCCGCTTCGCGTGGCCACGAGGGGCTGCAGCCACGGTGCCTGGTACGATACCTGCCCGGTGGAAACACGTCCACCCGGGGTTCGTTCAACCGCCCGAGTGCGGTGACGGCGACCATCATCTTGGTCAGGAGGGGCCCAGAGACATTGTGCGGGACCGAGACCAAAACGGTGTCGTGAGTACTCACCGGGACACACGTATATAAGATGGCCATCTTACTCATAGGAAAGTGCTTGTGAATTGGGAATTGTTGATGGTTGTATATGGTTGATTGCTCGGGGAACATCTCCGTGGTTGTGTCATTGCAATTGTATGGTCATTCCCATTGAAATATATCCTTGAACGTCAGTTGTCTCTTGGGTGAAATTCATATGGATTGCGTGGCGAAAGCGCATATATAATACAGCTTTCTGGCGAAGTTCCTCTCACGGTCCGGGGGTCACCGAGACCAGGTATTCACCGAGGGGACCACGTAACACTTGGCATGACGCATAAACGTTTCTTCCATGGTCTTGTCCACGTCACACCTATTGCCAGGGATAAACGAACGTGCCACACTTATGGCACCCCTCTCAAGGAGTTCCTCTGCTCCAGGATGAGATGTTTCTATGTTGGCTATGAAGACTGAAAAGAAGGTCGTGTAGCGAGCATAGTTTTGTGCATAGTTCGATAGTTGTTAGACTTCGAGGAACAGTTCCTGTCTGCGACAGGAAACCATTCCAGCTTGCAACCTGTTGCTCATCTTTGCATCGATTTCTCAGTAACACCCAGAGGGTCTGTAAATTCATTGATTCTTCACGTGCTTGAACAGCACCAGGATATGTAAGCTGGTTGATGACAAGCAATGGACTATTGCGACGTGCCACGTAACAGTCTGCAAGAGAATCCTGTTTCTTCAGCGTCATTGATCGTTGCTTGTTCTTTGGTAGTGCTGGGATTTCTGGTTTTGAACCACCTGTCTCAGATCCTTCGATATCTTGGAGCATGATCCCATGAGCAGTGTGGACAGAGGACTTGCCAGTCATATCATTAAGCAATTGGTCAAAGTTGTCGAATTCTGAGTGAAATACACTGGGTGCTGTGGGTGACCTTACGATCTGACTTGACAGCATTGAGGATGTTTCAGTCACAGCCTCAGCCAATGCTGTCTCGAGCTCCAAAGAAAAGCTGTAACTCTCACAATGACCAAGACGATTTAAGAGTGTTACTAGCTTCTCACTCCGAAACAGGTGCCGAAGAGTCATACACAGAAGTATGTGCTTTGGGTGCTTCCATGATCCATTTGTTGCCGCTCGACAGAGGTCTTGACCTATTGACTGAACAAGTCTATGAACTCTTGCTGATGTATGAACTGCTTTGCCAGTTATCGCATAGAGTAAGAAACGTTCAATTTCTGCTGGAATTACTATCTGGTTGTTGGTAAGGTCTTGAGCTGTTGGTGGCCATTTGACCTCTGTAGAGTTATTGTATGCCTCTTGTATTGACTGGTGCATTTGTGTGCCGACAAGTGCAACTGTGTCTTCTGAAGCTAATTGATAGGCTTTTCGAACAGCTGAATCGACATTAATTTGAGTATTGTATACCAAGTATGATTGGAAATCTCCCATTTGACAAAATCCCAGGCTCCTTTGGTAAGCATCATATTTCTCGAGCTTCTTCTTGAGGTTGGTGCTCCTGAAGTTGGGATTCGGGTGTGGACTGTCCTGAAGCCTATTGGTGTAGACCAGGGGCGGGCAACCTTTTCAGAGTGAGGGCCAGATGAGACTTTTGGAAGGAGATCGCGGGCCGGAGTGAAAAACGAAATCTCAGAATTACTATATTTTGTTTACATGAATAGATTGTACAAAAATTGCATTGAACACTCTACAAATCAATGAGACTGCTGGTGCTGTTTGCCATGAAGAAGTATTTCCATGTCTGGCTCGATGGTTGAGGTAGACAACAGAAGAATGTCATTGAGGTGGCGGTCCGAGAGTTGGGAGCGAAGGTGAGACTTCGTGTACTTCATTTTCGAGAAGAGCTGTTCACAGCAGTAGATGCTGCCGAACATGGCCACAATGCGGAAGAGGACGGTGCTGAAGACAAAATGTCCCTTTCTTGAATTCAGACCGGCTAAATATAAACTCTTACATTTACAAATGATATGAGTTTTACTGGGAGGTCCGCGGGCCGGATTGCAATAATAAAGCCTAGCAGGGTGGCGGGCCGGACGCTAAGCCTTCGCGGGCCGGATGTGGCCCGCGGGCCTGGGGTTGCCCGCCCCTAGTGTAGACCTTCAGCAAGACAGATAGCTTCATAATTTTCTTCTCAGCAATAATTTCTTTGCCAACCACTTTTGTCACTTCTGCCATTGCCATCTGGTGAGCTTTTTCTACTTCACGCTGTCTCTCTTGTTCATCAAGTCGATCACTTCGCCATTTTTCAGGGTTCTGTGTGTATCTGTTTCGACATGACCTGTGAAACTTTGCTTCACATGCAAAGAGGTCATGCCCCCTGATGCGTAAAAGGAGAGTTTCATCATTTCGCACCTCTGCTACATCAATGACATGTTTCCAGCCTTCCCGTTCAAAGTCTATGAGGCCTTCGGTTGTCCAGCTGCCTTGGATTTTTACTTTCTTTCTTGCTTCTGATCTGCAGAAGATACAATCAGCATGGAAGATAATGTGATCACTAGATGATCGGCGGGCTGATCGGGATTCTGGCAAAGATGATGTTTCTGCTTCTTTTAAGCGGTTCAGATTCATCGTAAAACGTTGATAGCATTCCCGGTGAAAACCATGCACTTCTTCAATAATGTCAGGTAGTTTTCTGCATGATTCTTCAAGTCGATAGGGTGAATCTTGAGGTTCAGCCATTCTTCTACGCTTGATCTCCTTCAACTTTTCCATCTTCAGTTCCGGATCCTTTACATTCGTCATCAGCTGTATTGGTCCATACTTCAGCCCTGGTACGTGTATGATGCAAATGGGTTCCGTGTCAGATGTACAATGCTTTCGCTTCTTGTGGGATGTCGAAGCCATGGTTAGATGCACGGTTCTCCAAGTATAGATGTCAGCATCGCAGTCTAAGTCCTACTCGCATCTGAAAGTACACATAAAATAAGAATTAAAAAAGCAGTTACTATTTTGCTTAAGTTAATAACAGGGGTTATTTATCCATATATCAAGATATCCATTATTTATAATTAGTATAATCTGCAAATAGAAAACTTAAATATGTAAATTGACAGCAGTTAAACTTAATTAATTCAAATGGTTGTTACCTGTTTTCTTCCATATTGAGGAGAGATCTTAACTATGTATTTAAAACATTCATTTGTGGAAAATGAATCTGAAATGCAACTAAAATAGGCATGGGTTACATATTCATTTCTTTTAGTGACAATCCCCATAGTTGTAGGAGAGGGCACTGTCATGTCACTTTTGGTGGCAAATTTGGATTTTGCTAGCTAGTGACAATTTTTCTTGTGATCTAAAAAGTGAATCAATTAATTACAATGCATATAAAAACATTACGGGATCATGCCGATGGGTATTGCCTGCATAACTGGATTCAATATAGTGCATGTTAACGTTCCACAACGTTGAATCTAAAACATTCAAATGGCTGTTATTTCAGATTGGCTCTTGTTAGAAAAAATATGAAGGTATCGCCTGAAAGCAAATGTAATACACGATGAAGAGATTAATACAACATTGAAAAGTTTCCATGTAAATAAATGTTAAAAAATCTGATTGTGAAATAAATACCAATATTTCATTGAAGAAGCAGTCGCGGGTTGAATTATTGTGTTCCGCAGAGCTGTTTATTTAACTAGTTGTCCCAATAGTTTCATTTACCACATATTCAAAAAGAACAGCTCATAATCTTTCATTTGGTGTATCATATATTGAAATAGGAGCTATTTGAGGCCTCTGGTGGAAGATTATAATCAGTAGTCAAAGTTCGGTCGACGTCGGAGAGCGTCGGCATAATTATGAGGGTACCCTACTTTGTTGAGCCGAAATGGGCATTGCATCCCTAAATTTTTCTTGGTAACATTTGGAATCGTGTTTAGTATGCCTCTGGGCTTCAAAAAAAGTTGGTTTGGTTTAGAGGTGGGGGGGATGCTCGTGGACCATATGTGGCCCATGGCCTAGGAGTCTCTATGAGCAAACAATCCTGCCAGCAGTAATTTGGATTATTAAGGGAGATTTATTTAAACATCGAGTGTGAAATAACGAAATAATCAACCCCCCTCTTTCACCCCAAAACCATTTTCGTAACAAAAGCAAACCCTACACACACTGCAGTCAGCTATGATATCATAGTCAGGTGAACATATTTCAGGATTCCCACAAAACCAATCCAGCAGAATGAAACGGCAATAAATCTGCAATCCATAGTTTAGAGTATTAGACACTTGCACCTCTTGTGTCAGTGTGATGTGATGGAGATGGTAGTCTTTACCCACCCCATTTACTGGATTGGTCAACATCACATGGAAAGGATGAATAAGGATAAAAACATTATTTTTAGATACCAAAGACAATCTTTTGTTCCACAAGAGAACACAGCAAACTACTTCAAACAAATGAACATTCCTGAATTTCAAGCAAGATAAAGCATGAAGTAAAATTTCAATCTCAGTATTGCCCAAGTTCAATGTATGACATGAATTGTGATGCTTTGAATAAAAGTTAGCAACTTCTTTCCAATATCAATGAAGCTGCATTACTGTGGGAAATATTCTTCCTCTCACTATGCTCAGGATATTTTGGTGGAACTGCCATCACACACACGTTTTAGTTATTACTAGCCAAAACCCGTGGAACATCCACGGAAGGGAGGATGTGGTGTATGGATAGAGTGTACCATTATGGATGGCATAGAGGATTTGCTTGTCTGAGTAAGAGCTAGGAAGAAAGATGAGAATGAAGAGTGCGTATATGAACAACGATCGCTGACACCGGCACAAATGCATGCTCTGGATTGTCCACTCAGTGGACGGCTTGCTTTTGCCTTCGCCTGTCCAATCAGCGGATGGCTTGCTTCGCCTTCGCCCAGCAGACGCCAATACGATGGCGTCGTAAGATGGCGTCGTATCGGCAGTTAATCGGATGCTTTTGGGCCCCAACGTCGGCTAATTCAGATTTTTCGAGTATGGCTGTACGTGATAAACAAAGAGCGTGGTTCGTAGATCATAAATCCATTAGTGCCGTGGGCATCGGGTCACTGGGTGTGGCGTAAAAGGGATAACAAAGTCGAGTCCTTACGCTATTATTATATAGATACCCATTATACAAAATAAATAAAATTATATTGATGTTACGGGATAGATTACGGGATACTTTTAGGTCCAGGGTCACATGGTATGCTGGTCTATGTCCTCTTGCTGCAGGTTTCCTTCAAGATAGGTGGGTGCCTCTTTGTATATAGAAGTTAATTTCCATAATCAACTGGCTTGTTGTTGTTGTTGTTGTTGCTGTTGCTGTTGCTGTTGCTGTTGCTCTGTTCTGTAAATGTCTCGGGAATTGAACCATGTTCCACACCTTGAGTTCAAGGCATAACAAGCATTTATTAATGAACCAATAACACAGCGCTGTGGAGGGTGTAAGAGTTATACAATTAATTTGAACTGCACAACTCCAGACACTCCTGGAAAATTGGCAACCCAGAGTTTCTTTATATACACAAAAATATACAAAAAATCTCCGCTGAAAAATGAGCGCGGACAAAGGAAAACGGGCTAGATACCTCCTACTGAGACCCTATCTTCTTTGGCATGAGCCAAGGGAAAGATGCGGGAGAAAGAGCACCTTCTCATGCTGGCTTTTGGTCAAGGACAAAAAGACGTGTTTTCACGAGGGGGTCTAACAGAGCAAGCAGTTTCACTATCTTTCTACATTCCTTGCCACAGTAAAGAACAGTAAAGTAAAGGACAGTAAAGCATAGTTCGAAGCAAGAGGGAACATAGAAAGCTTAATCCTTTTTATAAAGCAACCACTTTTAAATGCAAACTATAATTAGATAAGGCATAACTAAATGGATGAGCGACATACCCCCATTTTGTCTCTACCGAGACTACGTATCACAGAGACAAGACCACATCGGGCTTTATTCGCAAACAAAAGAGAATAGTGTTATATGTGGCCACATCGGGCATTATTGAGTGTTGTATGTGTGTCCTCCCAAGGGCATGCCACGCACACAAAGCACCCTGCATGCACGCCTGAAAGGTGTGTCATGTTGTGCGTGTTTGGAACATGAAGGTCCAGAACATGAAGATCTATTAACGTTTTAGATCCGCAACCAAGGCGCCTGGTCCGGCCGGGACGTTGCCCGGGGGGTCTCCCAACCCACCCTTGCAGCGGCGTAGGTGCAGCTGAAATTCCCCCCAATCGAAGGACTCCCCGTCCTCACACAGACGCGGTCCTTGCAGATCTTCGAAGTTAATCGACGTCCATGCTGTTGTTCTGAGGAATACATAATGTAATTAATATCTTGTGTCACGTGGTCCTGGTCAGAGTACAGAGCATTTCAATTCAAAGTAAAGAGAGAAACTTCCTTTTGTGTCAAAGTCGTTCATGGACGCATAATCAGCTTGTGGATCCAGAGTATCAGTGTCAGGTCCTTTGGCAGCCAGACCCAGCGTCGCAGTCAGATCCATAGTCGGATCAAGCGGAGATGTGCAGCTGTGTGCTTATAAAACATAAGAAGCACTAGCGGGGTCACCCGTGGGAATCCCACGGGCATGGATGTGTGTGACATTTTGACATATTGAGTTAGATGCTGCACATTCATTTTTACAAAATGGTTACTGGCAAGTCATCAGATCCAGAAATGGTGTGATGAACACAATTTATTTATTTCACATAATATGTGACCCCTCACTCCTCTCCACCTGACACTCTCCTGTCTCCACCTGACACTCTCCTCTCTCCACCTAGCAGTCCTCTCCTCTCCAATCCCTCACATTCCTCTCCTTTCCAATCCCTCACCTCTCCAATCCCTCACACTCCTCTCCTCTCCAATCCCTCACACACCTCTCCAATCGCGCCTCACACTCCTCTCCAATCGCGCCTCACACTCCTCTCCAATCGCGCCTCAACTCCTCTCCAATCACGCCTCACACTCCTCTCCAATCGCGCCTCACACTCCTCTCCAATCATGCCTCACACTCCCCTCCAATCACTCCTCTCCAATCGCGCCTCACACTCCTCTCCAATCGCGCCTCACACTCCTCTCCAATCGCACCTCACACTCCTCTCCAATCGTGCCTCACACACCTCTCCAATCGCGCCTCACACTCCTCTCCAATCGTGCCTCACACTCCTCTCCAATCGCGCCTCACACTCCTCTCCAATCACGCCTCACACTCCCCTCCAATCACTCCTCACTCTCTTCTCCAATCGTTCCTCACTCGCCTCTCCAATCGCTCCTCACTCGCCTCTCCAATCGGCTTTCCCCGTCTCGTTTCTCTCGTTTTTCTCCCATCTCATTCTTTTTCTTGCTCCAAATCGGCCCGTCTCGCCCGTCGGCCCGCGGAATCGGAAATCGGCCCTTCTTGCTTGCGCGTAAATAAATTGTGTTCATTACACCATTTCTGGATTTGATGACTTGCCAGTAACCCTTTTGTAAAAAGGAATGTGCAGCATCTAACTCAATATGTCAAAATGTCACACACGTCCATGCCCGTGGGATTCCCACGGGTGACCCCGCAAGTTTGCATTGACGTTCGTCGATGGACTCGTTCGCCCGTCTCATTCATTTTCTTGCTACATCCTGTTCAAGTCTGCGTTCTTCATCGATCATCTCATTCATTTTGGAAATAGAAGTTTCCACGCAGCGCATGAATTGTCACGATCCTCAAGAGGAATTTGTCTCGTAATCATCAAATGATAAATGGCAAGTAAATTATATTGTGGAAAATTAAAGATTTCAAATAAACCTATTTAAAGTGTATGCGCACATAACTAATTAAAAAAAACGAAGAAATATCTCTAGGTAATTTCCTGAAACATATTTTACTTCCGGCTAATAATGTTGAATGAAATAAAAACGAAGAAATATATGTCGGCATCATTGTTGACGTTTTTGTGACGACTGTCATCAAACGAAAAAGTAATATATCTTAACGGAAAAGCAAAAGCGAATTTTTAATATATATCGACACGTTGCCGTCGGTGTCATGTTGGGCGGTGTATGATACACCATGACGCGATTTTTAAAAATATATCTCTGCATTTTCCCGCGTGTGTGGAATGTTCTCAATTATTGCTGACACCGAGTCTAAAACCATCGATAAAAATGAAATCATATGGTGAGTTAGATTGGAGATAAAGGCGTGAGAGAGACTCAATGGCCTTGAAGTTACAGGCGTTTGAGAATTCATTTTGTTCTATAAACGGCAACTTTCATTGGATTTTCTTCCCGTTTTTTTTCAACCGAGTCTAAAACTATGTTAGCGACTGTGAAAAATGAAATGATATATCGAATTTGATTTGAAATAAAACTGGGAGAGAGAGCAAGACACCACGGGCCTACAAAACAGGCCTCAAAGCTATGGGAGTTAATAAAATGGTGGATATTTGTTTATAATTATATGAAGCCACTCCCAGAATGGGTGGAGCTATGGGTGGAGCTACTCTGCAAACCGAGTAAGCCACACCCCGGACAGACGCCCAACAGACAGACAGACAGAATCATCTATGGCTATTATAATATAGATTAGCCAATTTCCGCAGGGGATTTACAACAAAATCATCACAATAAATCAACAGTCTTCAGATGCGCCGGTCACATCGGCATCGCCCAGGGGCTCGTTCAGGTCGACGGCCTCGGCGGTCAAGATCATGGTCTTCCGTCGGCGGTTTCTTCATCGTCCATCCTGAAAAATACTTTCTTACACACACCATGATCAAATTCCTAGCCCCCCCCCCCCCAACCATAATCGGTCAATGGAAATGATCGGTATTCTCCCCTTCAAAACTTCACTGTTATCCTATCAATACTTGGACATTTTTTCCCTTTTTCCTAGTCAAGCGAATTTCGCACCAGTATAAACCACTGGAAAAATATTCCCTTTTCCTGCACTTTGTCCTAGGTTCTAGAGCCTAGAGTCACCCAACAACAACAACTAGCATCCCAAGGCCATTTCCCTGCAAGAGCAGGGGTTAGCCTTGCGGTCCCCATGACAATCTTCTTCATTTTGCTCTATCACTTCCCCTTATGAGCAATAATTCAATTGATGTGATCCCAACGTACCTGGTGTTCTGTTCACCTGGTCTGCAGAGCCGTGATCCAATCTGCACCAGCCCCCAACCACCTCGTCGATTGGGGTCAATCTGCGTGTAGCAATCTAACACAATTTTGTTAAATACAATTCACAACTTTCCATTCGTTGGCGCACCTTCCCCAGTGTAAGCTAACCACCTTTATCACTTTCTTATCACTAAACCAACATTCCACAACAACTTTCCCTTCTTCCCTGCCTTTACCATCAACTTTTTACAACCCTTTCCCCTTCCTTCTCAACAAATCCCAACAAAGTCACCTGTCATTGACAAATAATCCATCTGATTCGACTTTCCTTTATCATCTTTGCACTTTCCACGACCTTCTTCACACTTCCTCCCGAACCTTTCCTTCAGACACAACCCACATGAGTTATGAATACAATTTCCCCTTCCAGGCGCGTCTGTCTAGCCACTCACAAATTGTCCACAAGACAACGTCACCATATTTCACACTTCAGCTCCCGAGAGCTCAATTTTGGACAGGGGTGAAACCAGCAATAACCACAATTACCTTCTGCCAAGCAGGAGGCCAGAGCATCATTACTCCCTCT
This sequence comes from Myxine glutinosa, assembly GCF_964187855.1. Lineage (NCBI taxonomy): Eukaryota > Metazoa > Chordata > Myxini > Myxiniformes > Myxinidae > Myxine > Myxine glutinosa. Next base: position 79,153,143 of record NC_136266.1, on the reverse strand, counting down.
TCCCTCTGCCCACCATAACTGGCAGACAGACAATGGCGAGCCACTAGCCCCACAAGCCCCCCAAAATTGCAAATGATGTAACCAGCCATCACACAATGCCTAGCCCTACCAAATTGCATACCAATCCGTCCACACCCTCCTGAGACGTCCTGCTCACAGACAGACAGACAGATAAACGTACCCCCAACGTCCTAACACCGCAGACACCACCGCAGGTCCATAACAGACACCGCTCCTCCTCCTTGATCCATACCTGCAAGCGCAGTCAGACACATCCATATGGTCACAGGGGTGAAACCATAACCCCTATTCCTCCTCCGTGGTGAGGTCATGACCCCCAGCACCACATGTCATTCTTGGCAGATCACCCATCAAAAGAATCCTCTAGCCCACCTAACAGACGTCTCCATCCCACAACTCCAACACTTGCTTGGTCAACCCCAGCCCATCCTGTCTCTCCAAGAGCTCCGCATCCAGACAGATGGACAGACAGACAGACTGGCTCCACATTACAACTGCAACCATTTGATGAACCACACGAGGTGCCAGCCACACCTCAACCACGCCGACAGCGACTCAGCCTGTCATCCTCCCAAGTCAAATCCCAAAATCAATCAATCCCAAAGCAAATTAAAACAGATGTCATCTTAAAAAATACAACTTGCCTCTGCAAGAGCTCCACATTGCAAATGCACACACCCGATGTACCCAAACAACAACCAACTGGTCCGTCCAGGATCTCCCGCCAACATAAGCCACCTCTAATGATCTTCAATTGAAGTGCGGAGCACTTGCTCTCACCTAAAACCCCACAAACCGTTAATTAATGTGCACGGAACATTTTCCCGTCCATGCGCCCAGGCGGTCACTCCCGGCGCATGGCAGCACTACCCCCATTCGCAAGAAGCAGGTCATGATGCATACAAGGCGCAAGGAAGCGCCCCGAGGCCATCCACCGAAAAATCCTGCCTTTTGGTTTACCGCGCCGATATTTCCCCAATCCGGTCCTTCCCTCGGCGCTAACTCACTTCTAACTTGTCTAACTTAACCCACGCCAGGGTATTCCTGTACTTATTACTCATCATCTACGCCAGGGTTTCCCTGAAGGGGTTCTCCCTTCTTAACTTAACTGAACTTATTACTTATCCTGGCCATATTCCTTGGGTCTCCTTCGTTAGCCCGCAACCAATACTTTCTCTGGTTACTATCAACCCCATCAACTCCATCTTGTCTCTAGACTGCCCTGCCTGGGAAGTTCTTGGCTTTACCAAGAAGTCCCCCCTTTCTGCTAACTGATCCCCATTCCTTGGTAGATCAATAGACAACTCGTTACCCCGAGCCAAATAGGCCTGCACTTACACACCAGTTTCCAATTTTGTTTGTGATCCAAGCACGGAGCGACGACATGGGAGACAGACAGCCTGGGTGAGTGAACGGAGCTCAATTTAGAATGACCCCTCAGCATGAAAGCTCACCTTAATCAAATCAGTGCTGGCCAGCCTCTCCGCGTAGTCTCCACAGGGTCTGCCTCCCAAATATCGCTCAGAGTTGGACCCCACTTCTGACACCAAATTCTCGGGAATAGAACCATGTTCCACACCTTGAGTTCAAGGGATAACAAGCATTTATTAATGAACCAATAACACAGCGCTGTTGAGGGTGTAAGAGTTATACAATTCATTTGAACAGCACAACTCCAGACACTCCTGGAAAATTGGCAACCCAGAGTTTCTTTATATACACAAAAATATACAAAAAATCTCCACTGGAAAATGAGCGCGGACAAAGGAAAACGGGCTAGATACCTCCTACCGAGACCCTATCTTCTTTGGCAAGAGCCAAGGGAAAGATGCAGGAGAAAGAGCACCTTCTCATGCTGGCTTTTGGTCAAGGACAAAAAGACCTGTTTTCACGAGGGGGTTTAACAGAGCAAGCAGTTTCACTATCTTTCTACAATCCTTGCCACAGTAAAGAACAGTAAAGTAAAGTAAAGGACAGTACAGCACAGTTCGAAGCAAGAGGGAACATAGAAAGCTTAAATCCTTTTTATAAAGCAACCACTTTTAAATGCAAACTATAATTAGATAAGGCATAACTAAATGCATGACCGCCAAATGTACACCTTCATGGTTGCCATTCATTTCCTATAACGTTATTTGATATGCACATACAGAAAACCTTTGAATGTAGATGTGTTTATTGTGTGGGAGATGTTGAATCAGACCGCAAGCACACATTGAGGAAGCAAACATTTTCCCTGGATGTCAATGAGTGGCCAAGACTACCAGAAGCCTTGCTACTCACAGTTCATGCAGGAATTTGTAATTAGTTCAGGATGCCAACAATAACTCACTACTCTTCTCAAAGATCACCATGGGAACTTTAACGTCCACCAACTACTGCGATTAGATGGTACGTAAATTGTGATGTCCATCCGAAGGACGGTGCACACATTGAAGCGAAACACCTGTATCACAATTTATAGCTGGGTCGAGTTTCAAATCCAGGGTATATACAGCTTAGAGGCGAGTGCGCATACCTCCAATCTATCGTGCCATCTCTTGGTAAATGGTAGGGTTTGTCCAAAGCAGATTTTCTGATGTAATTACACGGGAGCATTCTCGTGAATGACCGTGATCGAATCACATCAAGGTTATTTGCACAATTGTAATGTCGCCCTAAAATTCCAGTTGCATCGTCATTTCAACGTCTTTAACCGAAATGCGGCTCAGCTCGAAACATCAGTCACGATGGTGGAGGATGGGTTTGATGTGGGTGGACTGCTCCATCTTTCTAACCCCACACAAGGATAACATCAGATGCTTATTTTCTTTTCTACAGAGATCTAAAGTTACATTAAACATCACAAAATATATAATGTTTTGCCTGATCGATTATGATTTGTTTTTTGATATAATATCATACAGTGATCATTCATACTGGCAAATTACATGTAAGCACATGGAAATATATTTTTCTTGTTTCATTTTCCAGCAAATTCTGTCCGTTTGGTTGGAGGAACTGGTCGATGTGTGGGTCGTGTGGAGGTGTTCTACCAGGGAGCCTGGGGCACTGTCTGTGATGATTCCTGGAGTATAACAGATGCACATGTGGTGTGTCGTCAACTTGGTTGTGGATCTGCCAGATCTTCCACATGTTGTGCATCATTTGGACGAGGAAATGGTTCCATATTGATGGATGATGTGCAATGTACTGGTTCAGAAGATTACCTTTCACAATGTTCACATGGGGGTTGGTACTCTCACAATTGTGGGCATCATGAAGATGCGTCTGCTATTTGCCAAGGTACGTGGTTTTACAGAAAGAAAAGAATTTCAAACTTTTTTTTTAATTTGCCAAAAATAATTGTTTAATCACAATAACTTCCAGAAAATATAAAATATATATATATATACATATATATATATACATATATCTCAGATAATTTTCTGTCTGCATTTATAACAATTTATGTAACTGTGAATAACATGTTCTCAGGTGAAAAATCAATATCATTGTTGAAAAGAAAAATAACATCTGTAATAATGAGAATTCAATCAGTAACCTTGATGAACTACATGCCATCTTGTTGGAAAATTATTGTATAATTATATTCCCTCAACATCCTTCATAGTACACATCTTATCTTATCACTTGTACAATTCCACTTTAGTTGCTGAAGCTATTTTCCTCTGTGAAGGCAACTATCTGAAATCTGATATGGAGGTTTTACACAGCAAGAATGAAGAGTTATCTGATCAAGTGGTTGAATTTTTTTTTTTTAAATCCTGGAGAGGGGAGGTCACATTGACAGCCGCTTCGGATGACCATAGAGACCCACCACAAGAAATATTATTGGAAAAGATCATGCCATTTCAAATGCCTTTTTGATTGCTGAAGTTGAAGATTTCTGATGTTGACTGAAAATCTTTATCTCAGTGAAGAATTTCAAAACCAAAGATTACTGTGAAAGAGTCTAGTGCTCTATTAATTAGATATCCATTAGAATAGCTCATCTGTCTTCGTAAGTGAAAGTTTCATCGCTTTAGATTCTACTTTGTGAAGGAAGACAAAACTCTGCATCATATTCAGTCGGTAGTGTCTTTGTTGTGAAAGAGGTTTTTTTCCTTTGATTATTGCTGTTTTTACAGTTTTCAAAAATGATGAAAGAAAGTATCCTCTTGGAGGAAAAAGGCTGCCATTTCTGTCTTAAAACGTTTGGCTTATTCAACTTGACCTGAGGCGACAGTCGTTCTGACACATGTGAAAATGTACGTTCCGAAATAGGAAACTAAATATCAGCAAATTGCGGTTTAGAGAAACAACTCATTTTCCATGGAAAACTCGTTGTGGTGAAGACAACTGCAACCAAAAAGCATCTGAAACTGCAAGCATCCGCTGAAAAGACTGTGTGCGTCCACTTTGTATTCAGACTTTTTATTGTTATTTTGTATGCGGAACATGACAAAAACAGCCAAACAAATAAATAAAAACTTATGATTTTAGGTGGCATTGACCTCTTGACCTCAAAAGCAATAGGCTTCATTGCCCCAAGGTGCAAACTTGACCTTTGACCGTTTCTTCTTGAAAGACAATCAGCTTCTAACCAATTCAGTGACCCAATATGCAAATGCTCAAAATGTCAGGGCCTTTCACTCACTCACTGCAGGCAGGTTGGTGGTCTTTGTCTTCTACCGACTCCTCTCCGGCCTTGCTCCCCCAGCTCTCTCTGTGCTCTGTCCCCCTAATATTCGTACAGGTCGCACAAGATCTGCCAGCAACCCTCATATGGTTAAACTGCCAAAATATAGGCTCTCTGCTCACCTTCACTCTTTCATTCCCCTTTTCTCCCGCCTCTGTAACAAACTCCCCCACTCCCTTTAATCCCACCCCTCCCTCCAGGTCTTTAAAACAGCTGTTCACCACCATCTCTTATCTTCCCCCATCCAAAACCTTGATCATTTCTACCCCCGCTAATTCACCCCAGATACACTTTTTTTGAAATTCCAACTTCTTTCCTGAAAGTCCTTGCAGTGTTCATATGTTTTATACCTCTCCCCCCTCCCCCCAAGCCCTCTCCCTCCCACATTTCTCTCGATGTCCCTGCTCTCAAATGTTGTGTTTGTGTCCTTCCCCCTCTCTCCCCATCTTGTCTGCCGCTCCCCTTATTTTGTGTTTTTGGTGTCGGTTTGACTTTTTGTGTGATTAATGTTAGCGCTTTCACGAGTCTCGATCTTGTATACAAAAAAAAAAAATATATATATATATATTGTTACGGACACGACTTAGATGTTATGATGGGCCGAGCGGAATGGCCGCCGTGTTCGCACAGTTTACCCGATTACACTCGAACGTTGGCCAAATCGCGCTATGCTAAATCAATGAAGGAAAAGACACAACGACTGGGATAAATGAAACGACACAAGGGGTACAGTTCTCAAGACCTCCGGAGGAGGATATAATTGGTGGTGGAGAAAAGGGGTAGATTACAAGGTAAGAGGTAAAGCACAGAAAAGATGGGCACTTAGACACAATCTTATCTATCCCAGACAGACCACAGACAAACGGAACAAGACTGACTTACACAGGGATTGATGGCAGGGAATGACAGGCAGTCGATAGCACATGGTGCACCTTGGTTCAGGGACAGGATACAGCACGGTCCAGTAGATGCAGGGAGGTGTCACAGCGCTCGGTTGGTGGCGTCTCTCTTCCTTCAAGTCCAGCACGCATCTGACGTCACCTCCCTCTTCCTGCGCATGCTCAGCGGGGAGTGACACGCCCTCGGCTCGTTGGCTCCGCCCCAGATGGAATCGGTCCGCCGCTTCTATTGGGTGCGGGGGGTTACCGGGCTCCGCCCTTGACGAGGAGCTGACAGCGAGCCCCTATGTGGTAACCCCGTCGGAGCACATGTTCGATGGCGGCTAACCAAGCCGGAGTGAGGACGCGCACTCCCCGCGCCGCCGCCGTTGTTGTTGCTGTTGTTGTTGTTGCTGAACCGTGAGGACGAGCTGCGGGGAGGTATTGGGAGGTCCTAAACTTCCTAACGGTGCCATACAATCACATTCTGGTGCAACGAAGAGTCAGAATTAATGGAAACGAGTCCTTAACTGACATAGACTAAGAATAACTAGCAAGATGTCCTATAGTTGTCTACGTGAGATGCGGTGGACCTGGATGCGACATTTAATGGGGGAAATAGGGGAAGGTCGGGTCTACAGAGTGTTGTTTACAGAAAATGGGACTAGGGAATGGGGGATTGGGGATAGTTGGGAAGTATTGGGGAAATAGGGGAATATTTACAAGTGGATATGGATGGAGGCCAATCTCATATCCGCAACATTGCACCCTTCTCTACCTCGGGGCGTCCCGACCCGATAAATTTTTACTTACTTTAGTGTGGCACTCAGATGTAGTTCCCTCTACTATTAACTCAACCCTGAGTGCGACAGTTTTACAGATGTTCACAAATGAGTAAATATGTCCCCCTGCGACGTTGCACCCTTCTCCTCACAGAAACACACCCACAGGATAACCGAATCGCGGAAAGAATCCTCAAACTAAACATACAGCCGGTAGGGAGCATTATTTACACAAGACTGATATTTACACTACGATCCAGGACCTGTTCTTTGAGGAACACATGCAGATGTTATGCATAGAGAGAGAGCACGCATGTCAGCATCGATACACCAACCCACGAGTGCCCTGTGGCCCTACGGCCTTTAATAATGTGCAGAGCACCCCGTCCAAGCACCAAAAGCACCACCCCATATTCACAGTCAGCACCATCCGGTGCACCAATAAAGTGTTCATAGTCACCGGTGGTGTCGCAGCCGGCCGATGTTCTGCTGCTGGTCTTGCCTTCTCTTGGCCTTCTGGCTTCTTTAAAAATAAAGAAAGGCACCAACCGCGTCCATTTCTAAATTGTGGCCATCAGGGGGCCAACTAAAAGTGGTTCACCTGTATGGCATAGGTGCCACGTTGACCCATAGGTCCATCCACGGGTGGTGCTTGCCCGCAGAAGAACTGCGGTCCATGGTGGGCGGCCACAAAAATTGCGGTCCATATGGTGTATCGATCCAGGCAGCAAGCAGCGAAAGTACAGGCCCACAACTGCGGAGCCAGCACCTCTCTCTCCTCTCTATCTGCCCCAAAGCCAGATCCTCGGAGGTGGGAGACAAAAGAAACAAGTGAGTAAGGTGGTAAGGGCGCAAAAGTGCACGCAATACAAGGTAATGCACACTGGGGGCACATGGGAACCAGGTGAGACAGGTACGTTCCTACCGTACGCCCCCCCCCCCCACCAGGTAACCTACATTGCCCCTCCCTTACCCCTTACTGTATCCACAAAACACAACACTACCCATAAACATCTACTTTACACATCAACAAACGTCACTACTGTCTTCCCCGTTCCTCCCATAAACCAAATTCGTCTTCTCTCCCTCCTAACCAATCAAATTTGCCATTTCCAACTCTCATCAAAATTTGCCATCTCCAACTCATCAAAATTTGCCATCACCAATTCATCATCAGTCCCTCCTAAGGAGGGAGAGATGGAATCACCCCAATGTCTCATCCACGTCGTGATGCGTCTCACAAATCCACACAGCAATTCTCATTTCCTGCAACACAAAACAAAGAAACACAGGTGTGGAGTCATCATCATCACCTCAGGTAAGTGGCTGCGTATGGTGCGACAGGTTCATCAATCCTAACTATTTCCTAAATGACTTTAACAACTTTACATTACCCGGGGTCTTTCCCTGCCAATCCATTGGCCAACTTACACTATGGGTTCTAAAATCCAATTCCCATTGACCAAACTGTGGTGCTTCTCAATTTGGGGTCCCACTCCCCCGATTCATCTCCGGTGCCCTCGCACAATTTCTGGGCTGTGACATGTAGCTCTCCCAGCAGGTCTACCCACCTGCACACCTCCACCACTGTAGTTGCCACCCGAGCTTACCTGCTCCTCACCCTAACCTAACTAACTGGGGAAGGCCCTCTCGCACTCTCACCCCCTCAGTGCCCTCTCTGGCACGGGCTGCCCGATCCACACCCGGGATCCTCAAGCACCCACTGACAATAACGGCTCCCAGAGCCCACCTGCGGCCTCACCTGGCCGACATCCTCACAGTGGTGGAGTGCCCAAACCAACTACACACACTAACAGTCTACATGCCCAGCCATTTCCACAACACTAATGCACCCATCCACAATACCATTCTGCAACCGCACCACAAATGCCAATATCCAACCACAATTTACCTATACCCTCTACCTAACACTTACACTACCCGCCCTGGGTACTCGTGAAAGGGGTCCACTCTTCCCCCATCCACACCTTCACACCATGCACACCACTCCGTACCACTTACTCCAACTCTCTCCACACCACTCATTCCAATACTCCATGTATTCCACACACCTGTACTTGCACACCTGTGCTCTCATACTTGGTGCCGCCTGCACCCTTCTCTCCCCCAAGCGCATACGCGCTGATCCACAACACTCACTACTCATACACCGCTCCACACACCTGTCCAGTTCTCACACAGCATCATCTCATCTAACTACTCCCCTCTGAAACTTGCGCTTCCCAGTCGTCCCTTTAAACTATTGCGCTCCCTCGTCATTATCATCCACACTAAACTACCTGCGTCCCCACTACAGGTATCAGTCACTATCTAAACCTTAACGTTACCTAATGTCATCTTCGCTAGATCCCTACACACAATATCCTAACCCACCCGGGCTAGTTTTCACTGCCATACACCCCATAATCTATAGCGCATTTGCCCCCCTCATGGGAAGGGTGGCAGGGATGCCACCCTTACCCACCGTCATACGGCGCGAGTGGGACCTTGTGGGACCACCTCGTATGTGAGTCGTTGCCCGCCTGCCGGACCCCGTGCGTCGCCCCTTGTGGGGTCAGCGCGGGGCCGAACCGGCCGGGCCCCCACAGTACATTACCCCCAAGGGGCTCTCGTGCCTCCCCTGTCCCTCTAAAAACTACCCCTGTTGGTGTCGATGCATGGGTCACACTTCCGCAACCCGCTACCCATTCCATACCACCACAACCTTGCTCACTCACACCTCGCACCTCTCCCATCACCGGACCCTCTCGCTCGCACCCTCGTTCCATACCCTCCGGACCAGCCATACACCTCACTCTTGGCCTCTCACGAACATCCGGGTCTATCTCGACCCCCAAGCTTATTAAATCACCTGGCGCATCATACGCACGACCATATTGGTCACCACTTACACCGGGTCCTCTTTCTCTTCGCTTCTCCTCCATCACCTGGGAATCCCTCATCCAGTTAATGAGCACATCATCACGATCCGAACACAGACTTTGGACCAATTCTTTTACTTCATCCTTTATCTCTTTCTTATCCTCTCTCCGTCGCTTCTTAATTTCGCTCACCCCTTCTTCCACTTCTTCTAATTTCTGCTTCACCTCCTTCATCTCCTCGTGCGCCCCCTTAAGTTCTTCCTCTAACTCCACCTTATTTTTTTATATGTGCTCCCGCACCTCCCGCTCTTTAACCTCCATCACCTCTACCACCTTGTTCATTTTCCTCGTCAGGTCCTCATGTACCGTCTGACACTCTTTTTTAATTACCCCTACGTCCTTTTTCATCTCCTTCTGTGTCGATTTTAAACCCTCTATTACCGCTGTGTTCTTCTTTACCTGGTCCCCCAACTCCTTTTGTCCCACTGTCAGTTGTTCTACTCCCAGCGTCAACTCCTCTATACCACCTTGCAATTTTACAGTCCCCTTTCTCACCTCCTTCTCCATGCGCTCCTTACAGTGCCTCACCTCCTCGCGCACTCCTCCGACCTCCTCACTCACACCTCTTCTGATCTCTTCTCCCATCACTTGCATCTCCTGCCCAGATGCCACCCTCATCTGCTCCATTTCCTCCCTGTGAGCATCCAATTTAGTTTCTACCACCATTCTGACCCCCTCTATCTGCTGCCCCATTTGTTTAACTTCCCTTTCCGCTTGGTCCCTCATGTCCCTCAATTTGCCTTCCATACTGTTTTCTAACCCCTCTAACCCCTTCTTCATCCCTTCCATTTGATTCTCCTGAACGGCCATTCTGTTTTCTACCCCCATTAACCCCTCCTGTATTTCCCCTAATCTATTGTCTAATCCCTCTATTCTACTCCCTAACCCTCCGATCTGGGCCCCCACCCTTTGTTCTAACCGTTGGCTATTGGCCCCCATGTCTTCCCTCAATTTCTCGCTATTGGACCCCATGTCCTCCCTCAATTTCTCGCTATTGGACCCCATTTGGCCCTCCAATCGCTCACCCTGAGCATCCATCCGGTTCCCCATTACCCCCAATTGCTCACTCTGCAGTTTGAGGGACGCCTGCATTTGCGCCATAAATTGCTCCATGAGGGCCTGCATTTGGGCCACCCCTCCCACTTGTGCAGCGGGTGCGGCCGCCGTAGCTATGTGCGAGGCGCCATTTTGCGCGCCCGCAACCTCGTGCGCGAGGACGCCATTTTGCGAACCTGCCGCCCTCACTGCTTCGCTCTCCTCATGTCCCTCAATTTGGTCCTGGATCGACCCTGCCTCACTCTCCTCTACCGGAACCCAGCCGTCTTGATCTGCCATAGCGCGACTTTCAAAATTCGGGTTTTTATTTTTGTAAAACAAAATCAAATTTCGCCGTTAATAATTTCGAGCGTGTGAGGCGCGCTTCGGGTCCAATCCCACTTCCCGACACCAATTGTTACGGACAGGACTTAGATGTTATGATGGGCCGAGCGGAATGGCCGCCGTGTTCGCACAGTTTACCCGATTACACTCGAACGTTGGCCAAATCGCGCGATGCTAAATCAATGAAGGAAAAGACACGACTGGGATAAATGAAACGACACAAGGGGTACAGTTCTCAAGACCTCCGGAGGAGGATATAATTGGTGGTGGAGAAAAGGGGTAGATTACAAGGTAAGAGGTAAAGCACAGAAAAGATGGGCACTTAGACACAATCTTATCTATCCCAGACAGACCACAGACAAACGGAACAAGACTGACTTACACAGGGATTGATGGCAGTGAAGGACAGGCAGTCGATAGCACATGGTGCACCTTGGCTCAGGGACAGGATACAGCACGGTCCAGTAGATGCAGGGAGGTGTCACAGCGCTCGGTTGGTGGCGTCTCTCTTCCTTCAAGTCCAGCACGCATCTGACGTCACCTCCCTCTTCCTGCACATGCTCAGCGGGGAGTGACACGCCCTCGGCTCGTTGGCTCCGCCCCAGATGGAATCGGTCCGCCGCTTCTATTGGGTGCGGGGGGTTACCGGGCTCCGCCCTTGATGAGGAGCTGACAGCGAGCCCCTACGTGGTAACCCCGTCGGAGCACATGTTCGATGGCGGCTAACCAAGCCGGAGTGAGAACGCGCACTCCCCGCGCCGCCGCCGTTGTTGTTGCTGTTGTTGTTGTTGTTGTTGCTGAACCGTGAGGAAGAGCTGCGGGGAGGTATTGGGAGGTCCTAAACTTCCTAACGGTGCCATACAATCACATTCTGGTGCAACGAAGAGTCAGAATTAATGGAAACGAGTCCTTAACTGACATAGACTAAGAATAACTAGCAAGATGTCCTATAGTTGTCTACGTGAGATGCGGTGGACCTGGATGCGACATTTAATGGGGGAAATAGGGGAACGTCGGGTCTACAGAGTGTTGTTTACAGAAAATGGGACTAGGGAATGGGGGATTGGGGATAGTTGGGAAGTATTGGGGAAATAGGGGAATATTTACAAGCGGATATGGATGGAGGCCAATCTCATATCCGCAACATTATATATGATTGATAGAGCGCACTTGTTGGAGCACATACCACTGCCAGACTGAACTGTTTACGCTTTGTATCCACTGATAGGTCGAGTTTCAAATCCAGGGTATATACAGCTAAGAGGTGAGTGCGCATACCTCCAATCTGTCATGCCATCACTTGGTAAATGGTAGGGTTTGTCCAAAGCAGATTTTCTGATGTAATTACACGGGAGCATTCTCATGAATGACCGTGATCGAATCACATCAAGGTTATTTGCACAATTGTAATGTCGCCCTAAAATTCCAGTTGCATCGTCATTTCAACGTCTTTAACCGAAATGCGCATCAGCTCGAAACATCAGTCACGATGGTGGAGGATGGGTTTGATGCGGGTGGACTGCTCCATCTTTCTAACCCCACACAAGGATAACATCAGATGCTTATTTTCTTTTCTACCGAGATCTAACGTTACATTAAACATCACAAAATATATTATGTTATGCCTGATCGATTATGATTTGTGTTTTGATATAATACCTTACAGTGATCATTCATACTGGCAAATTACATGTAAGCATATGTAAATATATTTTTCTTGTTTCATTTTCCAGCAGATTCTGTCCGTTTGGTTGGAGGAACTGGTCGATGTGAGGGTCGTGTGGAGGTGTTCTACCAGGGAGCCTGGGGCACTGTCTGTGATGATTCCTGGAGTATAAGAGATGCACATGTGGTGTGTCGTCAAGTTGGTTGTGGATCAGCCAGATCTTCCCCATGTTGTGCATCATTTGGACAAGGAACTGGTTCCATATTGATGGATGATGTGCATTGTACTGGTTCAGAATATTACATTTCAGATTGTTCACAACGGGGTTGGTACTCTCACGATTGTGGGCATGGTGAAGATGCGTCTGTTATTTGCCAAGGTACGTGGTTTTACAGAAAGAGAAGAATTTCAAACTTTTTTTTTACTTTGCCAAAAATAATTGTTTAATCACAATAACTTCCAGAAAAGATAAAATATATATATATATACATATATCTCAGATAATTTTCTGTCTGCATTTATAACAATTTATGTAACTGTGAATAACGTGTTCTCAGGTGAAAAATCAATATCATTGTTGAAAAGAAAAATAACATCTGTAATGATGAGAATTCAATCAGTAACCTTGATATTCCCTCAACATCCTTCATAGTACACATCTTATCTTATCACTTGTACAATTCCACTTTAGTTGCTGAAGCTATTTTCCTCTGTGAAGGCAACTATCTGAAATCTGATATGGAGGTTTTACACAGCAAGAATGAAGAGTTATCTGATCAAGTGGTTGAATTTTTTTTTTTAAATCCTGGAGAGGGGAGGTCACATTGACAGCCGCTTCGGATGACCATAGAGACCCACCACAAGAAATATTATTGGAAAAGATCATGCCATTTCAAATGCCTTTTTGATTGCTGAAGTTGAAGATTTCTGATGTTGACTGAAAATCTTTATCTCAGTGAAGAATTTCAAAACCAAAGATTACTGTGAAAGAGTCTAGTGCTCTATTAATTAGATATCCATTAGAATAGCTCATCTGTCTTTGTAAGTGAAAGTTTCATCGCTTTAGATTCTACTTTGTGAAGGAAGACAAAACTCTGCATCATATTCAGTCGGTAAGTCTTTGTTGTGAAAGAGGTTTTTTCCCTTTGATTATTGCTGTTTTTACAGTTTTCAAAAATGATGAAAGAAAGTATCCTCTTGGAGGAAAAAGGCTGCCATTTCTGTCTTAAAACGTTTGGCTTATTCAACTTGACCTGAGGCGACAGTCGTTCTGACACATGTGAAAATGTACGTTCCGAAATAGGAAACTAAATATCAGCAAATTGCGGTTTAGAGAAACAACTCATTTTCCATGGAAAACTCGTTGTGGTGAAGACAACTGCAACCAAAAAGCATCTGAAACTGCAAGCATCCGCTGAAAAGACTGTGTGCGTCCACTTTGTATTCAGACTTTTTATTGTTATTTTGTATGCGGAACATGACAAAAACAGCCAAACAAATAAATAAAAACTTATGATTTTAGGTGGCATTGACCTCTTGACCTCAAAAGCAATAGGCTTCATTGCCCCAAGGTGCAAACTTGACCTTTGACCGTTTCTTCTTGAAAGACAATCAGCTTCTAACCAATTCAGTGACCCAATATGCAAATGCTCAAAATGTCAGGGCCTTTCACTCACTCACTGCAGGCAGGTTGGTGGTTTTTGTCTTCTACCGACTCCTCTCCGGCCTTGCTCCCCCAGCTCTCTCTGTGCTCTGTCCCCCTAATATTCGTACAGGTCGCACAAGATCTGCCAGCAACCCTCATATGGTTAAACTGCCAAAATATAGGCTCTCTGCTCACCTTCACTCTTTCATTCCCCTTTTCTCCCGCCTCTGTAACAAACTCCCCCACTCCCTTTAATCCCACCCCTCCCTCCAGGTCTTTAAAACAGCTGTTCACCACCATCTCTTATCTTCCCCCATCCAAAACCTTGATCATTTCTACCCCCGCTAATTCACCCCAGATACACTTTTTTTGAAATTCCAACTTCTTTCCTGAAAGTCCTTGCAGTGTTCATATGTTTTATACCTCTCCCCCCTCCCCCCAAGCCCTCTCCCTCCCACATTTCTCTCGATGTCCCTGCTCTCAAATGTTGTGTTTGTGTCCTTCCCCCTCTCTCCCCATCTTGTCTGCCGCTCCCCTTATTTTGTGTTTTCGGTGTCGGTTTGACTTTTTGTGTGATTAATGTTAGCGCTTTCACGAGTCTCGATCTTGTATACAAAAATATATATATATATATATATATATTGTTACGGACACGACTTAGATGTTATGATGGGCCGAGTGGAATGGCCGCCGTGTTCGCACAGTTTACCCGATTACACTCGAACGTTGGCCAAATCGCGCTATGCTAAATCAATGAAGGAAAAGACACAACGACTGGGATAAATGAAACGACACAAGGGGTACAGTTCTCAAGACCGCCGGAGGAGGATATAATTGGTGGTGGAGAAAAGGGGTAGATTACAAGGTAAGAGGTAAAGCACAGAAAAGATGGGCACTTAGACACAATCTTATCTATCCCAGACAGACCACAGACAAACGGAACAAGACTGACTTACACAGGGATTGATGGCAGGGAAGGACAGGCAGTCGATAGCACATGGTGCACCTTGGTTCATGGACAGGATACAGCACGGTCCAGTAGATGCAGGGAGGTGTCACAGCGCTCGGTTGGTGGCGTCTCTCTTCCTTCAAGTCCAGCACGCATCTGACGTCACCTCCCTCTTCCTGCGCATGCTCAGCGGGGAGTGACACACCCTCGGCTCGTTGGCTCCGCCCCAGATGGAATCGGTCCGCCGCTTCTATTGGGTGCGGGGGGTTACCGGGCTCCGCCCTTGACGAGGAGCTGACAGCGAGCCCCTACGTGGTAACCCCGTCGGAGCACATGTTCGATGGCGGCTAACCAAGCCGGAGTGAGGATGCGCACTCCCCGCGCCACCGCCGTTGTTGTTGCTGTTGTTGTTGTTGCTGAACCGTGAGGAAGAGCTGCGGGGAGGTATTGGGAGGTCCTAAACTTCCTAACGGTGCCATACAATCACATTCTGGTGCAACGAAGAGTCAGAATTAATGGAAACGAGTCCTTAACTGACATAGACTAAGAATAACTAGCAAGATGTCCTATAGTTGTCTACGTGAGATGCGGTGGACCTGGATGCGACATTTAATGGGGGAAATAGGGGAAGGTCGGGTCTACAGAGTGTTGTTTACAGAAAATGGGACTAGGGAATGGGGGATTGGGGATAGTTGGGAAGTATTGGGGAAATAGGGGAATATTTACAAGCGGATATGGATGGAGGCCAATCTCATATCCGCAACATTGCACCCTTCTCTACCTCGGGGCGTCCCGACCCGATAAATTTTTACTTACTTTAGTGTGGCACTCAGATGTAGTTCCCTCTACTATTAACTCAACCCTGAGTGCGACAGTTTTACAGATGTTCACAAATGAGTAAATATGTCCCCCTGCGACGTTGCACCCTTCTCCTCACAGAAACACACCCACAGGATAACCGAATCGCGGAAAGAATCCTCAAACTAAACATACAGCCGGTAGGGAGCATTATTTACACAAGACTGATATTTACACTACGATCCAGGACCTGTTCTTTGAGGAACACATGCAGATGTTATGCATAGAGAGAGAGCACGCATGTCAGCATCGATACACCAACCCACGAGTGCCCTGTGGCCCTACGGCCTTTAATAATGTGCAGAGCACCCCATCCAAGCACCAAAAGCACCACCCCATATTCACAGTCAGCACCATCCGGTGCACCAATAAAGTGTTCATAGTCACCGGTGGTGTCGCAGCCAGCCGATGTTCTGCCGCTGGTCTTGCCTTCTCTTGGCCTTCTGGCTTCTTTAAAAATAAAGAAAGGCGCCAACCGCGTCCATTTCTAAATTGTGGCCATCAGGGGGCCAACTAAAAGTGGTTCACCTGTATGGCATAGAGGCCACGTTGACCCATAGGTCCATCCACGGGTGGTGCTTGCCCGCAGAAGAACTGCGGTCCATGGTGGGCGGCCACAAAAATTGCGGTCCATATGGTGTATCGATCCAGGCAGCAAGCAGCGAAAGTACAGGCCCACAACTGCGGAGCCAGCACCTCTCTCTCCTCTCTCTCTGCCACAAAGCCAGATCCTCGGAGGTGGGAGACAAAAGAAACAAGTGAGTAAGGTGGTAAGGGCGCAAAAGTGCACGCAATACAAGGTAATGCACACTGGGGGCACATGGGAACCAGGTGAGACAGGTACGTTCCTACCGTACCCCCCCCCCCCCACCAGGTAACCTACATTGCCCCTCCCTTACCCCTTACTGTATCCACAAAACACAACACTACCCATAAACATCTACTTTACACATCAACAAACGTCACTACTGTCTTCCCCGTTCCTCCCATAAACCAAATTCGTCTTCTCTCCCTCCTAACCAATCAAATTTGCCATTTCCAACTCTCATCAAAATTTGCCATCTCCAACTCTCATCAAAATTTGCCATCACCAATTCATCATCAGTCCCTCCTAAGGAGGGAGAGATGGAATCACCCCAATGTCTCATCCACGTCGTGATGCGTCTCACAAATCCACACAGCAATTCTCATTTCCTGCAACACAAAACAAAGAAACACAGGTGTGGAGTCATCATCATCACCTCAGGTAAGTGGCTGCGTATGGTGCGACAGGTTCATCAATCCTAACTATTTCCTAAATGACTTTAACAACTTTACATTACCCGGGGTCTTTCCCTGCCAATCCATTGGCCAACTTACACTATGGGTTCTAAAAACCAATTCCCATTGCCCAAACTGTGGTGCTTCTCAATTTGGGGTCCCACTCCCCCGATTCATCTCCGGTGCCCTCGCACAATTTCTGGGCTGTGACGTGTAGCTCTCCCAGCAGGTCTACCCACCTGCACACCTCCACCACTGTAGTTGCCACCCGAGCTTACCTGCTCCTCACCCTAACCTAACTAACTGGGGAAGGCCCTCTCGCACTCTCACCCCCTCAGTGCCCTCTCTGGCACGGGCTGCCCGATCCACACCCGGGATCCTCAAGCACCCACTGACAATAACGGCTCCCAGAGCCCACCTGCGGCCTCACCTGGCCGACATCCTCACAGTGGTGGAGTGCCCAAACCAACTACACACACTAACAGGCTACATGCCCAGCCATTTCCACAACACTAATGCACCCATCCACAATACCATTCTGCAACCGCACCACAAATGCCAATATCCAACCACAATTTACCTATACCCTCTACCTAACACTTACACTACCCGCCCCGGGTACTCGTGAAAGGGGTCCACTCTTCCCCCATCCACACCTTCACACCATGCACACCACTCCGTACCACTTACTCCAACTCTCTCCACACCACTCATTCCAATACTCCATGTATTCCACACACCTGCACTTGCACACCTGTGCTCTCATACTTGGTGCCGCCTGCACCCTTCTCTCCCCCAAGCGCATTCGCGCTGATCCACAACACTCACTACTCATACACCGCTCCACACACCTGTCCAGTTCTCACACAGCATCATCTCATCTAACTACTCCAGTCTGAAACTTGCGCTTCCCAGTCGTCCCTTTAAACTATTGCGCTCCCTCGTCATTATCATCCACACTAAACTACCTGCGTCCCCACTACAGGTATCAGTCACTATCTAAACCTTAACGTTACCTAATGTCATCTTCGCTAGATCCCTACACACAATATCCTAACCCACCCGGGCTAGTTTTCACTGCCATACACCCCATAATCTATAGCGCATTTGCCCCCCTCATGGGAAGGGTGGCAGGGATGCCACCCTTACCCACCGTCATACGGCGCGAGTGGGACCTTGTGGGACCACCTCGTATGTGAGTCGTTGCCCGCCTGCCGGACCCCGTGCGTCGCCCCTTGCGGGGTCAGCGCGGGGCCGAACCGGCCGGGCCCCCACAGTACATTACCCCCAAGGGGCTCTCGTGCCTCCCCTGTCCCTCTAAAAACTACCCCTGTTGGTGTCGATGCATGGGTCACACTTCCGCAACCCGCTACCCATTCCATACCACCACAACCTTGCTCACTCACACCTCGCACCTCTCCCATCACCGGACCCTCTCGCTCGCACCCTCGTTCCATACCCTCCGGACCAGCCATACACCTCACTCTTGGCCTCTCACGAACATCCGGGTCTATCTCGACCCCCAAGCTTATTAAATCACCTGGTGCATCATACGCACGACCATATTGGTCACCACTTACACCGGGTCCTCTTTCTCTTCGCTTCTCCTCCATCACCTGCGAATCCCTCATCTGGTTAATGAGCACATCATCACGATCCGAACACAGACTTTGGACCAATTCTTTTACTTCATCCTTTATCTCTTTCTTATCCTCTCTCCGTCGCTTCTTAATTTCGCTCACCCCTTCTTCCACTTCTTCTAATTTCTGCTTCACCTCCTTCATCTCCTCGTGCGCCCCCTTAAGTTCTTCCTCTAACTCCACCTTATTTTTTTATATGTGCTCCCGCACCTCCCGCTCTTTAACCTCCATCACCTCTACCACCTTGTTCATTTTCCTCGTCAGGTCCTCATGTACCGTCTGACACTCTTTTTTAATTACCCCTACGTCCTTTTTCATCTCCTTCTGTGTCGATTTTAAACCCTCTATTACCGCTGTGTTCTTCTTTACCTGGTCCCCCAACTCCTTTTGTCCCACTGTCAGTTGTTCTACTCCCAGCGTCAACTCCTCTATACCACCTTGCAATTTTACAGTCCCCTTTCTCACCTCCTTCTCCATGCGCTCCTTACAGTGCCCCACCTCCTCGCGCACTCCTCCGACCTCCTCACTCACACCTCTTCTGATCTCTTCTCCCATCACTTGCATCTCCTGCCCAGATGCCACCCTCATCTGCTCCATTTCCTCCCTGTGAGCATCCAATTTAGTTTCTACCACCATTCTGACCCCCTCTATCTGCTGCCCCATTTGTTTAACTTCCCTTTCTGCTTGGTCCCTCATGTCCCTCAATTTGCCTTCCATACTGTTTTCTAACCCCTCTAACCCCTTTTTCATCCCTTCCATTTGATTCTCCTGAACGGCCATTCTGTTTTCTACCCCCATTAACCCCTCCTGTATTTCCCCTAATCTATTGTCTAATCCCTCTATTCTACTCCCTAACCCTCCGATCTGGGCCCCCATCCTTTGTTCTAACCGTTGGCTATTGGCACCCATGTCTTCCCTCAATTTCTCGCTATTGGACCCCATGTCCTCCCTCAATTTCTCGCTATTGGACCCCATTTGGCCCTCCAATCGCTCACCCTGAGCATCCATCCGGTTCCCCATTACCCCCAATTGCTCACTCTGCAGTTTGAGGGACGCCTGCATTTGCGCCATAAATTGCTCCATGAGGGCCTGCATTTGGGCCATCCCTCCCACTTGTGCAGCGGGTGCGGCCGCCGTAGCTATGTGCGAGGCGCCATTTTGCGCGCCCGCAACCTCGTGCGCGAGGACGCCATTTTGCGAACCTGCCGCCCTCACTGCTTCGCTCTCCTCATGTCCCTCAATTTGGTCCTGGATCGACCCTGCCTCACTCTCCTCTACCGGAACCCAGCCGTCTTGATCTGCCATAGCGCGACTTTCAAAATTCGGGTTTTTATTTTTGTAAAACAAAATCAAATTTCGCCGTTCATAATTTCGAGCGCGTGAGGCGCGCTTCGGGTCCAATCCCACTTCCCGACACCAATTGTTACGGACACGACTTAGATGTTATGATGGGCCGAGCGGAATGGCCGCCGTGTTCGCACAGTTTACCCGATTACACTCGAACGTTGGCCAAATCGCGCTATGCTAAATCAATGAAGGAAAAGACACAACGACTGGGATAAATGAAACGACACAAGGGGTACAGTTCTCAAGACCTCCGGAGGAGGATATAATTGGTGGTGGAGAAAAGGTGTAGATTACAAGGTAAGAGGTAAAGCACAGAAAAGATGGGCACTTAGACACAATCTTATCTATCCCAGACAGACCACAGACAAACGGAACAAGACTGACTTACACAGGGATTGATGGCAGTGAAGGACAGGCAGTCGATAGCACATGGTGCACCTTGGCTCAGGGACAGGATACAGCACGGTCCAGTAGATGCAGGGAGGTGTCACAGCGCTCGGTTGGTGCGTCTCTCTTCCTTCAAGTCCAGCGCGCATCTGACGTCACCTCCCTCTTCCTGCGCATGCTCAGCGGGGAGTGACACGCCCTCGACTCGTTGGCTCCGCCCCAGATGGAATCGGTCCGCCGCTTCTATTGGGTGCGGGGGGTTACCGGGCTCCGCCCTTGACGAGGAGCTGACAGCGAGCCCCTACGTGGTAACCCCGTCGGAGCACATGTTCGATGGCGGCTAACCAAGCCGGAGTGAGAATGCGCACTCCCCGCGCCGCCGCCGTTGTTGTTGCTGTTGTTGTTGTTGTTGTTGCTGAACCATGAGGAAGAGCTGCGGGGAGGTATTGGGAGGTCCTAAACTTCCTAACGGTGCCATACAATCACATTCTGGTGCAACGAAGAGTCAGAATTAATGGAAACGAGTCCTTAACTGACATAGACTAAGAATAACTAGCAAGATGTCCTATAGTTGTCTACGTGAGATGCGGTGGACCTGGATGCGACATTTAATGGGGGAAATAGGGGAAGGTCGGGTCTACAGAGTGTTGTTTACAGAAAATGGGACTAGGGAATGGGGGATTGGGGATAGTTGGGAAGTATTGGGGAAATAGGGGAATATTTACAAGCGGATATGGATGGAGGCCAATCTCATATCCGCAACATTATATATGATTGATAGAGCGCACGTGTTGGAGCACATACCACTGCCAGACTGAACTGTTTACGCTTTGTATCCACTGATAGGTCGAGTTTCAAATCCAGGGTATATACAGCTAAGAGGTGAGTGCGCATACCTCCAATCTGTCGTGCCATCACTTGGTAAATGGTAGGGTTTGTCCAAAGCAGATTTTCTGATGTAATTACACGGGAGCATTCTCATGAATGACCGTGATCGAATCACATCAAGGTTATTTGCACAATTGTAATGTCGCCCTAAAATTCCAGTTGCATCGTCATTTCAACGTCTTTAACCGAAATGCGCATCAGCTCGAAACATCAGTCACTATGGTGGAGGATGGGTTTGATGCGGGTGGACTGCTCCATCTTTCTAACCTCACACAAGGATAACATCAGATGCTTATTTTCTTTTCTACCGAGATCTAACGTTACATTAAACATCACAAAATATATTATGTTATGCCTGATCGATTATGATTTGTGTTTTGATATAATACCTTACAGTGATCATTCATACTGGCAAATTACATGTAAGCATATGTAAATATATTTTTCTTGTTTCATTTTCCAGCAAATTCTGTCCGTTTGGTTGGAGGAACTGGTCGATGTGAGGGTCGTGTGGAGGTGTTCTACCAGGGAGCCTGGGGCACTGTCTGTGATGATTCCTGGAGTATAACAGATGCACATGTGGTGTGTCGTCAACTTGGTTGTGGATCAGCCAGATCTTCCCCATGTTGTGCATCATTTGGACAAGGAACTGGTTCCATATTGATGGATGATGTGCATTGTACTGGTTCAGAATATTACATTTCAGATTGTTCACAACGGGGTTGGTACTCTCACAATTGTGGGCATGGTGAAGATGCGTCTGTTATTTGCCAAGGTACGTGGTTTTACAGAAAGAGAAGAATTTCAAACTTTTTTTTTACTTTGCCAAAAATAATTGTTTAATCACAATAACTTCCAGAAAAGATAAAATATATATATATATACATATATCTCAGATAATTTTCTGTCTGCATCTATCTATAATTCCAGTAATCTCTGTGTGTATGTATGTATGTATGTATGTATGTATGTATGTATGTATGTTTGTCTGTGACCGCTGTTTCTCGACAACTACCGGTCCGATATACTTGAAACTTGCCAGGTATATTGCTGGGGACCCGAGGATGTGCCTTTTCAAGGTTTCATATTAATCGGAGAAGTAGTTACCGAGCTATGTCCAAAAAACGATTCAACCAATCAGAGAGCAGCGAGCTATCACTTGTGCCGAACGTGGCGAACAGACTCTGCCTCGGACGGCACATTTGAGAGCGTATTCATTTATTTCACGTTGGCAAACTATGTTGGCGTTCAACTATGTTTTAAAACTAATTAAAACTAATTTGCGATTCATCGTAACTGCGATATGCGACCTTCCGGACAGTGAAGACTGCACTTCCGGCAGCCAATCACAGAACGCGTTGTTGCATAGGCGTGGCCGATGTGAGAGCGAGCCGAGCCGAGCACGTGCGCCATTACGGTTCGTAATTCGATTTCTTCCGGAGAAAATAATAATTTCTCGATTTCTTATGCGCATTATTTCTCCCAATTCAGTCAGAGCGAAGGGCGGAAGCGAAGAGCGTCGTTTTTTTTGTTTACGGGCGTACGGGCGTACGGGCGGGGTAGAGCGTACGGGTAGCGTTATTTTTTTTTTTTGGCAAGGAACGGGCACCCACGTACGGGCATGCCCTAGTTTATAACAATTTATGTAACTGTGAATAACGTGTTCTCAGGTGAAAAATCAATATCATTGTTGAAAAGAAAAATAACATCTGTAATGATGAGAATTCAATCAGTAACCTTGATATTCCCTCAACATCCTTCATAGTACACATCTTATCTTATCACTTGTACAATTCCACTTTAGTTGCTGAAGCTATTTTCCTCTGTGAAGGCAACTATCTGAAATCTGATATGGAGGTTTTACACAGCAAGAATGAAGAGTTATCTGATCAAGTGGTTGAATTTTTTTTTTTAAATCCTGGAGAGGGGAGGTCACATTGACAGCTGCTTCGGATGACCATAGAGACCCACCACAAGAAATATTATTGGAAAAGATCATGCCATTTCAAATGCCTTTTTGATTGCTGAAGTTGAAGATTTATGATGTTGACTGAAAATCTTTATCTCAGTGAAGAATTTCAAAACCAAAGATTACTGTGAAAGAGTCTATCTAGTGCTCTATTAATTAGATATCCATTAGAATAGCTCATCTGTCTTCGTAAGTGAAAGTTTCATCGCTTTAGATTCTACTTTGTGAAGGAAGACAAAACTCTGCATCATATTCAGTCGGTAGGTCTTTGTTGTGAAAGAGGTTTTTTTCCTTTGATTATATTGCTGTTTTTACAGCTTTCAAAAATGATGAAAGAAAGTATCCTCTTGGAGGAAAAAGGCCCTTCATTTTTGCCTTAAAACGTTTGTCTTATTCAACTTGACCTGAGGCGACAGTCGTTATGACACATGTGAAAATGTACGTTCCGAAATAGGAAACTAAATATCAGCAAACTGCTGTTTAGAAAAACAACTCATTTTCCATGGAAAACTCGTTGTAGTGAAGACCAATGCAACCAGAAAGCATCTGAAACTGCAAGCATCCGCTGAAAAGCCTGTGTGCGTCCGCTTTGTATTCAGACTTCTTATTGTTATTTTTTATGCGGAACATGGCAAAAACAGCCAAACAAATAAATAAAAACAAATGATTTTAGGTGACATTGACCTCTTGACCTCAAAAGCAATAGGCTTCATTGCCCCAAGGTGCAAACTTGACCTTTGACCGTTTCTTCCTGAAAGACAATCAGCTTCTAACCAATTCAGTGACCCAATATGCAAATGCTCAAAATGTCAGGTCAATTTGTTGAAAATTGACAATTTATGTGACACTGACCGTTGACCTTTTGACCAAATTATTGATTTGTATTCTCCATATTGCCATAATAAAGCTTTGTTGAAAATTTTGTATTATTTAAACTCAAATGGTAAAAACGTTACGGTCTGGAAAGACGCACATACAGACAGAGACAAAAATACAGAAGTGACTGTGAAACCCTGTGCCCAGTGCGTGGGGGACAAGCTAATGGCAATCTTATGTAAGTTGTAGAATTTGCTCCACAAGTAACCCAAATATCAGACGAGTTTGAGAAATGTATGCTTTGAATAGAATCATTGGAATAAGTATGTGGGGAACACTCCATAAAAAATGTACAACAAACCATTTATAATTGTAATTTTTGTCTTTGTCGGATAAAACAGATGCAGTATCTACCACAACAACACCAATGACTTCAATCCCTGAAGGTAATCTTTTTGTTGTTATTCAAACCTTAATGTGAGGAAAAATAATTATTTGATGAAATATGTTATTCGATGAATCACTCAAATTGTCATAATATGTCTTAAACTAGATAGATCTTAAATCTCCTCCTATGGTATCCATGGAAATCTCCACTCATGGCTTGCGGACTTCCTCTCTGGTCAGAGGCAACGTGTGGCCCTGAATGGATTTCTCTCATCTCCCCTTCCTGTTCTGGCTGGAGTTCCCCAAGGTCGTGTTCTGGGCCCTGTGCTATTTCTGGTCTTTATGAATGATCTCTCCGACTCTGGAAAATCCTCTCCATCTCTTTGCTGATGACTCCACTATCTGCCACTCCATTCCTCATCCCTCAGATCGGCAGTCTGCAGCCTCCTCACTCTCTACAGACCTGGACAAAATCACAGACTGCTCAAACAAGTGGAACATGTCTTTCAATCCTGACAAATCTCACACTCTTACTATGTCTCTCCGAAAAGACCGACTGGAAAACCCTCCCATCTTCTTTCTCAACAATCCTCTCCAATAAGTTCTGTCGCTCAAACTTTTGGGTCTCACTATCTGCCATGATCTTTCTTGGGAAAACCACATTTCCAAGCTGGCCTCCAAAGCCTGTCGCCGACTGGGCATCCTCCGTCGTGCGAAGTCTTTCCTTGGCACACCTGAGCTCCTCACCATATACAAGGCTTTCATCCACAGCTCAATGGAATATTGTTCCCCCCTCTGGGCCGTTGCTCCTGCCTCACACCTAGCTCGGGTTCACGCTGTTGAAACCAAAGCTTTCAGAATCATTGGAATATCCTGCGATGAAGCCAACTCCGAGGGCCTTTCACTCACTCACTGCAGTTGGTTGGTGGTCTTTGTCTTCTACCGACTCCTCTCCGGCCTTGCTCCCCCAGCTCTCTCTGTGCTCTGTCCCCCTAATATTCGTACAGGTCGCACAAGATCTGCCAGCAACCCTCATATGGTTAAACTGCCAAAATATAGGCTCTCTGCTCACCTTCACTCTTTCATTCCCCTTTTCTCCCGCCTCTGTAACAAACTCCCCCACTCCCTTTAATCCCACCCCTCCCTCCAGGTCTTTAAAACAGCTGTTCACCACCATCTCTTATCTTCCCCCATCCAAAACCTTGATCATTTCTACCCCCGCTAATTCACCCCAGATACACTTTTTTTGAAATGCCAATTTCTTTCCTGAAAGTCCTTGCAGTGTTCATATGTTTTATACCTCTCCCACCTCCCCCGAAGCCCTCTCCCTCCCACATTTCTCTCGATGTCCCTGCTCTCAAATGTTGTGTTTGTGTCCTTCCCCCTCTCTCCCCATCTTGTCTGCCGCTCCACTTATTTTGTGTTTTATGTGTCGGTTTGACTTTTTGTGTGATTAATGTTAGCGCTTTCACGAGCCTCGATCTTGTATACAAAATATATATATATATATATATATATATATATATATATATATATATATATATATATATATATATACATATGATTGATCGAGCGCACTTGTTGCAGCACATACCACTGCCAGACTGAACTGTTTACGCTTTGTATCCACTGATAGGTCGAGTTTCAAATCCAGGGTATATACAGCTAAGAGGCGAGTGCGCATACCTCCAATCTATCGTGCCAACTCTTGGTAAATGGAAGGGTTTGTGCAAAGTTGATTTTTGATGTAATTACACGGGAGCATTGTCGTGAATGACCGTGATCGAATCACATCAAGGTTATTTGCACAATTGTAATGTCGCCCTAAAATTCCAGTTGCATCGTCATTTCAACGTCTTTAACCGAAATGCGGCTCAGCTCGAAACATCAGTCACGATGGTGGAGGATGGGTTTGATGCGGGTGGACTGCTCCATCTTTCTAACCCCACACAAGGATAACATCAGATGCTTATTTTCTTTTCTGCAGAGATCTAAAGTTACATTAAACATCACAAAATATATTTTGTTTTGCCTGATCGATTATGATTTGTTTTTTGATATAATATCATACAGTGATCATTCATACTGGCAAATTACATGTAAGCACATGGAAATATATTTTTCTTGTTTCATTTTCCAGCAAATTCTGTTCGTTTGGTTGGAGGAACTGGTCGATGTGAGGGTCGTGTGGAGGTGTTCTACCAGGGAGCCTGGGGCACTGTCTGTGATGATTACTGGAGTATAACAGATGCACATGTGGTGTGTCGTCAACTTGGTTGTGGATCAGCCAGATCTTCC
Organism: Myxine glutinosa; assembly: GCF_964187855.1. Lineage (NCBI taxonomy): Eukaryota > Metazoa > Chordata > Myxini > Myxiniformes > Myxinidae > Myxine > Myxine glutinosa. The sequence goes on along the minus strand of NC_136266.1, from coordinate 79,126,349 downwards.
CCATGTTGTGCATCATTTGGACAAGGAACTGGTTCCATATTGATGGATGATGTGCATTGTACTGGTTCAGAAGATTACCTTTCACAATGTTCACAACGGGGTTGGTACTCTCACAATTGTGGGCATCATGAAGATGCGTCTGCTATTTGCCAAGGTACATGGTTTTACAGAAAGAAAAGAATTTCAAACTTTTTTTTAAATTTGCCAAAAATAATTGTTTAATCACAATAACTTCCAGAAAATATAAAATATATATATATATACATATATCTCAGATAATTTTCTGTCTGCATTTGTAACAATTTATGTAACTGTGAATAACGTGTTCTCAGGTGAAAAAGCAATATCATTGTTGAAAAGAAAAATAACATCTGTAATGATGAGAATTCAATCAGTAACCTTGATATTCCCTCAACATCCTTCATAGTACACATCTTATCTTATCACTTGTACAATTCCACTTTAGTTGCTGAAGCTATTTTCCTCTGTGAAGGCAACTATCTGAAATCTGATATGGAGGTTTTACACAGCAAGAATGAAGAGTTATCTGATCAAGTGGTTGAATTTTTTTTTTTTAAATCCTGGAGAGGGGAGGTCACATTGACAGCCGCTTCGGATGACCATAGAGACCCACCACAAGAAATATTATTGGAAAAGATCATGCCATTTCAAATGCCTTTTTGATTGCTGAAGTTGAAGATTTCTGATGTTGACTGAAAATCTTTATCTCAGTGAAGAATTTCAAAACCAAAGATTACTGTGAAAGAGTCTAGTGCTCTATTAATTAGATATCCATTAGAATAGCTCATCTGTCTTCGTAAGTGAAAGTTTCATCGCTTTAGATTCTACTTTGTGAAGGAAGACAAAACTCTGCATCATATTCAGTCGGTAAGTCTTTGTTGTGAAAGAGGTTTTTTTCCTTTGATTATTATTGCTGTTTTTACAGTTTTCAAAAATGATGAAAGAAAGTATCCTCTTGGAGGAAAAAGGCTGCCATTTCTGTCTTAAAACGTTTGGCTTATTCAACTTGACCTGAGGCGACAGTCGTCGTCCTCTACATTTAACCTACTACCCTGAGTGCGACAGTTTTAACACTAGATATGTCCCCCCTGCTGCGTTGCGTCCTACCGAACTGACTCACGCCCACAATTAACCGAATTACGGAATTATTCTCAAACTAAACATTTAAGCCAGTGGGGAGCATTATTTGCAAGACCACTGTTAATTATTTACAAAACTAGTACCCAGGACCTGTCTTTTGTGGGAAAAAGAAGAGAGAATTTGAAAAGAGGAAATGCCATTGCAATGCACTGCACCAATACACCATACCCATATGTACCAATAATAAAATGCACCATAAAGCACCAGCACCGAAAAAATGCACAAAAAGCACCAGAAATCCACAAAACAAACATTTCAAAATGATTGACGTCTTCTTGCGCTCCTCTGCTGGGCCGATGTATCTTGGCTTGATCTTCTTGCTTGATGTTTTTATTTAATAAAAAGGGCACAAACCACGTCCGCTTTTTTTATTCATGGCCAGCAGGGCCAACGTAGGTGGTCCGATTGCTGGGCATTGATGCCACTTAAAACAGTGGTCCACAAGCCAGATACTGCTGGCAGCAAAGGTTTGTCCCAGCAGAGATGCCAGGCCACAGAACATGTGGTCTAAAGGTGCCAGGCCACAGAACGTGTGGTCCATAAGTGCCAGGCCACAGAACGTGTGGTCCATAGGTGCCAGGCCACAGAACGTGTGGTCCATAGGGTGTACCGGTGCAGGCAGCAAGGGTGCAGGCAGCAGGCAGCAAGGGTGCAGGCAGCACAATTCAGGGCACCTGCACACTCCCCTCGGCCAAAAGACCATGGCCCATGAGTGGGGAAGGAAGACAAAGCAGAGGTTAGCAGGGGGCAAGGGTACACATCATACAAGGTAATGCCACATGAAGGGTACGGGAGAGCGAGCTGAGAAAGCTCGTCCCTACTCGTACGTCACCCCCCATGTCAGCCTACACTACCCTTGCCCTTCCCTGTATGTACACAATTTACAAATTTACTAATTCTGTCTCTACCGTCTCGTCCCTCATATCTCCCCTCATGCCAAATTCGTTACCAATCCCTCCCAAGAAGGAAGGGATGGAATAAACACAATGTCTCACCCACGTCAAGATGCGTCTTACAATTCCAAACATTTGCGAAACCTGGTGTGGAGTCCTGTCACCCCGGTGAGTGGATGCGGATGGTGTGAAGAGATTTTCTCCCTATCTATTCTTCTAAATGACATTAACACTTTTTACTCTAACCGGGGTCTTGCCCTGCCAATCCATTGGCCATCTTTACTCTATGTGGTTCTAAAAACCAATTCCCATTGACCATCCCTGTGGTGCTCACCAATTTGGGGTCTCACTCCCCCGACTTTTCTATACTGTGCCCTTGCACAATTTCGGGGCTGGGTCGTGTGGCTCTCCCAGCAGGTCTACTTACCTGCGCACCTCCGCCACTGAACGTCGCCACCCGAGCTTGCCTAGCTCCCTCACACTACCCTAACCTACCTGGGGAAGGCCCTCCCTGGCGCTTAACCCCTCGATGCCCTCTCTTGCATTGGGCTACCCGGGTCCTCTCCTGGGATCCTCGGGCCCCGCTGAACTCTACACAACACTACCTGGCTCCCAGAGCCTACCTGTGGCCTCACCTGGCCAACAGACTACCAGTGGCGGAGTGCTCAACTAACCATACCTACTAACAGGCTCACACGCCCAGCCATTCCATACACTTATGCACCCATCCAAGCAGTACTCTGCTACTATCCGCACCACAGATGTCAATATCCACCAAATTTACCTACTCCCTCTACCTAACTTTAAACTACCCTCCCCGGGTATTCGTGAAGGGGTCCATCCTTCCCCCATTCACTCCTTCGCACCATGCACTCCACTCTACTCATTCCACACACCATTTACTCCACACCATTTATTCCACACAACCATTCTCCACTTGCACACCATGCAAGCCAATGCACTTAACACAATGATACACATCCTCAATACTCCACAATTCACCATCTCTGGTGATCCCCAAACCATTGCCTCATGCATTCAAATTTTCCCCCGCTCAATTCCTCATTTCAACATGCTCACCAGCAAGACTCTCATTCAATTCCTCATTTAATAAACTACACCACAAACACACTGCATCATTTGACTAACTACTACCCCTCTAATCCTTGTGCTTTCCCCGTCATCCCTTTATACTATGCACATCCCTCGTCATTATCATCCATCCATCTACTCTACTCTACGTCCCCACTACCTGTACAATGTCACTACTTAAATCTCGGTCACCTATGGTCGTCTTTCTAGATCCTAACATTATCCTAACCCACCCTGGCTAGTTCATTCCGCCAAACCCCATAAATCCTATAGCTCCTCTGCCCCAAGTAGTAATGTGAATGGTAAAAGTACCATTCGCCATCACTATTTCTATCCGTTCACTACTCTGAGCCTCTCGGTGCACCGTAATAAATTTTCGCAGCTCGGCTTCGCAAAGCCGAGCAATGTATGCGGATGGTCAGTCTCCTGTTGGTTGGGTCCGTCCGGCAGTTACGATTCTGGGGAGGCATACTCGGGCCGAGGTTCCAAGCGTCATCCCGGTGCGGAGCCTTGCGGTCTCCGGCCCAATGACCAAATCTCCTCCGGTCGGAACACTGCGCCCACCAGGGGGCGAAGGTCCGACCTGGCCGACCTCCCCCGGAATCGTGCCGGTCGCCGCTACGGCGCGGCACCGACCAAACAGGGCGGAGCCCGGCACGAATCGTGCATGGCGGTCCTTGCAAGACCGCCGCGGCAACGATCCCCGCCGGCCCCCGCAGTACACAAAGCGTACCACGCCCCGAGAGCTCGCGTTGGCTACCCGTCAGCCTAACCGCTGCCCCGGTCAGCGTCGATGCTCGAATCGCATTTTCACATCCACACGCAACTCTTCCCATACTCACAAAACGCGGCGCTCCAGCGCCTCCCACACACTCCGTTACACACCTCTCTTACGCACACCCTGGGGCACTCTCTGGTACGTACTCCGCACCACTCATGGGGGTGCACTCTTGCACATACCCACTCAGCGCACACCTACCCACGGGTGTGCAATCTCTTGTCACACACCCAATCACGCGCTCTGGTGTGCATCCCCGCACACTCTCCTCATCCATCTCTGGTGTGCATCCTCGCACACTCTCTTCATCCATCTCACTCTCTGTATCACACTCTCCCTCACTATCACACTGTTTCACAATCACTCTTCGGTGCACACTTTTTTCTCACACTCGCTCCATTTCCCCTCACACAGCGCACCTCGGACCTCCTACGAGCGCCCGGGTGACGCCGGGATCCCAAGCGCGCGAAAAATCCTTTCGCGCCAAATCTTTTTGCACCATATACAGCCCGGCTTACCTTTGGGATCCTCTTCTCCACACGCACCTGCAAATCTTTATTTTGGTTAAGAAGCACGGCATCATGATGTAACCACAGACTTTGTACATACTCCATCTTTTCCTCCCGCGAGTGCTTTTCTAAGTCAGCCGTCTCTTCCGCCCCAATTTCCACTATTTCTTTGATTTTATTTTCTTTATTCAGCTCGACGACTGCTGGTGCTAATAAAATAAAATTTTCTCATTCTGCGGTCGTCGGCTTTTCTATCCCCCGTGTCGCGATTTCTATCCCGGTCCACCCGGCTGTACTTTGCTCAGGCTCGCTTTCCCCACGCTTCTCAAGCCGCGCTACCCCGTCGCATACCGGTGTGCCTTTCCTGCTTGACCTGCGGTCTATGTCCTTCCCCAATGCTCTTATTTCAGACTTGGCTTCCTCCCTCGCCAACCCCTCATTGATTTCCCGGGCTTCGCCATTCACGTCCTCCAATTTGCCCCCTAATCTGTTTCCGAATGCTCCCAATTTGTTTTCTAATCCCCCCAATTTGCTGTCTAATCCCCCAAATTTGCTGTCTAATCCCCCAATTTGATTTCCCAATTCATTTCTCAATCCCCCAATTTGCTCCTGCGTTTTGTAAATTATTTATATTTGGTTACTCTTTTAACTCCCAGTTAAAAGCGGCGGTTCGTCCTGCGGACCTTCTTTAAGCTGTGCATCCTGGTTCGTGCTGACTTCGAAGCGGCGGTTCGTCCTACGGACCTTCTTTAAGCTGTGTGTGGAGCGGACACGCAGCGAGGCCTAGTTCGCGCCAACGAACACATTTTCCCGCCAAGGCCTCAGACGATCTTTGACGATTCCTGATGAGATACACCAGCCAATTTGGAGGTACATCGATCAGGCAAGACATTCTCACGTCGTGCGAGTTCGAGTCCCGGCTTCATCAGGAGCGGTCGTCTTCTGACGTCTTGCTGGGGTCGGTCGTGAGGAGGAGAACTGTGGACGGAGAGCTGTGGTTTATGTGCAGACATCGTGAGGACAAGCACGGCTGGGAAGAGCGAGCTGCACGCCAAGGCCGTTCGCTTCACGCGGAAGGCCTACTTCGCACCAAGGAGTGTGTTTCATGCGCAAAGACGCCAGGGCCTCGGACGATCTTTGATGATTCCTGACGAGATACACCAGCCGATTTAAGACTAAGTGCCCACTAAATCACACCTCTTTGTTTTTCAGTTGGATTTCCCTTTGTCTGTATTTGGGTATGTTTGGGAGTGCTCCATTTGGGAATATAGTTTATTGATCGTTTTTTCGTGCACCAAGCATTTTCATCAAGCATTTTCATTTTCATTTCATCAAGCATCAAGCATTTTCTTTCGTGCATCATCACCTTCGAAAGTGTTGCGTTTACATTCTGGACGCCTGGCCATCTTAGCTACTTAACGTGCAGTGTAAACGAACCTTTTCTTTGTTATCAATGGTGATCTCAAGCTTGTGTAGGAGCTTGTATGTGTTTTGTATTTGGGAGGACGACTCGGCCATCCTTGTGCTTTTAGTTTTATATGAATTGACTTGGACCAGTGTGTACGGTGTGTACCCTGGTTAGAATAGATACACCGTATCCCTGCGTGTCGTAAGAAGCGACTAAGAGGGTTGGCGTCAGGAAGGGCATCCGGCCATAAAAACATTGCCTCAAAAAGAGAACCATGACAATTACAACTACATATGGGCAGGGTGCAGCCCGAAGTGGAGATCGGTTTCTGAGGTTTGGGACATGGAATGTAGGGACAATGACAGGGAGATCAGGAGAAGTGGTGGAAGTATTGGTCAGAGAAGAGTGGACATATGTTGTGTGCAAGAGACGAGATGGAAGGGAAGTGGTGTGAGAATGGTGAAGGGTAGGCAGGGACAGAAATACAAGTTTGTGTGGCAATGGTGCCCGGAGGTCGTGAATGGTGTTGGTGTCCTGTTTTCTGAGGAGTTTGTAGACAGTGTGGTGAGTGTGACCAGAGTGAGTGATAGGTTGATGATGGTGAAAATGACGATTGGAAAGCTCTTGGTGAACATCATCTCGGGATATGCTCCGCAGGTTGGTCGGAGCGATGAAGAGAAGGACAAGTTCTGGTGTGCGATAGAGAAGCTGATGGAAAACGTGAAAGATGAGGAAGTTGTTGTGGTAGGAGGAGACCTAAATGGACATGTGGGAAGGAGTATGGACGGTTTTGAGGGAGTTCATGGGGGTTACGGATATGGTGTGAGAAATGGAGAAGGTGAAGGATTTTGGAGATTGCTGATGGAGCTGATTTGTTGATTTGCAATACTCAGTTCCAGAAAGGGGATAATAAGCTTGTTACATACACGTCAGGTGGGTCGACGACAACTGTTGACTACCTGATGGTGCGTAGGCGAGATAGGGGGCACCTCCGGGACACAAAGGTGATCCCGGGGGAGGAGGCTGTTTCACAGGACCACTTGGATGTCTGAGACATAAGGGAGAAAGGTGCGAGGAGAGCTCGGCGGGTGAAGTACCAACCGAGAATGAAGGTGTGGAGGTTGAAAGAGGTGATAGTAAGGGAGGCATTAAAAGAGAGGCTGAGTCGGGTCGAGGATGATGTGGTTGAGCTTGAAAGTGGTTGGATGTCAATGAAAGATAGTCTGTTGGGAGACGTTGGTTAGGTATGTGGATGGACAAAAGGACCACCGAGGCACTTGGAAACATGGTGGTGGGATGATGAAGTTGGAAAGAGGATTGACGAGAAGAGGAAGAGGTTCAAGGAGTGGCAGAAGGCGAAGGGTACGGGAGCAGAAAAAGCAGAGCATGAAAGTTAGAAGGCTGCAAAGAAAGAGGTAGCAAAGGCGCAGGAGACATGTAGGAAAATGTTCGGAGAACGCTTGGATTCGGAAGAGGGCCAGAGAGCGGTATTCAGGATTGCAAAGCAGATAGCGAAAGAGAGGTGTGATGTGATGGGGGTGAGTTACTTGAAGGATGAAGTGGGACAAATCGTTCTGGACCCAGATGGAATTAAAGGAAGATGGAAAAGATATATGGAAATGCTGTTGAATACAGAGAATGAATGGGATGGCAACATAGAGAGTAACCCAGTTTTAGGACCGGCAGAGAAGATAACTGAGAAGGAAGTTGAGGAAGCGATAAAAGCAATGAAGAGTAGAAAAGCGGGAGGACCGACGGGAGTTGTGGGAGATATGTTGAAGGCAGCAGGAAGTTGGGGTGTGAAGAGAATGACAGAGATCTGTAATCTGGTGGTGAAAGCAGTCCGCATTCCAGTGGATTGGGAACTGAGTACCCTTGTCCCTCTATACAAGGGGAAAGGTGACCCTCTGGAGTGTGGCTCATACTGAGTGATAAAGTTATTGGAGCATGGAATGAAGGTATTGGAAAGGATGTTGGAGAGGAGGATAAGGAAGAAGGTGAAGATCGACGAAATGCAGTTTGGATTTATGCCAGGAAGAGGAACGACAGACGCACTCTTTATTGTGAGGCAGTTGCAGGAGAAGTACATGGAGAAGAGGAAGAAGTTGTTTCTTGGATTTGTTGATCTGGAGAAAGCATTCGATAGGGTTCCACGTGAAGTATTGACATGGGCATTGAGGAAATTAGAAGTGGAGGAATGGTTGATCAGAGTTGTGATGGCAATGTACAATAGAGCACGCACAGCTGTAAGGATGAAGGACCGGAACAGTGGTGTGTTTGAGGTGAAGGTGGGAGTGCATCAGGGGTCGGTACTAAGTCCACTACTATTTGTAGCTGTGATGGATGTGCTGGCTCAGACCGTAAAGGAGGGTTTACCATGGGAGTTGTTGTATGCAGGTGATCTGGTGTTGATTGCGGAAAGTATGGATGGACTGAAGGAAAAGATGAACAAGTGGAAGGAAAGTATGGAGACAAAAGGTCTGAAGGTGAATATAGGAAAGACGAAGGTGATGGCAAGTTGTAAAGCATGTGGTGAGGTGGAAAGAACTGGGAAGTGGCCATGTGCTGTGTGCAGGAAGTGTGTCGGAGTGAACTCCATTCAATGTACAATATGCGCTGAGTGGGTTCATCAAAAATGTAGTGGTCTGAGAGGGTCATTAACCAGTGTGGCAGCTCCATTCAAATGTGAGGTGTGCACAGAGGGAGCTGCAGATGGAGGAAATGTTGAGTTGGATCTTGGAGACGGCGTGAAGCTGGAAGGTGTGAAAACATTTTGCTATCTTGGAGACATGCTGAATGGAGAAGGTGGATCAGACTCGGCAACGGTTGCTAGAGTGAGATGTGCATGGAAGAAGTTTCGGGAACTGAGTGGCGTGCTGATGAGGAGGGGAGTGTCGTTGAAGCTGAAGGGAAAGGTGTATGCTGCATGTGTGAGAAGTGTTTTGATTTATGGGAGCGAGACATGGGTCATGAATGTAGAGCAGCAACGAAGGCTGGAAAGGGTGGAAATGCGAATGGTTCGGTGGATGTGCGGAGTGTCGCTGAGAGAGAGGAAGACAAATGATGAATTGCGAAAGATGATGGGAATAGAGCCTGTGATTGATGCTGTGAAGAGGAACAGGTTGAGATGGTTTGGTCATGTGTTGAGGAAGGATGAAAGTGACTGGTTGAGAAGAGTGATGGAAATAAATGTTGAAGGAAGTAGAGGACGGGGAAGACCGAGAAAGACTTGGCTAAAGACGGTGGAAGAAGACATGCGGGCAAGGGGGTTAACAAGGAGAGATGCAGAGAATAGGGCAAAATGGAGAAGATTGTCATGGGGACCTCAAGGCTAAACCCCGCTCTTGCAGGGAAAATGGCCTTAAAATGCATGTTGTTGTTGTGTTGTGTTGTTGTCCACCCCCAATTGGATGGCTGCCTGCAGCTGCGCAATGAGGTCCTGTAGATCCCTCCCAGTTGTGCAGCGGGCGCGGCCCTTGTCGCCTAGTGCAGCGGGCGCCGCCATTTTATGCGCCTGCAACCCCCACTGCCGCACCCTCATTCCTTTCCTTCTCCATCTCTCCCAAATGTCCCACTTCTTCCCTGGGAACCTGGGTTGATTCTAACCCTTCCTCTATCTCCAAATTTACCCCCACCGGCATCCGTTCGCCTTGGCTCTCCATGGCACGACTCAAATTTGGGTGTTAATTAAAATTTCGGCCGCTCGTAATTTTGACCAAATTTTTTCACAGATAAGAAAATTTGGTTCGGGTCCCAAATCCCACTCCCCCACAACAATTGTTGCGACCAATAGCATAATTGGTGTCCAAAATTTGGTCTAAAAATTTTAGTCCTAGGTTCCCAATCCCAACTCCTGACTACCAATTGTTGCAGATCTTGAACGTCGGCTCTCCCCTTATCAAGGGGGGGTTAATCCCCTTGTCCTTTTATCTGGCCGACACGAGTCCTGGAAGTTATACGTTCCTTCCGGTCGGTATTAGGTAGGGTTATTGGTCGACTTAGTCCTAATACCGAATTACCAACACCGACCGTGAAGCAAGGAAATAACTCCCGCCCGAACCGCGGCGTTAGTGAACACGCCGAGCGAAGCGAGCCGCGATTCGGGCCGTTAACAGGGACTAGACCCAATTATGGCGGTTCCGATCATGCCACATTTACCCAATGAGAGAAAAGACGGATGCGATCGGATAAGAGGAAACCAAGAAAGAACAAGCAATTTATTACCAATGTACAAGGAGGAGAAGAGGAAACGAAAGAAATGTACAGGATAGAAAGAGGAAGAAGAAGCACACAGGGCAGCCTTAAACACTAAACAGTCTTACTCTCTTCCCCAGACAAACGGGCCCGTCTCACATACACACTCACATGGGGATTTGTAGATGGTTGATGGTCACCAGCGCGTCCAGGCTCCAGCCCGGCTCCGGTCCAGCGGACGATACCCCGCAGGCAGCTCCGCGTATAGTGGAACACCAACGGACAATTATATAATGGGGGGAAGGGTGCTGTCCTCGCGGTGTATGTAATAAGTGCACGCTCGTGCCAAACGCCCCCTCTCCGATGTCCTCTTAATCAGCGCGCTTCCTTGCAGTCCTCACTTATGAGCGCTCTCCCAACCAGTTCTCTTACAATCACGACAGCCCTCTTCAATGCCAACCCTCCAACGAGTCCTCTTTAATGCAAACCTTCCAACGAGTCCTCTTTAACAAGCGCGCCTCCAACAAGTCCTGTCAATGTGAGCGCTGCCGTATAAGTCCTGTGAAAGCGCTTTGCGTTCGCGCTTTTATAAGTCAAGCAGCGATTGCTACGCGAGCCCAAAAACCACGCCTATCAGGCGATCCTACCTCAGCCCTGGTTGGTTGGGCATCACTTACCGGCCACGCACTGATGATGGGTTGACGTGGCCACCCCTTCTTCCTGGCGTTCCGCCCCATTTTTCCGGGCCTCACCTCGTGGCTTATGGCGGCGTTTGGGCGGAAGCACAGCGAGGCTGCGAACGCTGCTGCTGCTTTCCCAGGAGCGTACCAAATTGGGAGGGCCATGGGGCACAGACAGGAGGGCGCGCTTAATGGCGTAGCTTGGAGAGGGAGGCTGCAAAATGAATGGAACGGGCCTACTTCTTATTTGATTGACACAACGCAGATTCGACTATTGGAAACATGGCCTTATCTAAACACATACTAATGAAATAACTGAAGTCCTATGGTGACCTACGTGTTGCTTGTGGCCTAACTATGGGGTGCAACCTTGAACCCTTTAATGTCATATTTACAAGAGTGTGGGTTCTCAAAACCGCAACAATATTATTGTTATTATTATGTCATATGCAGTCTTTGGCTCATGGAGCCATCATTGCTAGGAAGCGTGGCTGTGCTGCTGATGCAGTATCCCCTGTTTCCAGACATGTTGTTACAGCCGGACCCAGATTTACACGGTCCCAACATTCGTGGATCCCGTGTATTCACGGTTCATAACATGTGTCCTGCTTCTATATCCGCGGCCCTGTGCCCCCGTGTATTCGTGGTTTTTCACTGGCGCAAAAACTATTTTTGATGGGAACCACGAGTGATTATTTAATTCCATATCTGCTGGTTAGTTTTTAATCTTACGATTCCTTTGGTATGATTCTCCATGCTGCCCTGTCTCCAAGCAACCATTGAAAATTGTTTAAAATACTGCCAGACTTAAACATGGACCCAAACTACAAACATGGACCAGGAACATAGCATTACATTACAGTCCGCACTTTGCTCGCCAAAAACGCGTCTTGATCCCGATAATAGTTGCCGTTTTAACTGCTCGGACTTGAAGCTTGAAGAAGATATGGTATTCTTTATTATCTTACGAAGATAGATGTAGTTTTTAAGTTGCATAACTTTTAACGTCCTGGTATCACAGTCCTTGTGTTAGAATTTCATTTCATTTCACATCCAAAATAAAAGTTCATTTTTACTAACTGTACCATGAACCAACCTTGCTGATTGGTGTAAAGTCAGATGAACTGCAAAGGTGTAAAGTCAGATGTAAAGTGAGATGACCATATTCATGGTGTAAATGTAAAAGGACAAAGTCAGATGAACCGATTGGAGCTGAAGAATAATTGCAGACATTGGCAGGGAAGTTAGTCATCACCAAATGCAGAAGAGATGATAAACCATTTACCGAGATCTGGGTCGGAAAGTTCATAGATTGTGTCAGTTCCAATGAGTCCCAGAAGTCCTTTGGTGAAGTGTCATGGCTGGTGAAAGAGGCACCCACACCCAGCCAGCGTGGATATAAGTTGGTCCATCACGTCAGCGAGCTAAGTGTAGATGGACTTACCAATGTTTGGTGGATGGTACAACAAACATATAAACAAGAGGTGGGAGTGGAGGGGAAGCTAAAGTCAGACGTACTCCTGGTGGTTTGTGGAGTGATGGCAGTGCAAAGAGAGTGAGGAAGAGAGTTTTTGATAAAGAGAGCAATTCCACCGCCAGGATGAGACACAGGCCTATCATACCGGAGGAAGTAGTAACCACAGAGAGATAGGAAGGCAATCGGGGACGTCTTGAAGGAGGAAGGTTTCTGTGAAGCAGATTATGTCTGGTTTGTGAAGAGCAACCTGTATTGAGAGATATGTCAGGATAGAGCGAAGGCCCCACATGTTTGAGGTCTACACCATTATGGAAGAGGGAGGGGAGGTATTGGATACAAGAGAGGGGAGGGGAACATGAATAAAAGACAGTAGCCCACACAATTTGCTTGCTTCGAATTTTCGATTTCGGATTATGGGGGATCCCATGGGTGGTTAACCCCTCAACTTTGGATCCCTACTCGTCTCTTATTTACGAACCGATTGCTCTGAAACCCGATACAGTCCTTCTGCTCAATGTCCGCACAATCACTCAGGCTTCGAGACCCATCACTGGGAATATGATTGAAAATGATTATGCCATTTAAAATGTCTCTGATTCCAGACATTGATTATTTCTGATGTTAATCGAAGACGTTTAGCTTAGTGAAGAAACTCCTCACCAAAGATTATTCCTCAAGGATAATCGTGTGCTCCATGAATTAGACATCCGTGAGAATAGCTCATCTGTCTTGGTAAATAAAGTTTTTCTTACTTTAGATTCTTAATTGTAAAGGAAGACAAAACTCTGCATAATATTCAATCGCTAAGTTATTGCTGTAAAAGAGGTTTTAACTTTAATTGTTAAAAAAAGAAAGAAAACCAGTTTCCAAAAATGATAAAAGAAAGTACCTCATCTTCGAGGACAAAAGCTTACATTTTTGTCTTACTGTTTTTTTTTTTGTTTTTTTTCGTATACAAGATCGAGGCTCGTGTAAGAGCGAACATTAGTCACACAGAAAGACAAACCGACACATAAAACATATAACATCGGGAGCGGTAGACAAGATGGGGAGAGAGGGGGAAGGACACAAACACAACATTTGAGAGCAGGGACCGAGAGACATGGAGACATCGAGAGATCTGAGAGAGGGCGAGGGCTTTGGGGGGGGGGGGGGGCAAGGGAAGGGGTTGGTGGGAGAGGTATAAAACATATGGACACTGCCAGGACTTCCAGGAAAGAAGTTGGAATTTCAAACAAGGTGGATCTGGGGTGAATTAGCGGGGGTAGAAAAGATCAAGGTTTTGGATGGGGGAAGATAAGAGATGGTGGTGAACAGCTGTTTTAAAGACCTGGAGGGAGGAGTGGGATTGAAGGGAGTGAGGGAGTTTGTTCCAGAGGCGGGAGAAAAGAGGAATGAAAGAGTGAAGGTGAGCAGAGAGCCGAGATTTCGGCAGTTTAACCATCAGAGGGTTGCTGGCAGATCTTGTGCGACCTGTAGGAATATTTGGGGGACAGAGCACAGAGAGAGCTGGGGGTGCAAGGCCGGAGAGGAGTCGGTAGAAGACAGAAGGACCACCTACCTGCCTGCGGTGAGTGAGTGAAAGGCCCTCAGAGATAGCTTCATCGCGGGAGATTCCAATAATTCTGAAAGCTATGGTTTCAACAGCGTGAAGCCGAGCTTGGTGTGAGGCAGGAGCACCGGCCCATAGGGGAGAACAGTATTCCATTGAGCTGCGGATGAAAGCCTTGTATGTGGTGAGGAGCTCAGGTGTGCCGAGGAAGGACTTCGCACGACGGAGGATGCCCAGTCGGCGACTGGCTTTGGAGGCCAGCTTGGAAATGTGGTTTTCCCAAGAAAGATCATGGCAGATAGTCATGTTCAAAGTGATATTTTCACGTAGTGGACATTATTATGGGATATTCTTGTCTTTCTGTAAGATATCCGTCTGGCTGGTGGTTCAAGCTGCTGTGAAGGCCGCGTGGAGGTGTTTTACTCTGGATCCTGGGGTACCGTCTGCGATGACAGTTGGGGTTTAAATGATGCACGAGTCACCTGCCACCAGCTTGGCTGTGGAGAGGCCTCTGCTGCTCCATGCTGTGCTCGTTATGGACAGGGTATCGGAAACAAGTAAAAATGCTTGTGAAATAGGAAACAAATTATCAGCAAGCCAAATGCAATGAAAATCTGATGTCTGCTCCACAAGTAACCCTCCATATCAGACGAGTTTGAGAAATGCTTGGTTTGTGTAGAATCTTTGGAATACGTATGCCGGGAACAATCCATAAAAAATGTGCAATAAACCTTTTGTAATGGTAATTTTGTCTCTGTCGGATGAAACAGATGCACAAGGGCACAACACAACACGACCAACGACCTCAACTTCTGAAGGTAATCTTTTTGCTATTATTCAAACATGAGTGAGTAAAATAAACTTCTTTCATGAAATAAGTTTTTAGATGGATCACTTAAAATGTCACAACAGGTCTTAAACTAAAACGGCACTCAGAAGAGCGAATAACACAGAGAGGCTGAACAGTTCACATTTTGTATCCCACTGATACGCCCGATATGGATTCGGACCTGAACCAAGCTCTAATCGCCTTGTTCTTGTCACCTAACCAAATAATCCACCTAGTTTTATCATAACTCGTCCACAACTTTTTGAGATATAATGCCAAATACCCTTTTTTGCCCTGTCTCTCAGTGGTGAAGAATCGCTTTAAAATTCTCGAATCCAGATATTTCCGAAAATCTAAACATTTCATCCTTGGCATACACCAAACCTCTCCACCAAATTTCATCTGAATCTGTTCACAACTTTTTCACATATCGTGTTCACAAACAGACAAGGGCAAAAACATTTTTTCTTTCCTCTGGAATGAGTCTCACTTGCATTGTGTGGTATTGAAATCTCTTGATGTTATTGGAATCACGTGCAATGAGGCCAAATAACTTTGACAGGATGACGAAGGGTTACACAATGAAGGTTGTAGCGCATTCATTTGACCCCCCCCCAAGGGGGTTTTCTCCCGCCCCCCCCCTCCTTCCCCCCTCAACCGAGCGAGTTTTCCCGCCATTGCTGTCAATGGGGTTGCACGTTGAGGTGCATATAAATGTTAAATTAGCTTTATCCTGACGTTTTTCCAAAGACTTTTAATAACAAAATTAATGATAATCGCATATTGTTGATGTTATTACAAAACAATATTAATACTAATAATGTCTCACTTCCCCAAGGCTTTTTCCTGCAGTGATAACGTGTATAAATAGCTTATAGCCGGCGAAGCCGGTGTTGTGAATGAACGCGTACGTATTATGTTGAAAAGCCAGATTTTGCTGGATCCTTTGAGAATTCAAGCTTTGACGCACCAAATCACTCAATGGAGGCCGCCATCTTGCGGATGCGGAAGTATGATTTAAAAAATTGCGAAAAAGTTCAATCGGAGTTTGTTTCAGTTTCACCTGTCTTTGTTTGATTCACAATCTTATGCACCTCTAATTTGTAATTAAAATACTTTAAGACCAACCTCGTTCCCCGGACCCGCATGGGTCCTGCTTATCTTCAACGAAAATCGTCACCAAACACCGAAACCAATGAGATTCGAGCATTTGAAAAAATATTTCAAAAAAGCTTATTACCAGTACCGCGTTTCGGAGGCTGAAAACGGCATCAAATATTCTAAAATTGACGAAGAACTATTTTTTAGAAATCTCGCAGCCGGAAATATCCGAAGTTGAGACGGAATTCACCGAATTAATCAAGAAGGAAATTTTATAAATTTTAATCTCATCCAGAATGCAAATGGTGTCATTTTGAACTACATACGGTACCTACTACACCTACCTACTACCAACTACCTAATCTACTGATGCCATAGTGATGGGTAAAATAGTGGCAAGAGGCTTCGGCTTCACCGGCTCATTGCGGCTTTGCAGTCGGGTACTCGTAGTTATAATGGCGTTTCTGTGGGAGCAATGGCTTCTGCAGGAAGTAAAAATATTATGCACCACAAACACGAATGCTTAGCTTTTTAAACAGTCGCTAATGCTCTTTATAACACTAAATGAAGAAATTTGGAGTGATCCCGACATCCCTAAATTAAGGTGTACTTACAGAACTGAGCAAAGATCTACTGGATTCTATATAACCCACAAATGTTTGTTTAATAACATGGCCCTTTCTGCCGCTACCGTGGCATTTTTCGTAGTGAACTTTTGAAACTCGCTCCTGCTGTTTCATACGAAACTGAAAGGGAGAAGCCAAGCCTTAATGGTTTTGAATGGAGTGCTTGCTCAAATGCTTAAACCACTTGGCGATCTCTTCACAAGAAACTTGGCAAATGAACACACACCCAATGTTCTGAAGACCCACCCATAGATCGACTGTAATCTATATACCCCAAAGAGGAATGACCGTTCCTGCCCCTCCCGGAGTCTGCGGGTGTACTAGTAAATATAAAATCGAAAATAACTATGAGTAAAAAGACAAATGTAATATCTGAAAACACAATTGGAGGCACCATTAAATAATAAATATAGCACAATATACCTCTTCACAAAAAGAAAAGCTTGAATAAAGCTGGAGAGGGAGATGCGAAGATTTAAAAGAACGTGACAAGAATGCATAATGTACTTAAAACCAGAACTGAAACAACGAAGACAGAGCAAATGCTTCCCGGTGATGGTTAATGCAGCAATTACTTTGAAGAAACGATGAAGAAAATCCTAACTATTAAAAGTCTCCACATGAGGTCAAAATGTGATTTCAGAACAATTATTTTATCAATGTCGACATGTTATGAGGCATATCAACAATGTATTAAACGAGCCAATGTTGTCCTCTTTTTGTCCTCCTTAACAGTGCTGTCTGTTCGTCTGGCTGGTGGTTCAAGCCGCTGTGAAGGCCGCGTGGAGGTGTTTTACTCTGGATCCTGGGGTACCGTCTGCGATGACAGTTGGGGTTTAAATGATGCACGAGTCACCTGCCACCAGCTTGGCTGTGGAGAGGCCTCTGCTGCTCCATGCTGTGCTCGTTATGGACAGGGTATCGGAAACATATTTATGGACAACGTTGGCTGCGACGGCTCAGAGTCTTATCTTTCCCACTGCAGGCATTTGGGTCTGGGCATTCATAACTGCAATCACCATGACGATGCTTCAACTGTTTGTCAAGGTAGGTAGTTATAGATGTAAACAAATACAAAACTCATCAATGCAGCCCACCACATCCCACAATTCAAACTACCTGTCTGCCTCACTACCTTTAGTCTAGTAGGAAGACTAGGTCCCCCTGCACCCCCCGGAGATATACTTCTAATCAGTGTTTCTAGATTGGAAAAAATGTGTAGAAAATGACTAGCTATGGCCCCAAGCTGAAAATATGTCCCACATACCATTTTTATGCAAATTACTGCTGCCATTATAAAAAAAACGATTTTTGACATATCTCAGCCAATATTGCAGATAATTGAAAAATGAAGGTGTCTAGACCCATGTTTTGAAGGGCATAGATCATGATAGAACTATTCATAACATGATTACATGTGTCTATGGTATACTAGTATGCATATTAATGCTGTAATTACAAAATAATCAGTTTTACAAATGATAAGGATACGTTAATACTGCAGATAACTTAACATGGTACATAAGGGGTCTAAACCCAGGTATTTTCAAGGTTAAATGTCAACAAGATGCTCCTGAGTCTTGCATAGGGGCGGGACATTGGCAGTAACATTGGTACCACTCAACTTTTCTTCCCACCATTGACTTTGTATTGCGAGAGATTTTCACTTGCTTATTTAAAGGTTTCTCACCCAGCCCACGTAAAATCTACCAACTCCTGCTGTTAACTCCCAAACATATTTTTTTATGTTATCCAATCACAGTGCAGAAATGACAGACTAGAGATCCAAATTAGTGCTGCTATAGCTGCCATTTTACATTTCCATCCATGTAACATGCGCGCTCGCGCGCTCGTATCAATTGGTAATGTCGCGCGCTCGTATCAATTGGTAACGTTGATGTTATTGAATACCTCAGTTGAAAGTTCAGTCTTCCATTCCATCTGTGTGTTGTTCTTGGTATTCATCCTCCAATCTAGCCAGGTAAGATGCTAACTATAATGTTACTCACACTCTTGACTTCAGTTTCTGCATGAAATCATAAACAGGCAGAATAACAGCTGAGCCAGCTAGCACCATGTTAGCTAACGTTAAAGCTAGCCTCATCTATGTACAGTATGTTCCTAATGTCGGTGTAACTTAAACTTTTGTTAATGCCAAACATGAGACATATCTGTTGACTTCTGTATATGAATTGAACCAGAAAGAGGCACGACAGCTGAGCTAGCTACAGTAACTTAGCACAATGTTTCATTGGCCTAGATAGCTAACGTTAGTGTGGAAGAATTTAGATGTTTTAGCTATTAGCACTTTTGATGCCACTAAACATGGTTTAGTCAGCTAAAAAGTACCCTAGTGTAGAACATGACTCAGAACCTCTGTTACCTCACTGAAAACTCAGAGCCTCCTTTCACAGGCACTTTTAACATCATTCGTGATTTCTTATTTGTCATTTAACAGTGATGGTAGACATCGACAGCAAGCATGCCCAAAAGAAAACGGAGTGTAGAACCTGCAGCCCAAAGCTCTCCTCCTACATGCATCCTTCATGTACCATCCATGTCTGATCATGGGGATTTCACGCCCCTCCGTAAAATTAAAGGATCTGCTTCAGAAAAACTGCAACTGCTTCAAAAGATCCGGGATAGACGTCTCAACCAACCGCATGACTCCCCATGTCGTATGCAATCAGTATGTGATCAGATCCCGGCAACTCTTCCTGATGACCTAGAAAGAGTAGGATATCACAGCAAGTGTTATAAGCACTTTGTCCGCCACTTTCATCGTCTGGGAGATGATACAGAACCAGGGCCATCAACCTCATCATGGCATCACTCTCCTCGTAAACCAGGAGGTTCTGCTGAACCCATCTTCCCGCCAGAGTGTATATTTTGTGAGAAAGTTGAGACCAAAGATGCTCATCGCAATACTGAGAGGCCTACAACCTTCCCATCCTTTAAAAACAAAGAAAATGCATGGGAGCAAATCGAAACACGGGCTGAGAAAATGGGTCTCTATCGACTCCATCGAAAGGTGAAAAACAAAGACCTCTTTGCATGTGAGGCCAAACACCATCCGTCATGTTTTAAAGCTTTCCGCACAGCATTCTACAACTATGAGCGTGCGATTCACAGAGCCGAAGCACCAAAGGAGCAGGCTTGCATGTCAGCCGCCCATGAAAAGGCATTCAACTCAGTACTGGAACACATTCAAACCCAGGTCATCCAGCAGAATAAAGTTCTACAGCTTTCTTCCTTGCGCTTGCTCTATGTCGAGGAACTGAAACTGAATGGATATGAGAACTCAAATTATCGGTCAGAGAAACTACTGAAACGCCTACAGAATGACCCAATCAAGGAGCATATCCACTTCACGAAGGTTGATCATGACAAATGTGATGTCATTTCTTTCTGGCTTGTGCACAGCACAAACATAACAGTTTCCAATGCTCTCGCACGAGCATTCACACTCGGAAGCACAAACAAGAACCAAAATGTTGCCCTCCAACTTCGCCAGGGTATTCTACAGGCTTTCAGAGAGTGTAAAGACCAACCATGGCCACCAACAGCTGAAGACATGGAGCTCAATCCTGAAGACATCCTACCTCCAGACCTTGTCCGCTTTCTCAGCGTGCTAATGACTGGCAAGGAGGGCATCGAGACAGAAAAGGTGAAGCGTCTGGTCTTCTCCATTGGACAAGATCTGTGCCGTGCAGTGTCAGATGGAAAATGGAAGTTACCAAAGCACATTCTCCTCTGTGTGACTGTAAGGCACCTGTTCCGAAGCAAACAGCTCACCACAATACTACACAGGCTTGGACACTCTGAGAGCTACGATTTCGCCTTGGAGTTGGAAACTGCTCTCGCCAAGGTCCTGGATGAAGTCTCAACTTATCGTACACCACAAATTGTGACAGGAGAGGGCAACCTTGTATTCCACTGTGAGTGGGACAACTTGAATAAAACCACTACCAGTGTGCACGGCAGCAACATTGTAAACAGTGCTGGAGGAATCATGGTGCAGGAGGTCAAGCCCGGGTTCGAGAGCAGCAAGGACCGAATGCTACCTACCATCAATAGGTCACAACAGCGTAGCCTGAAGGTCGACACACCAAAAACTCTCCCACCCTTGCACTTTACTCGCGTTGGCCCGAAGTTCCCTGAAGGCTCATCATTCACACCGCCAGCAGAGAATGACACAGTCTATGCCACTACGATGCAAGAGTACTACATCTGGCTCTTCATCAGATACATCGGAAGCTGTGGCCTGCAGCCTGTGCCTGGGCTAGGGGGTTTCACCTCTGCAACTGGTTCTCCCCCACCCAGCAAATCAACAGTCGACTACTGCACGCCTATCCACCAACCGATCACAGACAACGCAGTTGTTCGTGAGCTACTGAAGCGTTCCGAGGCAGCAACTGCTGAGGTGGGTCAGAGATGGGTCCTGAATACATTTGATCTGGGTGTCTGCATGAAAGCCCTTCCCATCATCTGGCGCTGGCCAAATGAATTTGCTAGTCATGTAGTAACGATTGGACCCTTCCACACATCCATGAACTACATCGGGATGCTCACTGGACACAAGATGCGTGGTTCTGGATATGCAGAGATTCTCTTTGAGGCACAACTAGTAACAAGTGGATCTCTCAAAGGTGTTCTCAGTGGAAAGGCCTACGCAAAGTCCCTCTTTTGCCTCAAAACAGTGTGTGAGGCAATGGAGAGGCTGTTGATGGAGAGATTCACTGAGGAGGAGAACATCATGATCTCTGACCCTGCTGTGCTTCTCAGAATGACCCAGTCTTGCAACCGAGAGCACCTCGATTAAGCCCTCAAAGACCCCTCAACTCTACTCCTCATCAAAAAGTACCATGCCTTTGAGGAAAAGGTGCGCAAGGGCCACCTGGGGAAGACAGGTGAACCACCGCGTAGCATTGTACAAAAGAGCCGATCAACCTATCATCGAAAAGCCAAAACCTTATGAGGAGCAAGGATGGATAAGGACTGATGAAGGACTGTTGAAACCAATGTGGTCCAGTGGTCCCATCCTACCAACCTCACTGGTGGATCTTCTGAACACAGGAGAGCACGAAGAGGAGGAGGAAGAGGAAGGAGAAGAAGAGTTTGACTCTGACGATTTCGATGAAAATGATGATGACTGACTCAGTGTAGAATCACTAATGCTAATGATGTTTATCTAAAACAAGCAAGAGAAGAGTGGTCACATTGAGTGCTAGGACTATTTTGACAGTTGTAATATTTAGAAAAATAAAACTTTGTGTTAACGTCTGTGTAGACGGACCTTAATATGAGTCTATTATTTCGTAAAACTGTGATTATTTTGTAAATAAAGCACTAATTAGCATACTAGTATACCATAGACACATGTAATCATGTTATGAATAGTTCTATCATGATCTATGCCCTTCAAAACATGGGTCTAGACACCTTCATTTTTCAATTATCTGCAATATTGGCTGAGATATGTCAAAAATCGTTTTTTTGATAATGGCAGCAGTAATTTGCATAAAAATGGTATGTGGGACATTTTTTCAGCTTGGGGCCATAGCTAGTCATTTTCTACACATTTTTTCCAATCTAGAAACACTGATTAGAAGTATATCTCCGGGGGGTGCAGGGGGACCTAGTCTTCCTACTAGACTAATGTGTTACCTTCTACCCTCTGTCACTTTGCTTTTCAATGAGCCAGGACGTTGTGTGCAAAAAATACCTTGCACTTCCGTCCACCACAATTTTGTTTTTATGAACACTGTTTCCTCTAAAGTCACGTGCACCAACCTCACCCTGTTTTGACCCCTAATGTTTATTCTATTTTGCAATGTATTTAACAGAAGGATTTAAGATGATAAAAATGATCTTGACCTTTTTTTGGACAAAATCTATTCACTTTTAGCAAAACGAGAACGGCTCCAAGCACCAGTGTGAACCTGTCATACATTTCACTTCACAAGTGTGCCGTTCTCTCCATCTGTTGATCACTATCACTGATATTCACTCAATCACAGATTTATTTCCCCTTAACAAAAAGTCAAATAGACAAAATCTTCAGAGGGATCTCTTCTTTTGTATGCTGCGAGTGGCATCTTTGTCTGAGGGAACGGCTGTGCAGCTGATGCAACACCCTCTCTAGGTTATGGCAGAAATGTGGAATTTGTTCAGGGTGCCGGAGATAGCTCGACAACTCTTTATGAAAGACTGTCTTTAACACCTACGAACTTGAGGGATATCTTTGATCCAGATTTATCGTTGCGCTCCCACCGAGGTAGTACACCGAGCACGACCATATGTAAATGGACATTTCCCTTTTATATACGTATGTGTGTGTGTGTGTGTGTGTGTGTGTGTGTGTGTATGTATATATATATATATATATATATATATATATTGTTACGGAAACGGAGTACGGCTCTTCCCCTTCGCAAGAGAGGGGTTAATCCCCCTTTTATTTTCACTGGCCGTCTCCGCTCCTGAAGCCGCCCCGCTCCCTCCACGAGGCAGGTGAGCAACCTCGTTCGAGACCGAGGACAAGATGTTATTTGCCGAGCGGATTAGCAGCCCGCGGCTCGAACCATTAACAAAAACTAGACCCGATTCTAAATGTTGGCCAAATCGTTCCACACGTATTCAATGGGGAAATCACAAAGACGATCGGACGAGCATGAAGAAGAAGACGAAGGTAGGAAATAACAGGATTTATTATTACTAATTATGTACAAAACCAAAGAAACCAAGGAGGAAAGAAACGAAAATAATGACAGAAGGAGAAGACACAGTGCAATACTACTTATCTATACAGGCTTACTTATACCCCAGGGACAAGACACACAAAACAAACTCACGTACACAAAAGGATGGGATGGCAGGAATGGGTGGAGGGATGAGAAGGTTCAGGTCCGTGCAAACAGCAGGGCTGGATGTGACAGCTCCGACTCCTTGCACTCTGGTTCACAGAACGGGCGACAGGGAGATCCGAAGACCACGTCATGTCCACGCACGTCAAGGTTCGCGTGCCCGCACTGGTTGTGCTTCAGAGTGCTGGTTGGTATCGTGAGCAGGGCGTGCCGATTCTCATTCGCTTTCCTCTCCAGAACTCACTTTCTCCTCCTCAACTGAACTCTCTCAACTGGGCTCCGGTGGACTGCGGTGGGAGGCTCCGGGCGACGGGTTATATAACCACGCCCATGGAACTTTCGCGAACCTCCTCGAACGCTCTCTCTCCGCCCTCTCAGGCCAAACCCCTCATCCTTGGTTGGTTGATCGGGGGCTGGCTCACTCCTTCTCATGACGAGGTGGAGACACGCCTTTCTTCTCCGAGCTGACCGCGTGCGTAATGGAGTTTGGGGTGAAGAAAACCGCCCAATGCACTGGCATTTCGAAGAGATGATTGGGGGAAACTTGAAAAGGGAACTATCTTCTGTCATTTGGTGCAATGCAGAGTCAACTAGTGGGAAACAGAGCCTTAAACTAACATAGAATAAGAAATAACTATTTAGAAGGGTATATGATTTTCTACGTGCATGCGATGGATTAACTAAGGGGACGACCTTTGACCTTTACACACAAAACGGAGGTATTTACAAGAATTACTACAAGAGGGTCATATTTACAAACAAAGGATTCTCAAATCCGCAACTATATATATATATATATATATATATATATATATGTATATATATATATATATATATATATATATATATATATATATATATATATATATATATATATATATATATATATATATATATATTACAGACTTGGCATTGAATATGGAATTTTTTTTTTTTTCTTGACTTGGGTTTACTTTCTGAACTCAGTATATCAATCTGGTGAGTTTCTTTTACACTTTGGTGATTTATTTGTTGAAAGAACCATGTCACTGATTGTCTGTCGCAGCAAGAAGTCAACAACAGGATTATATATCACAGGTGGCGTGGCAAAATGTACGGACAGTTGCATTTGATGATTGGCTTCACAGTCGGCTACACAAGGGTTGTTGCGTTCTGTATTAGTGGAAAACAACTGCTGCACGTCTCCAAAAGGTATTGCCGCTTCCTCTGGAGATGGTCCGTCAACTCGACAATGCTGTTTGTCATGGAGTGGTGGCTTTACGAAATTACGGCATGAAACAGCGTGCTATTGCTCGGCAGTATGGCATCACTCAAGGTCAGGTGTCAAAGATCCTGAAACGAAATGCTCAGAGGGGTGTCCCTACTCCAATACCGAGGCCAGGACGTCCCCGCAGAACCACAAGGAGGGATGATCGCCAGCTGCACCGGTTAGTCCACAATGGCCGTACAAAGTCAGCTAATCGGCTTAGGGCTGAGTGGCAGCAACTGACAAATGTGCCTGTATCCAGAAGGCTAGTCAACCAACGACTGGTTCAAGCAGGCTATCGTGCCAGGCATACCCTGAGAAAGCCACGCCTGACCAGACAACACAGCCAGTGCCGATTGTAGTGGGCCAGAGAGCATCGTCAATGGCAGCCAGGACACTGGAATCACGTGATCTTCAGTGACGAGTCTAGATTTCTGGTCTATCGTCAAGATATGACGTCATATATGTATATATATATACGTCATATATATATATATATACACAAAGAATTAAGTTAAGCACCCCCCCCCCCCCCCGTTTTTTTACAACCTCGCACATTACAAGTTTGTTGTCGTCAAAACAGTGTAATATACCCATGATATTGCTATATTTTCTGGAGAAGTGATATTATGGTCACATAAAAACATAACAATCATGCCGTTTTCAATATTTTATTCTGAATAATTTAAGGTGAAATTTTTTGGGAATTTTAGGCATATTTTCACCTCAATTTAAGTATGGAGCTATAGGTCCATCACGGACAGTGTGGATGACGTTTATGTTTTCTAACGTACAGTCATTGTTCTGAGAAGACCTCTAGCGATCTTTGCGTCAATAACGTGTGTAGGACCCACGTGATCGGATCACTGACTCAACCCTACGTCTCATCGACCCTGTAAGCCGTCGTATGCGTTGCTGTGGCAGGTTGTTCCATTCCCGATGTAATGCACGTTCCAATTCATCCAGATTGGCTATTGGAGGGACCATCTTCGCAATTTGTCGTCCCAACATGTCCCAAACGTGCTCGAGGGGGTTCAGGTTCAGGACAGGATTAGGGGGTGCTTAACTTAATTCTTTGTGTAGGGGTGCTTAACTTAATTCTTTGTGTATACATACCAATCCGATATACCAATCCGAGTGCGCAGACAAGTAAGTGCATGAAGCCTACTACAAAGATTGTATAGTGCCAAGAGTCCAAGCTGGAGGTGGTGGGGTGACCGTTAGGGCTGCTTTTCATGCA
The DNA here is from genome assembly GCF_964187855.1 of Myxine glutinosa. Classification (NCBI taxonomy): domain Eukaryota; kingdom Metazoa; phylum Chordata; class Myxini; order Myxiniformes; family Myxinidae; genus Myxine; species Myxine glutinosa. The sequence continues at coordinate 79,100,697 of NC_136266.1, read as the reverse complement.
GGGGGCAAAACTGACCTGGTTGTTCTGAATGGAAACCTGAACCAGTTCAAGTACAGGGCCATTCTGGAAGAAACATTGCTTCCATTTGCTCTTGCAGCCTTTCGAGGAAACTTTGTCTTCCAAGATGACAATGCACGGCCTCATCGTGCTCGCATGATCCAACACTTTCTTGCTGACTGTGGTGCAGAGCATATGGAGTGGCCTGCCATGTCCCCGGATATGAATCCGATAGAGAACTTGTGGGCAGAATTTGGGGCAGATTTGGGGCAAATGTGGGCAGATCCCTTTGCTGTCCAGAAAGAACATCAGGGCAAGACTAAAGTTTGCCAATGAACACTGAGGCAAAGACCAGCACTTCTGGAACAATGTGCTCTGGAAAGATGAGTCAAAGGTAGAGCTATTTGGCCACCATACCTGAAGACATGTTTGGCGAAAACCAAAGACAGCATTTGACCACAAGAACCTGATACCAATTCTAAAGCATGGTGGTGGAAATGTTATGGTTTGGGGCAGCTTTGCTGCATCAGGGCCTGGGCATCTCACCATCATAGAATCCACGATGAATTCTTCATTGTACCAGAGGCTGCTTGAGGATAATGTGAGGCCATCTGTCTGAGAGTTGAAGCTCAACCGAAGGTGGACCTTGCAACATGACAATGACCCTAAGGCCTAAACATACCAGTATATCCACCAAGGAATGGCTGAAAAGAAAGAAATGGAGGGTTCTGGAATGGCCAAGTCAAAGCCCCCTGGAGCTAAATCCCATCAAGACGTTGTTGGGGGATTTGAAACGTGCTGTGCATGCAAGAAACCTCTCAAACATCGCACAGCTGAAAGAATTCTGCATGGAGGAGTGGGTAAAAATTTCTCCCAGTCGATGTCAGAGACTGGTAGACAGTTATAAGAAACGCCTCCTTGAGGTTGTTTCTGCCAAAGGGGGCAATACCACCTATATTAGAGCCAAGGGTGTACTTACTTTTTCCACATTCGAAATTTGCATTTATGTTTATTTAAATTATACAATGGACTACAAAATGTAAATGTTTCATGATATTTGCTATATTATATCACCTTTATCTGTCAATATTGTTGAAATGAAGATCAAATAGTTGTATGTTGAAATATGTTGAAAAAGTCAAAACTTTACTTGGGGTGTACTTACTTTTTCACGTGACTATGTATATATATATATGTATATATATATATATAGTGAAAGCTCGTGCGAATGGGCTCGTTGGACGGAAGCCCCAAGAATCGCTCCAACCGAGGACACCACAGCCGGAGATGATCGCGGCAGGGACGACGATCAATGACGTGCACGTAGCAGGAACCAGAGGAGCGTGCAGTATGCAGGAGCTAAGCGAGCGAGGGAGAGTATAGCAGGAGACCAGCGTGCGCGTCAGAGCTCGCTCGCAAGAACCCAGCAAGTGAGAGAGCGGGGAGTCTGGGCCGGGTTTTATAACCCCCCGAAACCGCACTCAAATGTTCCATGGCCCTCAATTGGCCACCTGGGGTCACGTGTCGTGACAGGCCCTCATTGGCTACTCCCTTGGCCACTCCCTTTAGCTCTCATTGTTTGCAGCCCCTCATTGGCCACTCCCTTGGCCACTCCCTTTAGCTCCTCCTTCGGGCTTGCAGGGCCTGGCTTAGTCCTGGCGATCATCGCCTTTATTGAACCCTATGATACCTCTCCCCACCGTTCCTCCCATTGGGGTCCGTGATTGGGTCTGGATCCCTCTTCTGGTACACACGAGGGTGATCTTCAAGTGTACTTTTCCGGAAGCGCGCAACAAATCTTCATTCTTCCGGAAACGCGCAACCAACAGGATGTGTTGTCTGTCTTGAGGCAATCCAGGTTGTCTGCCTTGCGATCATTATGGACTTTTCTCACATCGCAATCCTGTGTGACCTCCTCCATATCCGCATTTACATTCAGTTTGCCAACAAGCCTGTTATATGCAGGGCACGCTCTGTTGGCTTGGTCCAAAGCTTACACCGATTTCTGCCGGTTGCTGTTTCTGGCAGCAAGCTCAGCCATCTTGCTCCTGAACTGAACCATAAAATATGCCTTGCTCACGTACTGCCTTTGAAGACCATTTGAGGGTGGTCTTCCTGTTGTCAAGGCCTCCACAAGCCATAGGGGAGAGGGGGGGGGGGCAGCAGCAATCGAAGCCTCAAAGAAGCTGGGGGCCCCGGCATGGAGGTCTGCCAAGTCCTGACGCTTGAGCAAGCAATGGGTCGTCCCAGACTGGAACCGGACCTGCAGCCACCGTTGATATCTGGGCGAAGGTCACTCTCGGGCCTCCTTTCCTCGAACCCGGTAGGACCACACAGGGAGAGCCTCGTACCTTCAGTGCAAACTTACTGACACACACAGATCAAATTCCTACCCCCCCCCCCCCGCCCCACACTGGCAATGACAATCCATATGAGGAGGCCCATGAACGATCCTTTTGAATCACATTTCCCCAATTGGCATTTATTTACCTTATTTCTCAGATGGTTGGCTATTTATAGCCGCATTCACTGCGTCTTTCCTGGAAATTCAAATGCTATATTTACCTTCACCAATTTCCAAAAACACCTCCCTTTAATCATTTCCCTGCATCTAACAATACTTGATTTGCCAACCATTATCTCCCCAATCATAATCGGTCAATGGAGAAACTCACCACATTTTCTCCATCTTGCGTTGTTGCCTTCCTGTATTGCAAGCATCATTTTTTTGTAAACAAAGAAATTTGTAAACATGATCCTGTATCGCTTCCATCCCAGAAGCGTCTCATTCTTGCAACTTAAATCCGAAGCACAATTTCCCTATATACTTGTCTTATTTCACAATTTTATCCAACCCATCTCAACAATCATCCTGTGTAAAAATTATCTACATTGACTCACACCACAATTCACATCACAGCAGCTGGTAGTTAAATATCAACAATCAACTGGTATTCTCCCCTTGTAAACCTCTCTTATCCTATCAATACCTGGGGAAGGATCATTTTCTGTCCTAGGCCTCAAGCTGACACCGTGTATCGTTCAATCCCGTTCCGAGGTCAGAGAGACTAAAAAAGAATCACTGGTAATCTGAGTACGTGCCGAGATGTAGCACATACAAAAAGTTTATCTCACAGATCCTGCCAGTTTGAAAGTTTTCCACGCGTTTATGTCGCACTACTTTGTCTTGCATCGAAGGCACTGATTTTGAATCTAGGCCTATCAGAACACTTGCTTGGGTCACATGACATACAAAATGGCGGCGCCCATGTCGCGCTGAATGTTTAGTCATGGCCTCGGGAAAATCGCGTTTAAAGTGCTTCATGCACTTTGAACACGTCGTGAATGACATAACTTCGCCGTTTATGCCTCTTAGATGGAGTAAATATCGTGAATGCCTGCAGACGTGGCTGCAATTGGACGGTGAGTGTCACAATCTTGCCAACAGACACCAGCATCTGGTCAATGTCGAGTTCACCAACACCTCCACGAGTCTATGATACACCTGTTGTGGAAAACCAATCAGGTCCACACAACTTAGTCCAACTGGTGGTTTAATTCCATTTTAGATCATGACATCATTCTGTAATACAGGAAATGCAATAGTAATAAGATGTGGCATCACATGGGTCCATTCATAACATTCAATGCAAGCAAGCTTAATATGCTATGCTGGCGTACCGTTAGCAAGTCTACCAGATGTAACGTGTCACAGGAGAAGTCTCAGAGCACCGTCCGCAGCAGCGGGTCTTATAGTCGCGCCCCTAGCGGTGTCAACGAGCAGCGAGCACCACCCCGGGTTCAGTATGAATACGATTTCACTACATTCTCCCCCCCCCCCCCCCCCGTTAGAATTATACGGCAGAGTGGCTAGAAGCGAGCGAGCGTCAGCACGAACAGGGTGCAGAACAGGGTTTCAGTCGACCCAACCGTACCGGGCCGGGCGGCGAATTTCTCTGCCAGCACGTGTCCGAAATTCCCCGGGTACGGCTTCATGTATCCCAGTGTCCCCGGCGTCGGAGGCGCCACCAGGGTCGGGTGACGAAGGGGGTAACGCCAAGTCGTCGGGCCCCGGTAGACGCGGTGAGGGGAGGATCGGTAGACTTTCGGCGATGGGAGTGTCGGGAGAGTCCATAGTCTCATAGATGGGTTCGATCGGTTCGTCCGATTCCCTACTCGGGTCGGCGACCCCGCATGGGGCAAGATGACGTACGGAGACAGTAGTCTCACGGCCATCAGCCGTCATCACACAAGCATGCTCAGGATTAGCCTGGAGAATCTGCACTTTGTCCACTCGGGGATCGTACTTGCTCGCGCGAACCGCCCGTTTAAGGTAGGCCGGCCCGGGCCCAGCGAGCCAACTGGGTAAAGACCGTATACACCCCGTGCTCCTGGGGGTGGTGGAAAAGCCGCTCGTGGGGAGTTTGGTTGGTTGCCGTACACAGGAGAGCCCTGATCGAGTTCAACGCCGCAGGTAGCGACCAAGCCCATTTATCGAGGCCCCGGCCAGGGTCCGGAGGTTGAGCATGACGGCCCTCCAGATAATCCCGTTGAAGCGTTCGATCTGCCCATTGGCCTGGGGTCTGTACGGCGTGGTGTAACTAGAAGCAATGTTATTTTGGAGCAGATAGCTGTGCACCTCCTGAGACAAGAAGACCGCACCCCGGTCGGTATGGACATAGGCCAGGTACCCGAACATTGAGAACAAGTTCTGTAAGCATCGCATCACCGTGGCAGCAGTCATGTCCACGCACGTATAAGCAAAGGGGAATCGCGAGTACTCATCAACGATAGTGAGCAGTTGGCGAGAGCTGCTCGACACCGGCAATGGGCCCTTGAAATCCATCGCCAAGCGTTCCCACGGCCTCGTAGCCTTAACCAGAGTCCCCACGGGTGGGTTATAGAAACGCGGTTTGATTTCCGCGCATATAGCGCAGTCACGACAGATACGGCGGATATCGTCAATCGAGTATGGGAGATTGCCACGCCGCACAAAATGAGCGAAACGCGTTATGCCCGGATGGCCCGCAGTTGCATGCAGCACACGTAGGCCCTCCAAAGAGGTGATACCCGCGCATGTAGCCGGCCGTGATAAGGCATCGGCGGCCCGGTTATCCTTCCCCGGGCGGTATTTGATGGTGTAACAGAAGTCGGCGAGTTCGATACGCCAGCGAGTGATTTTCTCATTCTTAATGCGCTGGGCGTGTGAGGTGTCGTACATGAACGCAACGCTTTGCTGGTCCGTGATAAATTGGAAGCACCGCCCGAGTAAGTACGGGCGCCATCGCCGAATAGACTCGACGATCGCATACGCTTCCTTTTCGACGGACGAGTGTCGCCGCTCAGCGGTGGTAAGAGTCCGTGAAAAGAAAGCCACCGGACGCCCTCCTTGGGAGAGGGTCGCCGCGATGGCCTGATCCGAGGCATCACTTTCGAGAACGAAAGATCCACTCTCGTCGATTGTCGCCACGGCGGCACGGGCGATGTCGGCCTTAAGGCCTTCAAAGGCCGCCAATGTGGCCGGACTCAGTGGGAAGGTGGCGCAGGCCACGAGGGGGCGAAGTTTCGCGGAGAAATTTTGTACCCATTTGGAGTAATGGGCGAATAGCCCGAGGGCGCGCTTCAGGGACGCCCAATCGCAGGGAGGGGCCATGTCGAGCAAAGGTCGCAGACGCTCCTTATCCGGAGCGACAGCCATGGGTCACGGTGTACCCCAGAAGATCTATCTTGCATAGGGAGTATTGGCACTTATCCTCGTTCATAGTTAAGTGATACCTCTGCGCGACCTCGAGGAAGCGCTTCAGATTAGCATCATGGTGCCCTTGGTCATATCCACAAACCGTAAGATTGTCTAGGTAGACGAAAACATCGGTTAAGTGCTCCCTCGCAATGAGGTCATCCATGGCCCTCTGGAAACAGGCGACCCCGTTTGTTACCCCAAAAGGCAATCGAGTAAATTGGTACAACCACTGCCCGGACTCAAAAGCGGTATAGATACGATCCGCCCTAGAGATAGGGATCTGATGGTACGCACTACAGAGATCGAGAGTGCTATAGACCGAATACTGGGACACCTGTTGCACCAGCGCGTCCATCCCCGGAAGGGGGTAGGCATCCAGCTGTGTAAAGCGGTTAATCGTTTGGGAATAGTCGATTACCATGCGTCTGCGGTGGGCCTCGCTTCGCACCACCAAGACCTGGGCTCGCCACGGCGACCGGCTAGGTTCTATGATACCGTCTTTCAAGAGCTGAGCCGTTTCGTCCGCAATGAATTGCATGTCTGCGCGAGAGTAGCGCCGTGATTTTACCGCGACAGGGGTACAGTCGGAGGTTAGATTGGGGAACAGCGAAAGCGGCTGGATGTCCATTTGCGCTAGGGCGCACACAGCAAGCACGTCCGCCCCCACAACAAGCGTGGCAGGCCCACCAAACTCCATTACCAGACGGCCATGCCGCTTAAGAAAATCGTGTCCTAACAGAATATCAGCACATAAAGCAGGCAAAACCATAGGGTGTACATCAGGAAAAACCCGTCCCTGTAGCACGAGTTTCAATCGGCATTCCCCCTTCGTGCTGAGTCGAAGCCCCTGGGAAGCCATGAAGATCCGTCTCGTAGACCTCCAGACCCGCCATCCATGCCTGAGCACTAGTCGCTGGTCGATAAAACTATCCGTAGACCCTGTATCCACCAAGGCCCGAACACAATGGCCTTCGACCATGAGGGGAATAAGGGCTTGAGCCAGGCCGGACGAGCCTGCTGGGAGAGGGACTGAACCCCCCGAATGGGTCGGACGAGCCTCGCGGGTGGATCCTATGCCAGCAGCAGTTTTGCGGTCGTGGCCGGAGTATTCGTTGTCCATGGGGAATCCATTAATGCCATCAGAGGGCTTTCCCATGCATTCCGGTGTTTCGCGATTCAAAATCTGACAATTTTGACGGGAAAAGGCCTCCGTAGTATTTGAAAACGCCTTTTGACACTTTTGGCAGGAAAAGGCCTCTGTAGTATTCGAAATCGCCTTTTCCGGGGTGAGGGCCACTGTTAGCTCATGAGCGACACGAGGAGAACGTACCGCCGGGGCTTGGCGGGGCTCCAAAGCCCCTCGCGTGGCCCGGAGTCTGGTCAAGGACGCGTACGCCATGCCCGATTGAGGATGAGACTGTGGTGGCTGTCCGGTGACACCCGCCAAGGTCGTCTGAGCGCCCAGGGGCCCGCAGAGAGGGGCCCTGCCCTTCGAAGCCGGGTAAGGCACCGGGTTTTGGGCTCGGCTCGTAGGCTCCGCAATGAGCCCATTCAAGGTCGCGCGCGGCCGCGAGCCGCGTGCGGTTTTCCGGCACACTTTCGCGTAATGTCCCTTTTGCGAGCACAAATGGCATATTGCATCCCGAGCCGGACACACGGGCCGGGGATGTCGTGGTCCCCCACAGAAATAGCAAGTGGCCCCGCGTAAGGCCTTGGGTCTGGCCGTAGCGGCAGCCGTCAGGACTGGGTCTTCCTCCGGAGCATCCCGGAGTTCCGCGAGCAGGTCTGCGTCCTCAGCGGTAGCACTCTCCGGCCGTGCGTGTAGCGTAGTTCCCGCCAAGAGGCGCGTGCGATCATAGGTGTTCGATTGCAACCGCGCTTCGGTGTATACCTTTCCTTGCTCGAGTGCCGTAGCGAAGGTCAGGTTGGTCTTCTCCAGGAGCTTGAGTCTTAGTTCCTGGGAGGAGACCCCAGCAATATAGGCGTCTAAAAGAAGATCATCCTGAGACTGCGCGGGAATCCGTGGCTCCCTGGTGCTGTCCAGCAAAAGCTGCCGGAGCTCCTGGGCGTAGCGGTCCATCGGCTCGTTGGGTTGCTGACATCGCGTTAGCAGCAAATATCGTGCATACACCGGGCTCTTTTCCTTTATGTACAGCCGTTTGAGCTCCGCGATCGAGAGGTCATACGTCGCGAATTGAGCGATGGAATTGTACACCTTGTAGTCGATTTTTGAATGAAGCGTTGCTAGCTTCGCGGCAGCCGTCGGCTCGGTCTCAGGCTCCGCGAAATGATGCTCCAACGTTCTGAGCCAGTGCTTCAGTTGCAATCCACCATCCGGGGCTTGCGGGTCGGCGCAGAATATGGCAACCGCCAGCGTCTTGTTGCCCGCCATGTCGGTAGATCTAAAATGGAATTAAGTGTTGTGGAAAACCAATCAGGTCCACACAACTTAGTCCAACTGGTGGTTTAATTCCATTTTAGATCATGACATCATTCTGTAATACAGGAAATGCAATAGTAATAAGATGTGGCATCACATGGGTCCATTCATAACATTCAATGCAAGCAAGCTTAATATGCTATGCTGGCGTACCGTTAGCGAGTCTACCAGATGTAACGTGTCACAGGAGAAGTCTCGGAGCACCGTCCGCAGCAGCGGGTCTTATAGTCGCGCCCCTAGCGGTGTCAACGAGCAGCGAGCACCACCCCGGGTTCAGTATGAATACGATTTCACTACAACACCTCCACGAGTCTAGGGTCTACCTCCACGAGTCTAGGGTCTACCTCCACGAGTCTACGATACACCTCTACGAGTCTACGATACACCTCCACAAGTCTACGATACACCTCCACGAGTCTAGGATCTACCTCCACGAGTCTAGGATCTACCTCCATGAGTCTAGAATGTACCTCCACGGGTCTAGGATCTACTTCCATGAGTCTAGGATCTACCTACACTGCTAATTATACCCCAAGTTATTGTGCAGGGTGGGACGAAACGAGCTCTGTTGTACAATGTCTGCATCGGTGGGTGATATTGGATATGCGTCCGCCTGCATTCGATGTCAACCCACTGTTTACGTTTGATCTCGATTAAAGGTCACATGACAGAGGTAAAACCTCAGATGTTTCAAACTCGAGTTATGATCTGCAAAAATATTTTGAAAGGGCACATGTCCTGTTACACCCAAAAATTTAATCTGTCCATCTTTGCACAGCAGGCCATTGTGGTGTCAAATTTGGTTGTTGTTGTATCACTTCGGACAGTTCTCTCAAACAAGCCTGTGACACAAAGACAGCGGATCGATCTCCCAGAAGCGACCCAGAGATCCCCCACATCTAGGATGGTGTGACCCACCTTCGCGAAGGCAGGGCCACGTCAGAGTTGGAGAAAGAGAGAAACAGGGACAAGAGGGAAAGGGACGGTCCATGGGGACCAATCGGCACTCTGACCCTAATAAAGCGCTGACCTGACGAATCCGGGCAGCAGGACAGAATGGGGAAGATTTTGCCCCCGTATTGCATTGGGGGGGAGGAGGGGGAAGGGTTCAACCACCATGAAGAAGCATCCGCGATATTTACTGTCAAGTTTGATTGAAATCCCTTCTCTCGTCCACAAGTTGTGGTAACCAAGATTTTAAATTAAAGAGCACATGACCATGGTCCCTTTGACCTTTTCAACCCAAAATCTAACCAGTTCATCTTTGCATTACAGTTCATACCAATTTTGTTATCATACCAATTATTGCAGTTCATACCAATCTGTATAAATTGCCTCTAAATGTATACCAATAAACCAATCCCATAAGCGGTTATTCTGGAAACGAAAGTCTGGTATGGACCGACAACCGGACGGACAACCGTCCTGCGGAGGCATAAAAATGTGCACTGTATACTAATTTTAAAAATAAAATACTCACGATCACCTTGCTGTTCTACCTGAGCTAAATAATTGCTGATTAATTCTACCTGAGATTTTTCAAGTATATTGCTTGATCTTGTGCGTTATTCTGTCTGTTTGTCTGTCTGTTTGTCTGTCTGTCTGTTTGTTTGTCTGTCTGTCGGTCTGTCAGTCTGTCAGTCAGACGCCTACAGGTCACAATTTTCAACCGATCTTTACGAAATTTCACCAAATGGTAGAGTTGATCATAAGCAAGAAGCTTATTGTTTTTGGGATCAAAAGGTCAATAGGTCAACACAGGCCAAAGTTCACCAACTTTGTCCAATTTCTAAAATCCTCAATTTTCATCTGATTGCCTTGAAATTTTAAGAAGATTTGTTCTACTTGAGCCCGTGGACATTCAGAATTTTCGCATACATCGAAGCCTGTATCTTTGCGTATTGACACGACGGTGAATAAACTATCATGCGATTTACTTCAGGTGTGTGCCTTATTATTATCTATGGATTGATACTTATTGTATCAATGGATTATCATATATTCATCGGATTCATACCACTGACCATAATACCAAGCTTCCCTACCTACTCTACATTCACTATGCTATCCCTTGTCATCATGCGGTCCCCATATGCATCTGGAGGCATTTTTAGTGTCGCCCCCTTCATCAGTTGTTTTCCAGACAACCACGAAACGTCGTCAATAAGCAGTATCCCTTCCATATGCCAAGCTTACCCATTTTCGAGAGGATATCTCTGATGGTTTCGAAAATATTTTGGGTTAATTTCGGAGAAATTCATTGAATTTTACAGTATCTGGAGTACGACAGTACGACAGTACGACAATTTCAGTACGACAAAAGTACATTTTTTACATTTCCGCTGTATGATGCGCGCGTAAGTAAGAGCCTTCAAAACTGACAGGGCCACAGAACCATGGGAGGTCTGTGCCTAGCATAAATTCCTAGGCTGAATTATATGTACTGACGGAGATACCATGCCGCAAAGTCGGCACTGGAGCTAAAAATCCTCCTTTTTGACTCGACATGACCTAGTTTGACGTGGTCGTTCACGGAAACTGGCAGGATTTCAGAGTTAAACTTTTAACACAAGGTCAGGCATGTTATATACAATAAAAAAATGCATAGAAATCGTAGTCCCACGAGTTCGGAACGAAACTCATTTTTGGCACTATTTCAGGCCTCAGCTTGAGGCCTATCCCCAGGGCAAGCAAATTTGACACCAGCATAAATCACTGGAAAATTATCTGAAAATTAAAAAATCGTCTCCAAGTTCTCTAGCTAAACTCTGTCCACAATCACCAACTCTACCCTCCTTTTGCACTTTGCCCTAGGTCCCAGAACCGAGAGTCGAACGTGCAAAGTAAAACACTTCTTTACACATTTTCTAATGAAATCGCCCTATCAACTCCCAGGCGGATGAGCAATAATTTCATTGATGTGATGCCAAAGTACATGGTGGAGTTCTGTTCACCTGGTCGGCAGAGCTGTGATCCGATCTTCACCAACACCCAATCACCTCTTTGATCAGGATCAACCTGCGTGTAGCAATCTCGCACAATTTTGTTAAATAAAATCCACAACTTTCCATCCATTGGTGCACTTTTCCCCAGTGCAAACTAACCACTCTCATCACTTCAAAAACAACAGTCCATAACCACTTTCCTTTATTTCCTGCCTTTACCATCAACTTTTAAAAACCTTTTCCCCTACCTTCTCAGCAAACCTTGCAAAGTCACTTGTCATTGACAAATAATCCATCTGATTCGACTTTCCTTTATCATCTTCGCACTTTCCCAAAACATTCTTCACACTTCCTCCCAAAACATGTCTTCAGACACAACCCACATGAGTTGTAAATACACTTTCCCCTTCCAGGCGCATCTGTCTAGCCATTCACAGATTGTCCACAAGATAATATCACCATATTTCACGCCTCACCTCCCTAGACCACCCAGTCGTCCCCTGAGAAATGCATCCCAATGTTAAAATCACCTCAGCTCTCGAGAGCTCAATTTTGGCCCATGCGCTCGCAACATGGACTTCATTTACACAAATCAGACAGGCAGACAGGGGTGAAACCAGGCAGGGGGTAGGGTGAAACCAGAAATAACCACAATTACCTTCTGCCAAGCAGGAGGCAAGAGCATTATCACTCCATCTGCCTTCTGCCCAAGTCTGGCCCAACCCTCTGAGTTTCCATTCACAGACAGACAGACAATCGAGGCCAGTCACAAGGCTCCAATTCCCATCCAAAGGACACTACTTCATTAGACTGGCACAGTCTCTTGGCCAGCTCGTTTACAAAACTAAATGCAAGCAACTAGTTTGCCAACAAAATCATTCGTCCCTCGAAGGCAAATTCTGCCACCCTCATGCAGACATCAGTACCTCACTTCCCCAGTTACCTTCTGGCATTGGGTGGCATCCCAATGCGCTTAAACAAACAAATTCAACAACATCAAACAGTGAATTAATTTCCCCAGACTCATTCCCCTGCTCAGGAGCCACCATTCTGTTAAAATCATGAAAACATGTCCAATGGCAATCCACTCTGCTCAGGATTGCACAATACTGGATTCTAACCTCCAACCCAGCCACCGTTTCTCCGAAACAGCTCCAATGTTTTCTTCTTCCCTACACACAAGCCAGTCCAAGCCTGCAACTGTAAACAAAGATATTCCAGCACGCCATGACCTTCACAGCTCCCACCAAGCTAGCATTTCCAAAACAAACCATTTTGTCTCTTATTTTCCAGTAATGTAAACCAAAGTACACTTTTGACTGTACATATTCTTTAACCACGATTACATGAAACTTAACACTAGGACTGCTCCCTGGAGCAGTCATAACTCGCCTCCTTACCTCATCCAATAACAAACGAACCCCCAACCAATATCTTACTCAACCGATATCAAAAAACAATTATTTTTAAACCCTATGAGACGTCTTGCTTGCAGACAGACAAACAGGCGAAACCATATCCTTCACTCACATTTGGTGGGGATTAAACCCACAAACTCCCATAAAGGCAAACAATTAATATATTGTCAACATTCATCTCATATCACTCTCATCCCCTTCACGCGGCCCCATCCTTCCACAGGGTCACCATGACCTAACGGCCAGAACTATCACGAATGATTCAACTGCACACCAGTCAACACATCCGGGGAAAAAGGGGTGGGTGGAAGGGGAGGGGTGGGGTGTTAAGGGGTTGGCACTGTTACTCATCCTCTTCCAATTCAATTCATCCTCTTCGAAAAATCACCTAAGATCCATATTTCCAAATATTTCAAAATCACCGATATCTCACTCAAAATGCAAAACAAAACGCGTCCAACCCTGGCATCTCACAGCCTTTCTTGGAGGTATGCTCCATGATGCAGCACCACCTCTACTTGGTGCACATATTCCGCACCGCACACTCAACACATCACTCCAACTCAGTCCCCACATGTCACACAACCAAAAACCTCAACCTCCGACACTGTCCGCAACGCAAGCCATCGCATCCACACAGCACCTCACAAAGCACCTCAGTACGCACATCCCTGCAGTCCAATCCACATCACACTGCACCATCGCATGCTCACCACGATCTTCACAGCGCTACCGCCAAACGCATCCACAAACTACAAAGCCTTTGTCAGTCTCATCGGGACAGATGCACCGACGCACCTCCAAGATGTACCCCGCACCCACACCTGCACCACGGCACCTTGACCTTGCGTCTCCCAACTAACATCTACATCACATCCGTTCAAGACAACTAAGCCATTATTATAATCATCAATATAATAATATAAGATTATAATAATCTATCTATAATTCCAGTAATCTCTGTGTGTATGTGTGTCTGTGTGTCTGTGACCGCTGTTTCTCGACAACCACGGGTCCGATATACTTGAAACTTGCCAGGTATATTGCTGGGGACCCGAGGATGTGCCTTTTCAAGGTTTCATATTAATCGGACAAGTAGTTACCGAGCTATGGCGATTTAGCCGTTCGCCGTTCGCTTTGGCTTTGCGAATGGACCAAACCATTTCATGTAAATAGAGGGGGGGGGGGGGTTCTGTGGTCGTTGCGAATGGACCAAACCATTTCATGTAAATAGAGGGGGGGTTCTGTGGTCGTTACTGCCACGTGGTTTCAAAGTTTTTTTTTGTTGTTGTTGTTTGCACGCATGTTTTTTTGCACGCACGTACGGGCACCCACGTACGGGCACGTCCTAGTATAATTAAATGCTCCATTATAATCATCGGCACAGTGAGAAATTTCGTTTCACACTGTATGTCGTTCACTGTAAGATTGGGTTTCCGGTTGGCACTGGAAATTCATTACTTTCTTGAAATCCTCCATTCGACCACAACAATCGCCTATCATTTTGATGCATTTTATATACTACACATTACTATCAAAGTTTATTCGGCTTCTCTTTATAATTCCATTATAAGCTCAACGTATTTCTCACAGCATTGCATGGCAGGAGACACCGTCTCGCATTACATACACCGACATGGCATCTAGTGCATTGCATGAAACATTATGCTAGACAAGGCAAGAACGACTGGCGTTCTCACATGCATCCACGATGACCATACAACAAAGTCGAGGTGCCCATCTCTCCAGATGACCCACAATGCACCTGGGCACACATCCTCCAAGCCATGCCATATGTAGGGTTTTCCCCCATATTCACGCTTGTCACACAATGCACCTTTCTCCAGACGGCTCTCTCAAACTCGCCCGCTTCAATCTCCTCTGCACCTGTGCCCACGACCGCGGAAGCGCCGCTCACCAGTCCGCAGGTTTCCAGGTCAATCCACCCGAACAATGGGTGGGCTTCTGCTGGCATTCTCCTCGCTCACCAATCCGGGCTCACCATGTTCACAGAGGTGCAGCTCAAACAAATGCCTGGCTGCATCATTTTCTCCCACACATTATCTAATCCCACTCATTGTGCCTGGCTCATTATCCTATTTTCGCTCGCCCCGGCCACCCGAATACGTCCAATGCCGTGCACGGCATTGGATATGCGCATTCCCTCGTCTCGCCTCGCGATTCCCCGGGTGGGCCGTCGGCGCATCGTCATGGCAACCTGCCTGCACGTCGTGTCCCGCACGACCACGGCTGGGTTCCCGCGCGTTGTGCATTAAATCATCCTAGTTCTCCAGATCTGAATAACGACTTCCAACTAACATTAATCTACCTTTTCGCCAACGGCTCATTCTCACGATACTCGCGCCGACGCCTTCATGTCTCCTCTCCTCTGTGTAATTTACCCTTCATTCATGATTCCTCACCTGGAACTCTTTGGACCTCAACACTTCTCTTTAACTTTTTGAATTCCCAATCCGGCCTAATCTCTTGTCCTAAAAGGAGCTAATACTTGTGCTTCCTGCAACATATTTTCAGAGCTCCCTCCTGCGGGTACGCATTTTCTTTCTTCGCAACCCGTTCGCTTAGACGGGGTGCCTCAATCCCGGCTCCCCAACTGACGGCTGCACGTCATTCCAAATAGGAAAAACGTCTTTCCAAGTCCTCCAAAGAGAGTACTCTTGACTTTCTCACAAGTCGACCTCCTTCCCTCTCTTCGGCCTAAGCAAAATGTCTCGAACTGACTGCAACATTCTGCCGGACTCTGACGCACGAGCGCCCAGTTTTTCTCCCAAAACTGTCCACCTTGAAACGCTTCCCGCGCGCCGCGACCCGGTATTCAGGCTCTCAACGCCTGAATGCCCGCACAGGTGTCTCTACCCATGCTCCACAATCCGTTAGCTCTACGGGGGGCACTTCTCCGGCCTTCCCCACTGATGGATGCTCCCCCCGACGATACCCTTAGTGTCGTCGGGTTAGGCCCAACAAAGGAGAGTATTCCGACTACCTCTCAGGTCGGCCTCCTTCTCCTTGTATCTAAACGGGGTGTTAGGGGCGCGCACCCGAGCAGTAACTCATGCAATATGTCCCCACCCAACACTCCCGCCGGACCTACACGTGTCCGAGTGTGGGCCGCGTCCAGCCACTTTCCAACGCTCGCGACACGTCGAGTGTCCAAACCGCTTGGCCTCCTGGTACACTCTCCCCCTGCTCAAGCCGAAGCAATTTTTACCTCCTATAACAAACCTCTGCACATAGTTCGTTCCCCTTACCTCTTAGTTCTTGGATCTGTACCGGAGATCAAAGCCAAGACAGCCCCATTCACTCAGTGGCGGCAAAAGTCACTGATACTCCAAGAAAGATCTCACCTTTTAATGGGGCCCCTGGACTTTGCCGCCACCGAGTCAGAGAACTGTCCCTCCCCCCTCCGGACATGATCCCATCCTCGTCGCCAGCTGTGGGGGCAGCAATCAGCACCCCCGTTTCCCCTTCACCCCAGGAAGAAATCCAGGAGGCACTGGAACTGTTGTACAAGAGGTTTATTATAGAATGACTAATAACGTGCACGGAATATTTCAGTCTATGGGCCAAGGAGACAGTCCTCCTCTCACAAGAGACTGCCTCGATGTCATACACCGAAATCTTAGAGTTCTCACTGTCAAGCCGGTCATATACATAGTCCACACCATATTTCCCCCCCCCCTCCCCTCATCCCATACTGAGAAATCAAAGAGGTGGTCCAGACAGAAAGGAGCCCCGGGGGGGGAGAGACAAGACCACAGGGAGAAAATACCAACTCATTCCCCAGGGAGAAAAATTTACAATATACTGGCCTTGACAGAGATGAGGTCAGCAGGGAAGCGGAGTGACAATATAAAAACACGTCTGCTTCCCGCCTCGCCCGGACCTCCCAGAGGGAGGTCGTCTGGCAGGGAATGGAAATGTCATTTAAGGTCTTAAACTGCCCTCCAGAGGATTGGGAGGGTATAGCGGGGGGAAATACTCATTATTCTGGCATATTTTATGATGGAAATATTTGAGTACCCCAAATCACTGCCACGACATATATATATATATATATATATATATATATATATATATATATATATATATATATATATATATATATATATATACATACATATATATATACAGTGGTACCTCGGCTTACGAGTGCCCCAACGTACGAGTTTTTCGAGATACGAGCCGTCGCTCGGGCGGTTTGTTGCTTTGGGATACGAGCCGAGATCCGATGTACGAGCTCAAAAAATTAATTTTTTTGAATTTTCCGGTTGTGGCTTCCGGTTCCGGTCACGCAGTTATCTTGCCGTGAAAGCATCTCTGCCGTGTATCGCTGCTGTTTTGTTTGTGAAAGTGGTTTTTTCTGTAAAATTTCACGTTTTCTACCATGGGTCCGAAGAAAGTGAGTGCCAAGGGTGGGCCTGAGAGGAAGAAGAGGATGATGAGTTTGGATACGAAACACGCAATCGTCGAACAACATGAGCGAGGTATGCGTGTTGTCGACTTGGCGAGGCAGTACGATCGTACTACTTCGACGATATGTACGATTTTGAAGCAGAAGGAGTCGATAAAGGCTATAACGCCAGCCAAGGGCGTTACGACCATTTCAAAGCAACGGACCTCTGTCCATGAAGAGATGGAGAAGTTGTTGTTTGTGTGGTTGACGGAAAAGCAGCTCGCAGGAGATACCATGACCGAGAGCATCATTTGTGAGAAGGCACGAGACATTTACAGGGATTTGGTGCAGCAGACGGCGGCGCTGCTTTGAGGTTACGGAGAGCACAAACCTCACCCTTCGAGAGTTCTGGAAGGATCACTACAATATCGTGGCCTGCCTCAGAATTATCGACATGGCCTGGCAGGGTGTTACAAGGAGGACCTTAAACTCTGCATGGAAGAAGCTGTGGCCTGAGGTTGTGTCCGAAAGTGTTAGTGCTACTGAGGAAGTGTTAGTGGTGGAGGAGATTGTGTCCCTCGGAAGGTCCATGGGCCTGCAAGTGGATGAAGACGACGTTAACGACCTCGTCGAGAAACACAATGAGGAACTGACAACGGAGGAATTAAAGGAGCTACAGCAGCAGCAGAATACGGAGGTTTTGCAGGAACTAAACGCGGAGGAGCCAGAGGCGGAGGAGGTTATCGCGACAAGTGAGATAAAGGAAATGTTGGGAATGTGGGAGAAAATTTCAGAATTTGTTCAAAAGAAACACCCTGAAAAAGTTGCAACAGGTCGTGCGTTGGCGCTGTGTAACGACACTTGCCTCACTCATTTCCGAAAAATTTTGAAAGGGAGGAAGAAACAAACCTCGTTGGACAGGTTTTTAGTGAAACGCCCGGCAAGTGAAAGCGAGGACAGTGTGGCGAAAAAGGCAAAAGGTATCTCCTCCACCTCTGCCAGCATCTTCGTCTGATCTTCAAGGTAAATACATACAGTACACTTAATAAAACCAGTTTATTTCTTTACATTCTCTTGTATTATGTACAGTATATACGAGGTCGTGCTTGTTTATACATTATTTGTTATTTATAAAGTACATTTTTGTTATTTAAAAGCACCTAACAAAAAAAATTGGTGTTTTTTTTTTGAGGCTGGAACGGATTAATAGCATTTCAATGCATTTGAATGGGAAAATTTGCTTTGACTTACGAGCGATTTGGCTTACGAGCTCCGTCACGGAACGGATTAAACTCGTAAGCCGAGGTACCACTGTATATATATATATATATATATATATATATATATATATATATATATATATATATATATATATATATATATATAGATATATTGTTACAGACGCGGTTGTGGATGTTGGTTTACCGAGCGGTTTGGTATGACCGCGTCTGCACAGTTTACCCGATTATACTCGAACCTTGGCCGAGTCGCGCTACGCTAAATCAATTGAGGAAAGGACACAGCGGCTGGGTTAAAATGACACGACACCAGGGGTACAGTTCTCAAGACCTCCGGAGGAGGTTATAATATTGCGGAATGTTAGATTACAAGGACAAGAGAGACAGCATAGTAAGGTAGGCACTTAATCACGGTCTTATAGTAACCCCGACAGACGACAGATAAACGGGACAAGACTGACTCACACGGGGATTGATGGCAAGGAAAGGCAGGTAGTCGATGGCTCAAGGTGCACTCTTGGCTCAGGGACAGGATACAGTACGGTCCAGTAGATGCAGGGAGGTGTCACAGCGCTCGGAGGTCGCGACTGGTTCTTCTTCGTGGCTGAGGCGCATCTGACGTCACGTCCGGTAAGTGGCTGCGTATATCCGGCGGGGAGTGACATGCCCTCGGCTCGTTAGCTCCGCCCCAGATGGAATCGGCCCGTTGCTTCTTATTGGGTGCGGGGGTTACCGGGCTCCGCCCTTGACGAGGAGCTGACAGCCAGCCCCTTCGTGGTAACCCCGTGGGCGCACATGGCAATGGCGGCTAACCAAGCCGGTGTGAGGACGCACACTCCCCGCACCGCGGCCGCGCCGCCCCCGCTGTGGTTGTAGTTGTTGTTGTTGTTATTGTTTCATGAGGAAGATGGGAGGAGGTATGGGGAGGTCCTAAACTCACTACTGGTGCCATACAATCACATTCTGGTGCAACAAAGAGTCAGAATTAATGGAAACGAGTCCTTAACTGACATAGACTAAGAATAACTAGCAAGATGTCCGAAAGTTGTCTACGTGAGATGCGGTGGACCTGGGCACGACATTTAATGGGGGAAAAAGGGGAAGGTCGGTTCTACAGAGTGTTATTTACAGGCAATGGGACTAGGGAATGGGGGATTGGGGATAGTTGGGGGGTATTGGGGAAATAGGGGAATATTTACAAGCGGATATGGAGGCCAAATCCCATATCCGCAACAATATATATCTATCTATAATTCCAGTAATCTCTGTATGTCTGTGTGTATGTCTGTGTGTCTGTGACCGCTGTTTCTCGACAACCACGGGTCCGATATACTTGAAACTTGCCAGGTATATTGCTGGGGACCCGAGGATGTGCCTTTTCAAGGTTTCATATTGTTGCGGATATGAGGACTGTATATTTTTTTTATTGTGTGCTTTATTATTGTGATTATTGTTTATTCTGTGCCTCCTGCCTCCGGAGCTGTGTAAAGACCAAAAGGGCGTCCCATAGTCCACAAGCATACACGTCAGCCAAGTAATAGAATATACCTGTTGATAGTTATCTCTTATTCTGTGTTTTAGGGTAAGGCTGTGTCTCCCATTAATTGAAGTACTCCATTGCACCAGTGAAAGAGATAGATTCCCTTCCATTCCCATCACCAATTACCTCCGATCCAATTGCCGCTATTGGCCACGAGGCAGGGTTGGGGAAGAAAGGCGTGTCTCCACCTCGTCATAGAGGGGGAGGAGTGAACCAGCCCCGCTCGACCAACCATGAGCCAGGGGTTTGGCTACAGAGGGCAGAGGAAGAGCGGTCGGGGAGGTTCGCAAAGGTTGAGGGGCGGGGGCCTATATAACCCAAGGCAGGGGTGTGGCCAAAGGAGATGAGTTTTTACCGGCAGACACAAGGGAGCCCAAGCCGTGGAGAGGAGTCAGAGAGATTCGCTTTTACAAGAGACTGGAAGAGTTGAGCTTCTACCAGAGACAAGACGGTTGAGCTGTTACAGAGAAGAGAGAACCCGTCACACCAAGGCTCCACCAAGCTCCGTGTTGGCTCCACCAAGCTCCGTGTTGGCTCCACCAAGCGTGCACCTCCAGCCGTCCACCTTCTTCCATTCCTGGCATTCCCCGCGTGAGTCAGTGTCTTTGTTTGTTCTGTCCTGGGTAGTTAAGTCAAGTCTGCATAAGCTAATCATTTTCACTGTGTCACCTGCGTCTCATGTGCCTGTAAATAAACGTGCCTGCTTTCTTCTTGCTTATGTGTGTAAATAGTAAATAAATTTAGTAGTATTTCCAACCTTTTTGTCTTCATTTTCCTCTTTGCATTGCGTCGTTTTCGTCTTTTCCCTCATTGAGCAGCTGGGGTGCGATACGGCCAAAGTCTGGGTGAATCGGGTGAGTTTTGTTAGGTCGCGGTCTTACACCACCGCTCGGTCTATAACATCTAACCGCGATCGGTAACAATTGGTTGTCAGGAGTTGGATTCGGACCTGGGACTAAATTTGTTCGGCCCAAATTTTGGAACACCAATTGTGTTATCAGTAACAATTGGTGTCGGGGAGTGAGATCGATCCGGAGCGCACTTCACACGCTCAAAATTATAGAGTACCGAAATTTATTTTGTCTTATAAAGTAAAACCCGAATTTTTAAATCGCGCCATGGCTGTTCAAGGTGACGGGATGCCGGTGGGAGAGATAGAGGGGTTAGAAGTAACCCAGGACTTCGGGGAAGAAAGGGAAGAGGAGAGCAATGAGGTGGTTGAGGGTGTATCAGGTGCACAAAATGGCGCTCTCGCGCACGTGGTATCAGACGCACAAAGTGGCGGCTCGCACGAGCGCGGGGTAGCAGGGCCCGCTGCGCAAATAGCGGGAATTGATGTGCGGGACCTCATGGCGCAGATTAATGCAACCATACTAATGGCAAATATGGGGCTAGAAGCAAAAATGGATGCTCAGGGTGAGCAAATGAGGGTAATGGGAAACCAAATGGGGGTAATGAGGGACGAAGCGAGGGGTACCGGTGAGGAGTTAGACAAGAAATTTGGGAAGTTCGACAATAATTTTGAGGGGTTAGACAACGGGATAAAAGAGGTAAAGAATGGGTTAACGGGGGTGGAAAACAGAATGGCTGCCCAGGAGAATCAGTTAGAGGGGGTGAAAAATGGGTTAATGGGGTTAGAAAATAGGATGGAGGACAAATTGCGGGAAATAGGGGAACAATCTGCCAGGGAATCAAACAAATGGGAGAGCAAATAGAGGAGGTGAAAATCGGGATAGAAACCAAACTGGATGCTCAGAGGGATGAATTGGGACAGATGAGGGTGGCATCTACAAAAGAGATGGAGGAAATACGACGAGGGGTGAGTGAGGAGGTCTCGGGGCTACGCGAGGAGGTAAAGCGAGGCGAAAAGCGTATAGAGAAAGAGGTGAGAAATAATACGGCAAAGTTACAGGGGGGAATAGAAGATCTGACGAAAGGAGTAGAACAGCTGACAGTGGGACAAAAGGAACTAGCGGACCAAGTGGAAAAGAACACTGCAATCATCGGGGGTTTAAAAGTGACACAAAAGGACATTAAAAATGAATTAATAGCGACACAAAAGGAATGTCAAATGGTACATGAGGGATTGACGAAGAGGTTGGAAGAGGTGACAGAAGTAATGGAGACGAAGGACCGGGAGGTAAGGACGCACATAGAAACGGTTAAAGTAGCGATGGAGGAAGAAATAGAGGGGCGCACCGGGAGCTGAAGGAGGTAAAGGAAAAATTAGAGGAGGTGGAAGAGGGGGTGAGTGAAATTAATAAGAGACGGAGGGAAACTAAGAGAGAAATAAAGGAGGAGATAGCGGAATATGTACAAGGTCGGTGCTCAACTCATAATGTGATGCTCACTAACCAAATAAAGAGTTTGCAGGTGGCAAAGGAGGTGCGGAGACGAAGTACGGAGGTGAGTGGCAATGTATATGATGTGAGGAAAGCTTCAGTCGGCTTGGGGATTGGTTTGGATCCGGGTGTTCGTGAGAGGCCGTTGGTGAAGTGTGCGACAGGTCAGATGTGCAAAAAAAGATGTGTGCGAGAATGTCCGACCATGGGGTGTGTGAGGAAAAAGTGCACGCCGAGGAGTGAGTGTGCCGTCAGGAGCGAGTTGGTCGAAGCGCGTGTGCGAGGGAGCACAGGGAAGCACGGTGTGGTGAGTGTTACGGAGGAAGTAACGAAAAAGTGCGCGCGAGAGGATGCGCGAGAAAGGTGTGTAACGGACGGGTGCATGGGGAAAGCGCATGCTGTCAAGAGTAAGGGAGAATGCATGCCTGTGGTGAGTGTTACAGAGGGTGTAACGGGACAATGTGCGGAAGAGTGTGCGCGAGAAAGGTGTGTAACGGACAGGTGCATGAGGAAAGAGTGTGCTGTCGAGAGTAAGGGTGAGTGCGCGACCGAGAGTGGAGGTGAGAGTAGTGAGAGTGAAACGGAGCGTGAGTTGGTTATGACAGGTGAGCAAAGATGCACACCTGGAATGGTAGAGCGTGAGTGGGAATGCACGCTGGAGTTGGTGGTGAGGCACGTGGTTGGGTGTGCGAATGAGGGCACACCTGTGATTGTCACAGAGGAGGTGACCGAGGAGGGGGCGCGAAGAGGTGTGTTGGTGAGGTGTGCGACCAACGAATGTGTGCCAAAGTGTTCGGTGGTCAGGTGTGTGACCAAGGCTGTGAGTGGAATGGGTGTACCTGGGTGTGTAAGGAACGGTAAAAGGAGCATGGAAACGGCTGGATGTGTGAGCAAGGAACGGGCTGCGGGGTGTGAGCATCCAGGTGAAGCATCGACGGTAAACGGAGTAGTGGTTAGAGCGACTTATAGCCGAATCGGGCCCTCGGTGCATGCTGGGCCTCGCTTTGAACGGCCGCGTCCGTGCTCCACTAGGCGGAGCGGGCAGCCCGATAGAAAGGGTCGTCATGGCGACCACTTTTTGTTGAGGCAGTCCGGCAGGTCGAGATCGGGACATTGGATGGCTCCACGCCGAGATGGTGCATGGGATCTCGGCCCGGGTAAGCCCCCGTCCCTGCACCGAGTGCCGGACGTGTCCAGCCGCTGGCACCAAACAACCCGCATCCATGGCTTGGCTTTACGAAGCCGGGCTTTGGACAGGGATTGGCGCACCGAGAGGCATTAGTGAGTAGACTGGGTGATGAGGTTAGTGTTTTGGACCCAAAATTGGAGAAAAACAAAATTTGATGATTGGCAAGGGATTGGCAGTAGTGATTGGCAGATGATGGGTAGAGATTGGCAAATTTTTAATTTGTTGAAATTTGATGTGCCAAATTGGTAGTGAGCGATGGGCCCGGTGGGTAAGGGGGGCATCCCTGCCACCCTTCCCATAGTGGGGGCAAAGGAGCAATAGCTTATGGGGTGTATGGCAGTGAAAACTAGCCCGGGTGGGTTAGGTTATATTGGTAGGGATCTAGCGAAGATGACATTAGGTAACGTTAAGTTTAGTTAGTGACTGATACCTGTAGTGGGGACGCAGGTAGATTAGTGTGGATTATAATGACGTGGGAGCGCAATAGTTTAAAGGGACGACTGGGAAGCGCAAGTTTCAGAGGGGAGTAGTTAGCTGAGATGATGCCGTGTGTGTGAGGATGGAACAGGTGTGATTGCACAGGTGTGCAACTGAACAGGTGTGTGGAGCAGTGTATGAGGGAGTAGTGGTGATTGTGTGTTGTGTTGACCAACTGGTCCAGGAAGAGGAGGAGGGTGCAGGTGGCACCAGGTAGGATTGCACAGGAGTGCAACGACAGGTGAATGAAAGACAGGTGTATGGAATAAATGGTATGGAGTATTGGAATGGATGGTCATGGAGTGAGTATGGTGGAAATTGTGGAGTGGAGTGGATGGTGCGAAGGTGTGAATGGGGGAAGAGTGGACCCCCATCACGGATACCCGGGGCGGGTAGTGCAAGTGTTAGGTAGAGGGTATAGGTAAATTGTGGTTGGATATTGGCATCTGTGGTGCGAGGTGAAAGAATGGTATTTGGATGGGTGCATTAGTGTCGTGGAAATGGCTGGGCGTGTAGCCTGTTAGTGTGTGTAGTTGGTTGGGCGCTCCACCACTGTGAGGATGTCGGCCAGGTGAGGCCGCAGGTGGGCTCTGGGAGCCGGTAGTAGTTGTTGTGGATGGGGCCCGAGGATCCGGAGGACGGACCCGGGTAGCCCAGTGCCAGAGGGCACCGAGTGGGGTGACAGAGCCAGGAGGGGCCTGTCCCAGTTAGATAGGTTAGGGTGAGGAGCTAGGTAAGCTCGGGTGGCAACTACAGTGGTGGAGGTGTGCAGGTGGGTAGACCTGCTGGGAGAGTTACACGTCGCAGCCCAGAAATTGTGCGAGGGCACCGGGAGATGAATCGGGGGAGTGAGACCCCAAATTGAGAAGCACCACAGTTTGGTCAATGGGAATTGGTTTTTAGAACCCATAGTGTAAGTGGCCAATGGATTGGCAGGGAGAGACCCCGGGTAGTGTAAAGTGTGCTAAAGTCATTTAGAAAATAGTTGGGATGAAGGATCTCCTCGCACCATCTGCATCCACTCACCGGAGGTGACAGGTACTCCGCACCATGCCATGTTTAATTATTTTTTACTGTGCAAATGTTTGGATTGTGAGACGCATCATGACGTGGGTGTGACATTGTGCTTTGATGTTCCATCTCTGCCTCCTTATGAGGATTGATGATGAATTTGGTGATGGCAAATTTTGAAGTAGAGGGATTGTGGAGACGAATTTGGTATAGGGGAAATATGGGGAAGACGTGACAGTAGTGACGAATTTGTAAATGTTTAGATTTTTGTACATATGGTGTAAGGGCAAGGGTAGGCTAGGTGACAGGGGGGTGACGTACGGTAGGGACGAGCTTTCTCACTTCGCCCTCCGTACGCATTTCGCCTTGCATTGCCTTATTGACGTGTACCCTTGTGACCTTACCCCTCGCTCAATTGTCTTTCCCCTTTTGTCTCCCACATGACCTGTGCGCCGTTGGGCGCCGAGGGGAGCATGCGTGGGTCGGCCATTGTGCGCCCGAAATTCCCAGAACCAGCTGTCTGCATCGATGCACCACATTATGGACCACATGCCTGTGGCCGAGCACCACTTATGGACCCCATGGGTTGGGGCATGGCCCCTCTGCTGGAACCGGCCATGAGGGCCCGAAATCTTGCTGGCGGACCTTGGCCACAGGGCACCGATGCCCCACAGGTGAACCACACATAGTCGGCCCTGTGGGCCATAAATAAAGCAAATAAAAAGGACACATTGGGCACACTTTATTGAAAATAGGCCGCCAGTAAGCAAAGCAAAAGAATGACAACAACTGGAAGAAATAATAATAACCAGCAGAGGGAGCCGAAGAGCAAGAGACCACCTGCAGGGTTAGGGGTTGTTGATTTTATTTTTATTGAACATTCATTGAACAATGGTAACTGCACCGATTGGTGCTTGGGTGTGTATTGGTGCGTTTTTGGGTGCGTTCATGGTGCGTCGATGCAGAGCAGACTGTCTCCCCCCCAGAAAGAACAATTACAGGTCCTGGGTTAGTTTTGTAAATAAAAATAGCGTCAGTGTAAATAATGCTCCCCACCGTCAGTGTTTAGTTTGAAGACCATTCCGCAATTCGGTTAACTGTGGGCGTAAGTCTGTTAGGCAGGGTGCAATGGAGCAGCGGGACACATTTATTTATGTTTTAAAACTGTCGCACTCAGGGTCAGGTTAAAAGTA
This sequence comes from Myxine glutinosa, assembly GCF_964187855.1. Classification (NCBI taxonomy): domain Eukaryota; kingdom Metazoa; phylum Chordata; class Myxini; order Myxiniformes; family Myxinidae; genus Myxine; species Myxine glutinosa. The sequence continues at coordinate 79,074,753 of NC_136266.1, read as the reverse complement.
GAGGGAACTACACCTACGTGTCACACTAAATAAAAGTTGTAGGCCCGGGACGTGCCTAAGAGGAGGAGGGTGCAGTGTTGCGGATATGAGGACTGTATATTTTTTTTATTGTGTGCTTTATTATTATTGTGATTATTGTTTATTCTGTGCCTCCTGCCTCCGGAGCTGTGTAAAGACCAAAAGGGCGTCCCATAGTCCACAAGCATACACGTCAGCCAAGTAATAGAATATACCTGTTGATAGTTATCTCTTATTCTGTGTTTTAGGGTAAGGCTGTGTCTCCCATTAATTGAAGTACTCCATTGCACCAGTGAAAGAGATAGATTCCCTTCCATTCCCATCACCAATTACCTCCGATCCAATTGCCGCCATTGGCCACGAGGCAGGGTTGGGGAAGAAAGGCGTGTCTCCACCTCGTCATAGAGGGGGAGGAGTGAACCAGCCCCGCTCGACCAACCATGAGCCAGGGGTTTGGCTACAGAGGGCGGAGGAAGAGCGGTCGGGGAGGTTCGCAAAGGTTGAGGGGCGGGGGCCTATATAACCCAAGGCAGGGGTGTGGCCAAAGGAGATGAGTTTTTACCGGCAGACACAAGGGAGCCCAAGCCGTGGAGAGGAGTCAGAGAGATTCGCTTTTACAAGAGACTGGAAGAGTTGAGCTTCTACCAGAGACAAGACGGTTGAGCTGTTACAGAGAAGAGAGAACCCGTCACACCAAGGCTCCACCAAGCTCCGTGTTGGCTCCACCAAGCTCCGTGTTGGCTCCACCAAGCGTGCACCTCCAGCTGTCCACCTTCTGCCATTCCTGGCATTCCCCGCGTGAGTCAGTGTCTTTGTTTGTTCTGTCCTGGGTAGTTAAGTCAAGTCTGCATAAGCTAATCATTTTCACTGTGTCACCTGCGTCTCATGTGCCTGTAAATAAACGTGCCTGCTTTCTTCTTGCTTATGTGTGTAAATAGTAAATAAATTTAGTAGTATTTCCAACCTTTTTGTCTTCATTTTCCTCTTTGCATTGCGTCGTTTTCGTCTTTTCCCTCATTGAGCAGCTGGGGTGCGATACGGCCAAAGTCTGGGTGAATCGGGTGAGTTTTGTTAGGTCGCGGTCTTACACCACCGCTCGGTCTATAACATCTAACCGCGATCGGTAACAATATTAATCGGACAAGTAGTTACCGAGCTATGGCGATTTTGCCGTTCGCCGTTCGCTTTGGCTTTGCGAATGAACCAAACCATTTCATGTAAATAGAGGGGGGTGGGGGGGTTCTGTGGTCGTTGCGAATGGACCAAACCATTTCATGTAAATAGAGGGGGGGGTTCTGTGGTCGTTACTGCCACGTGGTTTCAAAGTTTTTTTTGGTTGTTGTTGTTTGCACGCATGTTTTTTTGCACGCATGTACGGGCACCCACGTACGGGCACGTCCTAGTATATATAAATGTATGATAGAGTTGTGTAGAACACACATCGTCCTTCTTTGTGTCTGCGCTCAAAATATAAGATGTTTTCTGTTGTAAATCTGTGAAGAAAAGTTCACTCAGAAGAGTTTGGCACACGAATCACTTTATGTGGGTATTGTTGGAACGCAACCAAATCCTCACTAATTTAGGATTGATTTCCAGAGTATTGAAAGAAGTAACATGTGCCCTATTTTCTTCCCCCCCCCCCCCCCCCCCCTCTGTTTACCTTTCTCAGCCACAACTTTGCGTCTTGTTGGAGGTTCACACCACTGTGAAGGTCGGGTGGAAATTCTCTACAACGGAACTTGGGGCACCGTTTGTGATGATTTGTGGAGCTTCAACGATGCCCAGGTGGCGTGCCGTCAACTTGGCTGTGGAGCGGTCGTTGCCTGCCCACATAGAGCACGGTTTGGGCAAGGAAATGGACCAATCTGGATGGACGACATGTTGTGCTCTGGCAATGAAAGCAATCTCTCTCATTGTCAACATTCAGGCTGGGAAAATCACAATTGTCACCACAACGAAGATGCTTCGGTTATTTGTCAAGGTTTACATTTTATGTAAAATAATTTGTATATTGGGCTGACTGCCGGATAGCTCAAAGGTAGTAAACTTGCTTGGAGCTGTCTCGTGGAGGATTGGGTCCCATTCCAACTATAAACTGTAATCCTGGTGCTTCGTATTGAGGGGCATCATTGTTTAAACTCCATTCGGAGCTGGCAGTCTTGTCTGCAAGTATATCCCGTTTGCAGACATAAAATATAACTCATGCCTCATGAAAATGGTAGCCCACTGTTCCTCCCTTATCCATGGTGGTACAGCATTAGCACCATTGGCACTCTCAGAAATGATGTAAACTATCAAATCAATGCATTATATTCATGAGTAAATAAACTTGAGTATTTAAAAACATTTTGTTTGATGAACCTGACAAATGGCTCGCTGTGAAAACTACTGATAAAGTGAATATAGGAAGGCAGGACTTAAATGGGGACATTTGTTATCCCATTAACAATTAAAAATTGTAAGACCAATAAATAGAAAAGATGATTACTCCCACTTCTTTATATTTATTGAGTTAAGAGTCGATGATTACGTTTCATGGAACTCTTTACCTTCCCATGTATTTCCAAACACTTACAACCTTCCCCTTCTCAAAATGTATATATTTTTTACATCCTCAACAACTTTGACTACCGTATTGTACACCGCTCCTTTCCTATGCCATCTCCAGGCATTGCAAATCGTCATTGCTGGGCACCGAAGGGGGCTCGGCAGCGACGCACGCTGAAAGAGAGTACTCAGTTTTCACTCTGGTTGTTGTTTTCTTGCTTTCTTTCTTTCTTGTTTGTTTATTTGTTTGTCCGGGCGATATCTCAGCCATCCTTTGAGCTAGGAAGCTGAATTTCGGCACAATAGTGAGCAAATCCTTTGTCAAAAACCTATTTTTTGTTTAATCAATTAATTGATGAGTTATTTAATTATTAGCGATTAATTAAGTACTTATTTAATTAATTAAATTTCATTTCTCTTCTGACCATTAACTCAGGCACCTTTTGAGTTAGGAAGCTGATATTTGGACATGCCAATGACCAGGTGATTTGGCTGCAAAGGCTATTTTTGATTTATTAATTAATCAATTAATCGATTAATTATTTAATTATTTTATTAATAATAAATTTTTTTTTTTTTTAAAGTTACAGATTCTGATGAAATGGTGGTGGTTTATGTGTTCTCTGACCGAATTGATTAATAATTAAAAAATATTATGATTATTATTTATTTATTTTCATTATTAATTATTTATTTATCTTCTTTCTCATTTGGCCAATATCTCAGGCACCTTTTGAGCTCAGAAGCTAATATTTGGACATGAGTGACCAGGTGATGTGGCTATCAAGAATATTTTTGATTTATTGATAAATCAATTAATCAATGTATCGATTAATTATTTAATTATTAGATTAGTTACTAAAAAAAATTTTTTTTCCCCAGTTACAGATTCTGATGAAATGGTGGTGGTTTATGTGTTCTGTGACCGAATTGATTGATAATTTAATTTTTTAATGATTATTATTTATTTATTTTCATTATTATTTCATTATTTCATTATTTCATGACAGTATTGTTATGCATTATGTTTGCCACTCTGTCAAAGCGCCTTTGGGCTTCTGGAAAAGCGCTATACAAAATAAATGAATTATTAATTATTATTATTATTATTATCTTGCCAAAACGAAGTTTTTGCAAGATGTATCAGTCAGCTTGTATGTTTGTTATCTTGCCAAAACGAAGTTTTTGCAAGATGTATTAGTCAGCTTGTATGTTTGTTTGTTTGTTTTTTTGTTTTTTTGTTTGTGGTTAATCATTTTTTTTTCACGTTTAGATCACTCTGTAGACCACAGTTATTATTGGAAACTCCTGTAACTTCGCATATCAGAGTCCTATAGAGATACCCTTCAGCACACAAAATTTTGAAGGTCAAGGTCAAAGGTCAAGGTCACTTTGCGGTCAATCATGGAGGTCAACGAAACCCTTATTTTTTGAGTAACTTTGATCGGATCGTCTCCAAACTTCATGGGAATCTAGTATATGGTCCGGCGCTCAGCTGATTAGTTTTTGGTGGCGATCGGCCTTGACCTTCATGGTTAGCGCTGGAGGTCGAAAATTATTGACCCCAAGGTCAAATTTTGAAATCGTAGGTACCATATCGAGTAATACCTCATATGAATGCCCTTGATGAGTGCTTCTCAGATCTGTAAACAGTTTGACGCTATGACGTCATTTGATGATGTCATGACGAAAAAACGGAATTTTCACATTTTGGCACGATACGGTTCACCCTGTGGGTGACATATTTTTATTTGTTTGTTATCTTGCCAAAACGAAGTTTTTGCAAGATGTATTAGTCAGCTTGTATGTTTGTTTGTTTTTTTGTTTTTTTGTTTGTGGTTAATCATTTTTTTTTCACGTTTAGATCACTCTGTAGACCACAGTTATTATTGGAAACTCCTGTAACTTCGCATATCAGAGTCCTATAGAGATACCCTTCAGCACACAAAATTTTGAAGGTCAAGGTCAAAGGTCAAGGTCACTTTGCGGTCAATCATGGAGGTCAACGAAACCCTTATTTTTTGAGTAACTTTGATCGGATCGTCTCCAAACTTCATGGGAATCTAGTATATGGTCCGACGCTCAGCTGATTAGTTTTTGGTGGCGATCGGCCTTGACCTTCAAGGTCATTTTGAAGGTCATTCAATTTTGACCAAAAGGTAAAATTTTCAAGTTTCAGTTACTATATCGAGTAGTACCTCAAATTGAAGCCCTTGTTGAGTGCTTTCCAATCATATAACTAGTTTGACAATGTGACGTCATTTGACGGCGTTATGACGAAAAAACTGCACTTTTCATGTATATTGTATTGCTTTAGTTCGCATTGTTTAGGTCACTCTGTAGAGCACAGTTCCCTTTGGAAACTCTTGTAAGTTCGCATATCAGAGTCTTTTAGAGATACCCTTTAGCACACAAAATTATGAAGGTCAAGGTCAAAGGTCAAGGTCACTTTGTGGTCAATCATGGAGGTCGACGAAACACTAATTTTTTGAGTAACTTTGATCGGATCGTCTCCAAACTTCATGGGAATCTAGTATATGGTCCGGCGCTCAGCTGATTAGTTTTTGGTGGCGATCGGCCTTGACCTTCATGGTTAGCGCTGGAGGTCGAAAATTATTGACCCCAAGGTCAAATTTTGAAATCATAGGTACCATATCGAGTAATACCTCATATGAATGCCCTTGATGAGTGCTTCCCAGATCTGTAAACAGTTTGACGCTATGACGTCATTTGATGACGTCATGACGAAAAAACGGAATTTTCACATTTTGGCAAGATACGGTTCACCCTGTGGGTGACATTTTTTTTTTTTTTTTTGTTTTTTTGTTTGTGGTTAATCATTTTTTTTTCACGTTTAGATCACTCTGTAGACCACAGTTATTATTGGAAACTCCTGTAACTTCGCATATCAGAGTCCTATAGAGATACCCTTCAGCACACAAAATTTTGAAGGTCAAGGTCAAAGGTCAAGGTCACTTTGCGGTCAATCATGGAGGTCAACGAAACCCTTATTTTTTGAGTAACTTTGATCGGATCGTCTCCAAACTTCATGGGAATCTAGTATATGGTCCGGCGCTCAGCTGATTAGTTTTTGGTGGCGATCGGCCTTGACCTTCAAGGTCATTTTGAAGGTCATTCAATTTTGACCAAAAGGTAAAATTTTCAAGTTTCAGTTACCATATCGAGTAGTACCTCAAATTGAAGCCCTTGTTGAGTGCTTTCCAAACATATAACTAGTTTGACAATGTGACGTCATTTGACGGCGTTATGACGAAAAAACTGCACTTTTCATGTATATTGTATTGCTTTAGTTCGCATTGTTTAGGTCACTCTGTAGAGCACAGTTCCCTTTGGAAACTCTTGTAAGTTCGCATATCAGAGTCTTTTAGAGATACCCTTTAGCACACAAAATTATGAAGGTCAAGGTCAAAGGTCAAGGTCACTTTGTGGTCAATCATGGAGGTCGACGAAACACTAATTTTTTGAGTAACTTTGATCGGATCGTCTCCAAACTTCATGGGAATCTAGTATATGGTCCGGCGCTCAGCTGATTAGTTTTTGGTGGCGATCGGCCTTGACCTTCATGGTTAGCGCTGGAGGTCGAAAATTATTGACCCCAAGGTCAAATTTTGAAATCGTAGGTACCATATCGAGTAATACCTCATATGAATGCCCTTGATGAGTGCTTCCCAGATCTGTAAACAGTTTGACGCTATGACGTCATTTGATGACGTCATGACGAAAAAACGGAATTTTCACATTTTGGCAAGATACGGTTCACCCTGTGGGTGACATATTTTTATTTGTTTGTTATCTTGCCAAAACGAAGTTTTTGCAAGATGTATTAGTCAGCTTGTTTGTTTGTTTGTTTGTTTTTTTGTTTGTTTTTTTGTTTGTGGTTAATCATTTTTTTTTCACGTTTAGATCACTCTGTAGACCACAGTTATTATTGGAAACTCCTGTAACTTCGCATATCAGAGTCCTATAGAGATACCCTTCAGCACACAAAATTTTGAAGGTCAAGGTCAAAGGTCAAGGTCACTTTGCGGTCAATCATGGAGGTCAACGAAACCCTTATTTTTTGAGTAACTTTGATCGGATCGTCTCCAAACTTCATGGGAATCTAGTATATGGTCCGGCGCTCAGCTGATTAGTTTTTGGTGGCGATCGGCCTTGACCTTCATGGTTAGCGCTGGAGGTCGAAAATTATTGACCCCAAGGTCAAATTACGAAACCCTTATTTTTTGAGTAACTTTGATCTTATGATCTCCAAACTTGGTGGGTATATAGGGTGTGGTATGGCGCTCAGTTGATTAGTTTTTGGTGTCGATCGGCCTTGACCTTCAAGGTCATTTTGAAGGTTATTCAATTTTGACCAAAAGGTAAAATTTTCAAGTTTCAGTTACCATATCGAGTAGTACCTCAAATTGAAGCCCTTGTTGAGTGCTTTCCAAACATATAACTAGTTTGACAATGTGACGTCATTTGACGGCGTTATGACGAAAAAACTGCACTTTTCATGTATATTGTATTGCTTTAGTTCGCATTGTTTAGGTCACTCTGTAGAGCACAGTTCCCTTTGGAAACTCTTGTAAGTTCGCATATCAGAGTCTTTTAAAGATACCCTTTAGCACACAAATTGGCAAGATACGGTTCACCCTGTGGGTGACATATGTTTATTATCTTGCCAAAACGAAGTTTTTGCAAGATGTATTAGTCAGCTTGTATGTTTGTTTTTTTGTTTGTTTTTTACCTTGCCAAAACGAAGTTTTTGCTAGATGTATTAGTCAGCTTGTATGTTTGTTTTTTTGTTTGTTTTTTTTTTTGTTTTTTTGTTTGTGGTTAATCATTTTTTTTCCACGTTTAGATCACTCTGTAGACCACAGTTATTATTGGAAACTCCTGTAACTTCGCATATCAGAGTCCTATAGAGATACCCTTCAGCACCCAAAATTTTGAAGGTCAAGGTCAAAGGTCAAGGTCACTTTGTGGTCAATCATGGAGGTCGACGAAACCCTTATTTTTTGAGTAACTTTGATCGGATCGTCTCCAAACTTCATGGGAATCTAGTATATGGTCCGGCGCTCAGCTGATTAGTTTTTGGTGGCGATCGGCCTTGACCTTCATGGTTAGCGCTGGAGGTCGAAAATTATTGACCCCAAGGTCAAATGTTGAAATCGTTATTTTTTGAGTAACTTTGATCGGATCGTCTCCAAACTTCATGGGAATCTAGTATATGGTCCGGCGCTCAGCTGATTAGTTTTTTGTGGCGATCGGCCTTGACCTTCATGGTTAGCGCTGGAGGTCGACCTTGACCTTTGACCTTGACCTTCAGATCACTCTGTAGACCACAGTTATTATTGGAAACTCCTGTAACTTCGCATATCAGAGTCCTATAGAGATACCCTTCAGCACACAAAATTTTGAAGGTCAAGGTCAAAGGTCAAGGTCACTTTGTGGTCAATCATGGAGGTCGACGAAACCCTTATTTTTTGAGTAACTTTGATCGGATCGTCTCCAAACTTCATGGGAATCTAGTATATGGTCCGGCGCTCAGCTGATTAGTTTTTGGTGGCGATCGGCCTTGACCTTCATGGTTAGCGCTGGAGGTCGAAAATTATTGACCCCAAGGTCAAATGTTGAAATCGTTATTTTTTGAGTAACTTTGATCGGATCGTCTCCAAACTTCATGGGAATCTAGTATATGGTCCGGCGCTCAGCTGATTAGTTTTTGGTGGCGATCGGCCTTGACCTTCATGGTTAGCGCTGGAGGTCGAAAATTATTGACCCCAAGGTCAAATTTTGAAATCGTAGGTACCATATCGAGTAATACCTCATATGAATGCCCTTGATGAGTGCTTCCCAGATCTGTAAACAGTTTGACGCTATGACGTCATTTGATGACGTCATGACGAAAAAACGGAATTTTCATGAAAAAATTATTTCCTCAGTTCTCATCAAAATCTTTCAATATCTCGTGGGCAGACATTCCTCAAAGAGTCGCTTCTAGTGGATAGCAGTTCTGTTCACCTCAGTGTGACCTGAAGCAAGTCACTCATGTTCACATTTTGGCAAGATACGGTTCACCCTGTGGGTGACATAGGTTTATTTTGTTTTTTTGTTTGTGGTTAATCTTTTTTTTTCCACGTTTAGATCACTCTGTAGACCACAGTTATTATTGGAAACTCCTGTAACTTCGCATATCAGAGTCCTATAGAGATACCCTTCAGCACACAAAATTTTGAAGGTCAAGGTCAAAGGTCAAGGTCACTTTGCGGTCAATCATGGAGGTCAACGAAACCCTTATTTTTTGAGTAACTTTGATCGGATGGTCTCCAAACTTCATGGGAATCTAGTATATGGTCCGGCGCTCAGCTGATTAGTTTTTGGTGGCGATCGGCCTTGACCTTCAAGGTCATTTTGAAGGTCATTCAATTTTGACCAAAAGGTAAAATTTTCAAGTTTCAGTTACCATATCGAGTAGTACCTCAAATTGAAGCCCTTGTTGAGTGCTTTCCAAACATATAACTAGTTTGACAATGTGACGTCATTTGACGGCGTTATGACGAAAAAACTGCACTTTTCATGTATATTGTATTGCTTTAGTTCGCATTGTTTAGGTCACTCTGTAGAGCACAGTTCCCTTTGGAAACTCTTGTAAGTTCGCATATCAGAGTCTTTTAGAGATACCCTTTAGCACACAAAATTATGAAGGTCAAGGTCAAAGGTCAAGGTCACTTTGTGGTCAATCATGGAGGTCGACGAAACACTAATTTTTTGAGTAACTTTGATCGGATCGTCTCCAAACTTCATGGGAATCTAGTATATGGTCCGGCGCTCAGCTGATTAGTTTTTGGTGGCGATCGGCCTTGACCTTCATGGTTAGCGCTGGAGGTCGAAAATTATTGACCCCAAGGTCAAATTTTGAAATCGTAGGTACCATATCGAGTAATACCTCATATGAATGCCCTTGATGAGTGCTTCCCAGATCTGTAAACAGTTTGACGCTATGACGTCATTTGATAACGTCATGACGAAAAAACGGAATTTTCACATTTTGGCAAGATACGGTTCACCCTGTGGGTGACATATTTTTATTATTTTATTTTTTTGTTTTTTTGTTTGTGGTTAATCATTTTTTTTCACGTTTAGATCACTCTGTAGACCACAGTTATTATTGGAAACTCCTGTAACTTCGCATATCAGAGTCCTATAGAGATACCCTTCAGCACACAAAATTTTGAAGGTCAATGTCAAAGGTCAAGGTCACTTTGCGGTCAATCATGGAGGTCAACAAAACCCTTATTTTTTGAGTAACTTTGATCTTATGATCTCCAAACTTGGTGGGTATATAGGGTGTGGTATGGCGCTCAGTTGATTAGTTTTTGGTGTCGATCGGCCTTGACCTTCAAGGTCATTTTGAAGGTCATTCAATTTTGACCAAAAGGTAAAATTTTCAAGTTTCAGTTACCATATCGAGTAGTACCTCAAATTGAAGCCCTTGTTGAGTGCTTTCCAAACATATAACTAGTTTGACAATGTGACGTCATTTGACGGCGTTATGACGAAAAAACTGCACTTTTCATTTTTTTGTTTGTGGTTAATCATTTTTTTTCACGTTTAGATCACTCTGTAGACCACAGTTATTATTGGAAACTCCTGTAACTTCGCATATCAGAGTCCTATAGAGATACCCTTCAGCACACAAAATTTTGAAGGTCAAGGTCAAAGGTCAAGGTCACTTTGTGGTCAATCATGGAGGTCGACGAAACACTAATTTTTTGAGTAACTTTGATCGGATCGTCTCCAAACTTCATGGGAATCTAGTATATGGTCCGGCGCTCAGCTGATTAGTTTTTGGTGGCGATCGGCCTTGACCTTCATGGTTAGCGCTGGAGGTCGAAAATTATTGACCCCAAGGTCAAATTTTGAAATCGTAGGTACCATATCGAGTAATACCTCATATGAATGCCCTTGATGAGTGCTTCCCAGATCTGTAAACAGTTTGACGCTATGACGTCATTTGATGACGTCATGACGAAAAAACGGAATTTTCACATTTTGGCAAGATACGGTTCACCCTGTGGGTGACATATTTATCTTGCCAAAACGAAGTTTTTGCAAGATGTATTAGTCAGCTTGTATGTTTGTTTGTTTGTTATCTTGCCAAAACGAAGTTTTTGCAAGATGTATTAGTCAGCTTGTATGTTTGTTTTTATCTTGCCAAAACGAAGTTTTTGCAAGATGTATTAGTCAGCTTGTATGTTTGTTTTTTTGTTTGTTTTTTTGTTTTTTTGTTTTTTTGTTTGTGGTTAATCATTTTTTTTCCACGTTTAGATCACTCTGTAGACCACAGTTATTATTGGAAACTCCTGTAACTTCGCATATCAGAGTCCTATAGAGATACCCTTCAGCACACAAAATTTTGAAGGTCAAGGTCAAAGGTCAAGGTCACTTTGTGGTCAATCATGGAGGTCGACGAAACCCTTATTTTTTGAGTAACTTTGATCGGATCGTCTCCAAACTTCATGGGAATCTAGTATATGGTCCGGCGCTCAGCTGATTAGTTTTTGGTGGCGATCGGCCTTGACCTTCATGGTTAGCGCTGGAGGTCGAAAATTATTGACCCCAAGGTCAAATGTTGAAATCCTTATTTTTTGAGTAACTTTGATCGGATCGTCTCCAAACTTCATGGGAATCTAGTATATGGTCCGGCGCTCAGCTGATTAGTTTTTGGTGGCGATCGGCCTTGACCTTCATGGTTAGCGCTGGAGGTCGAAAATTATTGACCCCAAGGTCAAATTTTGAAATCGTAGGTACCATATCGAGTAATACCTCATATGAATGCCCTTGATGAGTGCTTCCCAGATCTGTAAACAGTTTGACGCTATGACGTCATTTGATGACGTCATGACGAAAAAACGGAATTTTCATGAAACAATTATTTCCTCAGTTCTCATCAAAATCTTTCAATATCTCGTGGGCAGACATTCCTCAAAGAGTCGCTTCTAGTGGATAGCAGTTCTGTTCACCTCAGTGTGACCTGAAGCAAGTCACTCATGTTCACATTTTGGCAAGATACGGTTCACCCTGTGGGTGACATATGTTTTTATTTGTTTGTTTTTTTGTTTGTTTTTTTGTTTGTGGTTAATCATTTTTTTCACGTTTAGATCACTCTGTAGACCACAGTTATTATTGGAAACTCCTGTAACTTCGCATATCAGAGTCCTATAGAGATACCCTTCAGCACACAAAATTTTGAAGGTCAAGGTCAAAGGTCAAGGTCACTTTGCGGTCAATCATGGAGGTCAACGAAACCCTTATTTTTTGAGTAACTTTGATCGGATCGTCTCCAAACTTCATGGGAATCTAGTATATGGTCCGGCGCTCAGCTGATTAGTTTTTGGTGGCGATCGGCCTTGACCTTCATGGTTAGCGCTGGAGGTCGAAAATTATTGACCCCAAGGTCAAATTACGAAACCCTTATTTTTTGAGTAACTTTGATCTTATGATCTCCAAACTTGGTGGGTATATAGGGTGTGGTATGGCGCTCAGCTGATTAGTTTTTGGTGTCGATCGGCCTTGACCTTCAAGGTCATTTTGAAGGTCATTCAATTTTGACCAAAAGGTAAAATTTTCAAGTTTCAGTTACCATATCGAGTAGTACCTCAAATTGAAGCCCTTGTTGAGTGCTTTCCAAACATATAACTAGTTTGACAATGTGACGTCATTTGACGGCGTTATGACGAAAAAACTGCACTTTTCATGTATATTGTATTGCTTTAGTTCGCATTGTTTAGGTCACTCTGTAGAGCACAGTTCCCTTTGGAAACTCTTGTAAGTTCGCATATCAGAGTCTTTTAGAGATAGCCGCTCCAGACATTCCTCAAAGAGTCGCTTCTAGTGGATAGCAGTTCTGTTCACCTCAGTGTGACCTGAAGCAAGTCACTCATGTTCACATTTTGGCAAGATACGGTTCACCCTGTGGGTGATTTTTTTTTGTTTGTTTTTTTGTTTTTTTGTTTGTGGTTAATCATTTTTTTTCACGTTTAGATCACTCTGTAGACCACAGTTATTATTGGAAACTCCTGTAACTTCGCATATCAGAGTCCTATAGAGATACCCTTCAGCACACAAAATTTTGAAGGTCAAGGTCAAAGGTCAAGGTCACTTTGTGGTCAATCATGGAGGTCGACGAAACCCTTATTTTTTGAGTAACTTTGATCGGATCGTCTCCAAACTTCATGGGAATCTAGTATATGGTCCGGCGCTCAGCTGATTAGTTTTTGGTGGCGATCGGCCTTGACCTTCATGGTTAGCGCTGGAGGTCGAAAATTATTGACCCCAAGGTCAAATTACGAAACCCTTATTTTTTGAGTAACTTTGATCTTATGATCTCCAAACTTGGTGGGTATATAGGGTGTGGTATGGCGCTCAGTTGTTTAGTTTTTGGTGTCGATCGGCCTTGACCTTCAAGGTCATTTTGAAGGTCATTCAATTTCATTTTTTTTCACGTTTAGATCACTCTGTAGACCACAGTTATTATTGGAAACTCCTGTAACTTCGCATATCAGAGTCCTATAGAGATACCCTTCAGCACACAAAATTTTGAAGGTCAAGGTCAAAGGTCAAGGTCACTTTGCGGTCAATCATGGAGGTCAACGAAACCCTTATTTTTTGAGTAACTTTGATCGGATCGTCTCCAAACTTCATGGGAATCTAGTATATGGTCCGGCGCTTAGCTGATTAGTTTTTGGTGGCGATCGGCCTTGACCTTCATGGTTAGCGCTGGAGGTCGAAAATTATTGACCCCAAGGTCAAATTACGAAACCCTTATTTTTTGAGTAACTTTGATCTTATGATCTCCAAACTTGGTGGGTATATAGGGTGTGGTATGGCGCTCAGTTGATTAGTTTTTGGTGTCGATCGGCCTTGACCTTCAAGGTCATTTTGAAGGTCATTCAATTTTGACCAAAAGGTAAAATTTTCAAGTTTCAGTTACCATATCGAGTAGTACCTCAAATTGAAGCCCTTGTTGAGTGCTTTCCAAACATTGGCAAGATACGGTTCACCCTGTGGGTGACATATGTTCATTTTTTATCTTGCCAAAACGAAGTTTTTGCAAGATGTATTAGTCAGCTTGTATGTTTGTTTTTTTTTTTGTTTGTTTTTTTGTTTTTTTGTTTGTGGTTAATCATTTTTTTTCCACGTTTAGATCACTCTGTAGACCACAGTTATTATTGGAAACTCCTGTAACTTCGCATATCAGAGTCCTATAGAGATACCCTTCAGCACACAAAATTTTGAAGGTCAAGGTCAAAGGTCAAGGTCACTTTGTGGTCAATCATGGAGGTGGACGAAACCCTTATTTTTTGAGTAACTTTGATCGGATCGTCTCCAAACTTCATGGGAATCTAGTATATGGTCCGGCGCTCAGCTGATTAGTTTTTGGTGGCGATCGGCCTTGACCTTCATGGTTAGCGCTGGAGGTCGAAAATTATTGACCCCAAGGTCAAATGTTGAAACCCTTATTTTTTGAGTAACTTTGATCGGATCGTCTCCAAACTTCATGGGAATCTAGTATATGGTCCGGCGCTCAGCTGATTAGTTTTTGGTGGCGATCGGCCTTGACCTTCATGGTTAGTGCTGGAGGTCGAAAATTATTGACCCCAAGGTCAAATGTTGAAATCGTAGGTACCATATCTTCGCATATCTTCGCATGTAACTTCGCATATCAGAGTCCTATAGAGATACCCTTCAGCACACAAAATTTTGAAGGTCAAGGTCAAAGGTCAAGGTCACTTTGTGGTCAATCATGGAGGTCGACGAAACCCTTATTTTTTGAGTAACTTTGATCGGATCGTCTCCAAACTTCATGGGAATCTAGTATATGGTCCGGCGCTCAGCTGATTAGTTTTTGGTGGCGATCGGCCTTGACCTTCATGGTTAGCGCTGGAGGTCGAAAATTATTGACCCCAAGGTCAAATGTTGAAACCCTTATTTTTTGAGTAACTTTGATCGGATCGTCTCCAAACTTCATGGGAATCTAGTATATGGTCCGGCGCTCAGCTGATTAGTTTTTGGTGGCGATCGGCCTTGACCTTCATGGTTAGCGCTGGAGGTCGAAAATTATTGACCCCAAGGTCAAATTTTGAAATCGTAGGTACCATATCGAGTAATACCTCATATGAATGCCCTTGATGAGTCCTTCCCAGATCTGTAAACAGTTTGACGCTATGACGTCATTTGATGACGTCATGACGAAAAAACGGAATTTTCATGAAAAAATTATTTCCTCAGTTCTCATCAAAATCTTTCAATATTTCATGTGCGTTGGTCATGAAGACCTACTATTCACCATACGAAATTATTAAGGTCAAGGTCAAATGGCAAGATACGGTTCACCCTGTGGGTGACATATGTTTTTATTTTTTTGTTTTTTTGTTTGTGGTTAATCATTTTTTTTCCACGTTTAGATCACTCTGTAGACCACAGTTATTATTGGAAACTCCTGTAACTTCGCATATCAGAGTCCTATAGAGATACCCTTCAGCACCCAAAATTTTGAAGGTCAAGGTCAAAGGTCAAGGTCACTTTGTGGTCAATCATGGAGGTCGACGAAACCCTTATTTTTTGAGTAACTTTGATCGGATCGTCTCCAAACTTCATGGGAATCTAGTATATGGTCCGGCGCTCAGCTGATTAGTTTTTGGTGGCGATCGGCCTTGACCTTCATGGTTAGCGCTGGAGGTCGAAAATTATTGACCCCAAGGTCAAATGTTGAAATCGTTATTTTTTGAGTAACTTTGATCGGATCGTCTCCAAACTTCAGGGGAATCTAGTATATGGTCCGGCGCTCAGCTGATTAGTTTTTTGTGGCGATCGGCCTTGACCTTCATGGTTAGCGCTGGAGGTCGACCTTGACCTTTGACCTTGACCTTCAGATCACTCTGTAGACCACAGTTATTATTGGAAACTCCTGTAACTTCGCATATCAGAGTCCTATAGAGATACCCTTCAGCACACAAAATTTTGAAGGTCAAGGTCAAAGGTCAAGGTCACTTTGCGGTCAATCATGGAGGTCAACGAAACCCTTATTTTTTGAGTAACTTTGATCTTATGATCTCCAAACTTGGTGGGTATATAGGGTGTGGTATGGCGCTCAGCTGATTAGTTTTTGGTGTCGATCGGCCTTGACCTTCAAGGTCATTTTGAAGGTCATTCAATTTTGACCAAAAGGTAAAATTTTCAAGTTTCAGTTACCATATCGAGTAGTACCTCAAATTGAAGCCCTTGTTGAGTGCTTTCCAAACATATAACTAGTTTGACAATGTGACGTCATTTGACGGCGTTATGACGAAAAAACTGCACTTTTCATGTATATTGTATTGCTTTAGTTCGCATTGTTTAGGTCACTCTGTAGAGCACAGTTCCCTTTGGAAACTCTTGTAAGTTCGCATATCAGAGTCTTTTAGAGATACCCTTTAGCACACAAAATTATGAAGGTCAAGGTCAAAGGTCAAGGTCACTTGGCAAGATACGGTTCACCCTGTGGGTGACATATGTTTATTTTTTGTTTTTGTTTTTTTGTTTGTGGTTAATCTTTTTTTTTTCACGTTTAGATCACTCTGTAGACCACAGTTATTATTGGAAACTCCTGTAACTTCGCATATCAGAGTCCTATAGAGATACCCTTCAGCACACAAAATTTTGAAGGTCAAGGTCAAAGGTCAAGGTCACTTTGCGGTCAATCATGGAGGTCAACGAAACCCTTATTTTTTGAGTAACTTTGATCGGATCGTCTCCAAACTTCATGGGAATCTAGTATATGGTCCGGCGCTCAGCTGATTAGTTTTTGGTGGCGATCGGCCTTGACCTTCAAGGTCATTTTGAAGGTCATTCAATTTTGACCAAAAGGTAAAATTTTCAAGTTTCAGTTACCATATCGAGTAGTACCTCAAATTGAAGCCCTTGTTGAGTGCTTTCCAAACATATAACTAGTTTGACAATGTGACGTCATTTGACGGCGTTTTTTTTTTTTTTTTTTTTTTTTTTTTGTATACAAGATCGAGGCTCGTGAAAGAGCGAACATTAATCACACAGAAAGACAAACCGACACATAAAACATAACATAGGGAGCGGTAGACAAGATGGGGAGAGAGGGGGAAGGACACAAACACAACATTTGAGAGCAGGGACCGAGAGACATGGAGACATCGAGAGATCTGAGAGAGGGTGAGGGCTTTGGGGGGGGGGGGGCGTGGGAAGGGGGCAGTGGGAGAGGTATAAAACATATGGACACTGCCAGGACTTCCAGGAAAGAAGTTGGAATTTCAAGCAAGGTGGATCTGGGGTGAATTAGCGGGGGTAGAAAAGATCAAGGTTTTGGATGGGGGAAGATAAGAGATGGTGGTGAACAGCTGTTTTAAAGACCTGGAGGGAGGAGTGGGATTGAAGGGAGTGAGGGAGTTTGTTCCAGAGGCGGGAGAAAAGAGGAATGAAAGAGTGAAGGTGAGCGGAGAGCCGAGATTTCGGCAGTTTAACCATCAGAGGGTTGCTGGCAGATCTTGTGCGACCTGTAGGAATATTTGGGGGACAGAGCACAGAGAGAGCTGGGGGTGCAAGGCCGGAGAGGAGTCGGTAGAAGACAGAGAGACCACCTACCTGCCTGCGGTGAGTGAGTGAAAGGCCTTCAGAGATAGCTTCATCGCGGGAGATTCCAATAATTCTGAAAGCTTTGGTTTCAACAGCGTGAAGCCGAGCTAGGTGTGAGGCAGGAGCACCGGCCCATAGGGGAGAACAGTATTCCATTGAGCTGCGGATGAAAGCCTTGTATGTGGTGAGGAGCTCAGGTGTGCCGAGGAAGGACTTCGCACGACGGAGGATGCCCAGTCGGCGACTGGCTTTGGAGGCCAGCTTGGAAATGTGGTTTTCCCAAGAAAGATCATGGCAGATAGTGAGACCCAAAATCTTGAGCGACAGAACTTCTTGGAGAGGATTGTTGAGAAAGTAGATGGGAGGGTTGTCCAGTCGATCTTTTCGGAGAGACATAGTAAGAGTGTGAGATTTGTCAGGATTGAAAGACATGTTCCACTTGTTTGACCAGTCTGTGATTTTGTCCAGGTCTTCAGAGAGCGAGGAGGCAGCAGACTGCCGATCTGAGGGAAGAGGAATGGAGCGGCAGAGAGTGGAGTCATCAGCAAAGAGATAGAGAGCGTTATGACGAAAAAACTGCACTTTTCATGTATATTGTATTGCTTTAGTTCGCATTGTTTAGGTCACTCTGTAGAGCACAGTTCCCTTTGGAAACTCTTGTAAGTTCGCATATCAGAGTCTTTTAGAGATACCCTTTAGCACACAAAATTATGAAGGTCAAGGTCAAAGGTCAAGGTCACTTTGTGGTCAATCATGGAGGTCGACGAAACACTAATTTTTTGAGTAACTTTGATCGGATCGTCTCCAAACTTCATGGGAATCTAGTATATGGTCCGGCGCTCAGCTGATTAGTTTTTGGTGGCGATCGGCCTTGACCTTCATGGTTAGCGCTGGAGGTCGAAAATTATTGACCCCAAGGTCAAATTTTGAAATCGTAGGTACCATATCGAGTAATACCTCATATGAATGCCCTTGATGAGTGCTTCCCAGATCTGTAAACAGTTTGACGCTATGACGTCATTTGATGACGTCATGACGAAAAAACGGAATTTTCACATTTTGGCAAGATACGGTTCACCCTGTGGGTGACATATTTTTTTTTGTTTGTTTTTTTGTTTGTGGTTAATCTTTTTTTTTTCACGTTTAGATCACTCTGTAGACCACAGTTATTATTGGAAACTCCTGTAACTTCGCATATCAGAGTCCTATAGAGATACCCTTCAGCACACAAAATTTTGAAGGTCAAGGTCAAAGGTCAAGGTCACTTTGCGGTCAATCATGGAGGTCAACGAAACCCTTATTTTTTGAGTAACTTTGATCGGATCGTCTCCAAACTTCATGCGAATCTAGTATATGGTCCGGCGCTCAGCTGATTAGTTTTTGGTGGCGATCGGCCTTGACCTTCAAGGTCATTTTGAAGGTCATTCAATTTTGACCAAAAGGTAAAATTTTCAAGTTTCAGTTACCATATCGAGTAGTACCTCAAATTGAAGCCCTTGTTGAGTGCTTTCCAAACATATAACTAGTTTGACAATGTGACGTCATTTGACGGCGTTATGACGAAAAAACTGCACTTTTCATGTATATTGTATTGCTTTAGTTCGCATTGTTTAGGTCACTCTGTAGAGCACAGTTCCCTTTGGAAACTCTTGTAAGTTCGCATATCAGAGTCTTTTAGAGATACCCTTTAGCACACAAAATTATGAAGGTCAAGGTCAAAGGTCAAGGTCACTTTGTGGTCAATCATGGAGGTCGACGAAACACTAATTTTTTGAGTAACTTTGATCGGATCGTCTCCAAACTTCATCGGAATCTAGTATATGGTCCGGCGCTCAGCTGATTAGTTTTTGGTGGCGATCGGCCTTGACCTTCATGGTTAGCGCTGGAGGTCGAAAATTATTGACCCCAAGGTCAAATTTTGAAATCGTAGGTACCATATCGAGTAATACCTCATATGAATGCCCTTGATGAGTGCTTCCCAGATCTGTAAACAGTTTGACGCTATGACGTCATTTGATGACGTCATGACGAAAAACGGAATTTTCACATTTTGGCAAGATACGGTTCACCCTGTGGGTGACATATTTTTATTTTATTATCTTGCCAAAACGAAGTTTTTGCAAGATGTATCAGTCAGCTTGTATGTTTGTTTGTTTGTTTGTTTTTTTGTTTTCTTGTTTTTTTGTTTGTGGTTAATCATTTTTTTTTCACGTTTAGATCACTCTGTAGACCACAGTTATTATTGGAAACTCCTGTAACTTCGCATATCAGAGTCCTATAGAGATACCCTTCAGCACACAAAATTTTGAAGGTCAAGGTCAAAGGTCAAGGTCACTTTGCGGTCAATCATGGAGGTCAACGAAACCCTTATTTTTTGAGTAACTTTGATCGGATCGTCTCCAAACTTCATGGGAATCTAGTATATGGTCCGGCGCTCAGCTGATTAGTTTTTGGTGGCGATCGGCCTTGACCTTCATGGTTAGCGCTGGAGGTCGAAAATTATTGACCCCAAGGTCAAATTACGAAACCCTTATTTTTTGAGTAACTTTGATCTTATGATCTCCAAACTTGGTGGGTATATAGGGTGTGGTATGGCGCTCAGTTGATTAGTTTTTGGTGTCGATCGGCCTTGACCTTCAAGGTCATTTTGAAGGTCATTCAATTTTGACCAAAAGGTAAAATTTTTCACGTTTAGATCACTCTGTAGACCACAGTTATTATTGGAAACTCCTGTAACTTCGCATATCAGAGTCCTATAGAGATACCCTTCAGCACACAAAATTTTGAAGGTCAAGGTCAAAGGTCAAGGTCACTTTGCGGTCAATCATGGAGGTCAACGAAACCCTTATTTTTTGAGTAACTTTGATCGGATCGTCTCCAAACTTCATGGGAATCTAGTATATGGTCCGGCGCTCAGCTGATTAGTTTTTGGTGGCGATCGGCCTTGACCTTCATGGTTAGCGCTGGAGGTCGAAAATTATTGACCCCAAGGTCAAATTACGAAACCCTTATTTTTTGAGTAACTTTGATCTTATGATCTCCAAACTTGGTGGGTATATAGGGTGTGGTATGGCGCTCAGCTGATTAGTTTTTGGTGTCGATCGGCCTTGACCTTCAAGGTCATTTTGAAGGTCATTCAATTTTGACCAAAAGGTAAAATTTTCAAGTTTCAGTTACCATATCGAGTAGTACCTCAAATTGAAGCCCTTGTTGAGTGCTTTCCAAACATATAACTAGTTTGACAATGTGACGTCATTTGACGGCGTTATGACGAAAAAACTGCACTTTTCATGTATATTGTATTGCTTTAGTTCGCATTGTTTAGGTCACTCTGTAGAGCACAGTTCCCTTTGGAAACTCTTGTAAGTTCGCATATCAGAGTCTTTTAGAGATACCCTTTAGCACACAAAATTATGAAGGTCAAGGTCAAAGGTCAAGGTCACTTTGCGGCCAATCATGGAGGTCGACGAAACACTAATTTTTTGAGTAACTTTGATCGGATCGTCTCCAAACTTCATGGGAATCTAGTATATGGTCCGGCGCTCAGCTGATTAGTTTTTGGTGGCGATCGGCCTTGACCTTAATGGTTAGCGCTGGAGGTCGAAAATTATTGACCCCAAGGTCAAATTTTGAAATCGTAGGTACCATATCGAGTAATACCTCATATGAATGCCCTTGATGAGTGCTTCCCAGATCTGTAAACAGTTTGACGCTATGACGTCATTTGATGACGTCATGACGAAAAAACGGAATTTTCATGAAAAAATTATTTCCTCAGTTCTCATCAAAATCTTTCAATATTTCATGTGCGTTGGTCATGAAGACATACTATTCACCATACGAAATTATTAAGGTCAAGGTCAAATGGCAAGATACGGTTCACCCTGTGGGTGACATATGTTCATTTGTTTGTTTGTTTGTTTTTTTGTTTTTTTGTTTGTGGTTAATCATTTTTTTTTCACGTTTAGATCACTCTGTAGACCACAGTTATTATTGGAAACTCCTGTAACTTCGCATATCAGAGTCCTATAGAGATACCCTTCAGCACACAAAATTTTGAAGGTCAAGGTCAAAGGTCAAGGTCACTTTGCGGTCAATCATGGAGGTCAACGAAACCCTTATTTTTTGAGTAACTTTGATCGGATCGTCTCCAAACTTCATGGGAATCTAGTATATGGTCCGGCGCTCAGCTGATTAGTTTTTGGTGGCGATCGGCCTTGACCTTCATGGTTAGCGCTGGAGGTCGAAAATTATTGACCCCAAGGTCAAATTACGAAACCCTTATTTTTTGAGTAACTTTGATCTTATGATCTCCAAACTTGGTGGGTATATAGGGTGTGGTATGGCGCTCAGCTGATTAGTTTTTGGTGTCGATCGGCCTTGACCTTCAAGGTCATTTTGAAGGTCATTCAATTTTGACCAAAAGGTAAAATTTTCAAGTTTCAGTTACCATATCGAGTAGTACCTCAAATTGAAGCCCTTGTTGAGTGCTTTCCAAACATATAACTAGTTTGACAATGTGACGTCATTTGACGGCGTTATGACGAAAAAACTGCACTTTTCATGTATATTGTATTGCTTTAGTTCGCATTGTTTAGGTCACTCTGTAGAGCACAGTTCCCTTTGGAAACTCTTGTAAGTTCGCATATCAGAGTCTTTTAGAGATACCCTTTAGCACACAAAATTATGAAGGTCAAGGTCAAAGGTCAAGGTCACTTTGCGGCCAATCATGGAGGTCGACGAAACACTAATTTTTTGAGTAACTTTGATCGGATCGTCTCCAAACTTCATGGGAATCTAGTATATGGTCCGGCGCTCAGCTGATTAGTTTTTGGTGGCGATCGGCCTTGACCTTCATGGTTAGCGCTGGAGGTCGAAAATTATTGACCCCAAGGTCAAATTTTGAAATCGTAGGTACCATATCGAGTAATACCTCATATGAATGCCCTTGATGAGTGCTTCCCAGATCTGTAAACAGTTTGACGCTATGACGTCATTTGATGACGTCATGACGAAAAAACGGAATTTTCATGAAAAAATTATTTCCTCAGTTCTCATCAAAATCTTTCAATATTTCATGTGCGTTGGTCATGAAGACATACTATTCACCATACGAAATTATTAAGGTCAAGGTCAAATGGCAAGATACGGTTCACCCTGTGGGTGACATATGTTCTTTGTTTGTTTGTTATCTTGCCAAAACGAAGTTTTTGCAAGATGTATCAGTCAGCTTGTATGTTTGTTTGTTTGTTTGTTTTTTTGTTTTTTTGTTTTTTTGTTTGTGGTTAATCATTTTTTTTTCACGTTTAGATCACTCTGTAGACCACAGTTATTATTGGAAACTCCTGTAACTTCGCATATCAGAGTCCTATAGAGATACCCTTCAGCACACAAAATTTTGAAGGTCAAGGTCAAAGGTCAAGGTCACTTTGCGGTCAATCATGGAGGTCAACGAAACCCTTATTTTTTGAGTAACTTTGATCGGATCGTCTCCAAACTTCATGGGAATCTAGTATATGGTCCGGCGCTCAGCTGATTAGTTTTTGGTGGCGATCGGCCTTGACCTTCATGGTTAGCGCTGGAGGTCGAAAATTATTGACCCCAAGGTCAAATTACGAAACCCTTATTTTTTGAGTAACTTTGATCTTATGATCTCCAAACTTGGTGGGTATATAGGGTGTGGTATGGCGCTCAGTTGATTAGTTTTTGGTGTCGATCGGCCTTGACCTTCAAGGTCATTTTGAAGGTCATTCAATTTTTACCAAAAGGTAAAATTTTTCACGTTTAGATCACTCTGTAGACCACAGTTATTATTGGAAACTCCTGTAACTTCGCATATCAGAGTCCTATAGAGATACCCTTCAGCACACAAAATTTTGAAGGTCAAGGTCAAAGGTCAAGGTCACTTTGCGGTCAATCATGGAGGTCAACGAAACCCTTATTTTTTGAGTAACTTTGATCGGATCGTCTCCAAACTTCATGGGAATCTAGTATATGGTCCGGCGCTCAGCTGATTAGTTTTTGGTGGCGATCGGCCTTGACCTTCATGGTTAGCGCTGGAGGTCGAAAATTATTGACCCCAAGGTCAAATTACGAAACCCTTATTTTTTGAGTAACTTTGATCTTATGATCTCCAAACTTGGTGGGTATATAGGGTGTGGTATGGCGCTCAGCTGATTAGTTTTTGGTGTCGATCGGCCTTGACCTTCAAGGTCATTTTGAAGGTCATTCAATTTTGACCAAAAGGTAAAATTTTCAAGTTTCAGTTACCATATCGAGTAGTACCTCAAATTGAAGCCCTTGTTGAGTGCTTTCCAAACATATAACTAGTTTGACAATGTGACGTCATTTGACGGCGTTATGACGAAAAAACTGCACTTTTCATGTATATTGTATTGCTTTAGTTCGCATTGTTTAGGTCACTCTGTAGAGCACAGTTCCCTTTGGAAACTCTTGTAAGTTCGCATATCAGAGTCTTTTAGAGATACCCTTTAGCACACAAAATTATGAAGGTCAAGGTCAAAGGTCAAGGTCACTTTGCGGCCAATCATGGAGGTCGACGAAACACTAATTTTTTGAGTAACTTTGATCGGATCGTCTCCAAACTTCATGGGAATCTAGTATATGGTCCGGCGCTCAGCTGATTAGTTTTTGGTGGCGATCGGCCTTGACCTTAATGGTTAGCGCTGGAGGTCGAAAATTATTGACCCCAAGGTCAAATTTTGAAATCGTAGGTACCATATCGAGTAATACCTCATATGAATGCCCTTGATGAGTGCTTCCCAGATCTGTAAACAGTTTGACGCTATGACGTCATTTGATGACGTCATGACGAAAAAACGGAATTTTCATGAAAAAATTATTTCCTCAGTTCTCATCAAAATCTTTCAATATTTCATGTGCGTTGGTCATGAAGACATACTATTCACCATACGAAATTATTAAGGTCAAGGTCAAATGGCAAGATACGGTTCACCCTGTGGGTGACATATGTTCATTTGTTTGTTTGTTTGTTTTTTTGTTTTTTTGTTTGTGGTTAATCATTTTTTTTTCACGTTTAGATCACTCTGTAGACCACAGTTATTATTGGAAACTCCTGTAACTTCGCATATCAGAGTCCTATAGAGATACCCTTCAGCACACAAAATTTTGAAGGTCAAGGTCAAAGGTCAAGGTCACTTTGTGGTCAATCATGGAGGTCGACGAAACACTAATTTTTTGAGTAACTTTGATCGGATCGTCTCCAAACTTCATGGGAATCTAGTATATGGTCCGGCGCTCAGCTGATTAGTTTTTGGTGGCGATCGGCCTTGACCTTCATGGTTAGCGCTGGAGGTCGAAAATTATTGACCCCAAGGTCAAATTTTGAAATCGTAGGTACCATATCGAGTAATACCTCATATGAATGCCCTTGATGAGTGCTTCCCAGATCTGTAAACAGTTTGACGCTATGACGTCATTTGATGACGTCATGACGAAAAAACGGAATTTTCACATTTTGGCAAGATACGGTTCACCCTGTGGGTGACATATTTTTTTTATTTGTTTTTTTGTTTGTGGTTAATCATTTTTTTTTCACGTTTAGATCACTCTGTAGACCACAGTTATTATTGGAAACTCCTGTAACTTCGCATATCAGAGTCCTATAGAGATACCCTTCAGCACACAAAATTTTGAAGGTCAAGGTCAAAGGTCAAGGTCACTTTGCGGTCAATCATGGAGGTCAACGAAACCCTTATTTTTTGAGTAACTTTGATCGGTTCGTCTCCAAACTTCATGGGAATCTAGTATATGGTCCGGCGCTCAGCTGATTAGTTTTTGGTGGCGATCGGCCTTGACCTTCAAGGTCATTTTGAAGGTCATTCAATTTTGACCAAAAGGTAAAATTTTCAAGTTTCAGTTACCATATCGAGTAGTACCTCAAATTGAAGCCCTTGTTGAGTGCTTTCCAAACATATAACTAGTTTGACAATGTGACGTCATTTGACGGCGTTATGACGAAAAAACTGCACTTTTCATGTATATTGTATTGCTTTAGTTCGCATTGTTTAGGTCACTCTGTAGAGCACAGTTCCCTTTGGAAACTCTTGTAAGTTCGCATATCAGAGTCTTTTAGAGATACCCTTTAGCACACAAAATTATGAAGGTCAAGGTCAAAGGTCAAGGTCATTTTGTGGTCAATCATGGAGGTCGACGAAACACTAATGTTTTGAGTAACTTTGATCGGATCGTCTCCAAACTTCATGGGAATCTAGTATATGGTCCGGCGCTCAGCTGATTAGTTTTTGGTGGCGATCGGCCTTGACCTTCATGGTTAGCGCTGGAGGTCGAAAATTATTGACCCCAAGGTCAAATTTTGAAATCGTAGGTACCATATCGAGTAATACCTCATATGAATGCCCTTGATGAGTGCTTCCCAGATCTGTAAACAGTTTGACGCTATGACGTCATTTGATGACGTCATGACGAAAAAACGGAATTTTCACATTTTGGCAAGATACGGTTCACCCTGTGGGTGACATATTTTTATTTTTTTGTTTTTTTGTTTGTGGTTAATCATTTTTTTTTCACGTTTAGATCACTCTGTAGACCACAGTTATTATTGGAAACTCCTGTAACTTCGCATATCAGAGTCCTATAGAGATACCCTTCAGCACACAAAATTTTGAAGGTCAAGGTCAAAGGTCAAGGTCACTTTGCGGTCAATCATGGAGGTCAACGAAACCCTTATTTTTTGAGTAACTTTGATCTTATGATCTCCAAACTTGGTGGGTATATAGGGTGTGGTCTGGCGCTCAGCTGATTAGTTTTTGGTGTCGATCGGCCTTGACCTTCAAGGTCATTTTGAAGGTCATTCAATTTTGACCAAAAGGTAAAATTTTCAAGTTTCAGTTACCATATCGAGTAGTACCTCAAATTGAAGCCCTTGTTGAGTGCTTTCCAAGCATATAACCAGTTTGACAATGTGACGTCATTTGACGGCGTTATGACGAAAAAACTGCACTTTTCATGTATATTGTATTGCTTTAGTTCGCATTGTTTAGGTCACTCTGTAGAGCACAGTTCCCTTTGGAAACTCTTGTAAGTTCGCATATCAGAGTCTTTTAGAGATACCCTTTAGCACACAAAATTATGAAGGTCAAGGTCAAAGGTCAAGGTCACTTTGTGGTCAATCATGGAGGTCGACGAAACACTAATTTTTTGAGTAACTTTGATCGGATCGTCTCCAAACTTCATGGGAATCTAGTATATGGTCCGGCGCTCAGCTGATTAGTTTTTGGTGGCGATCGGCCTTGACCTTCATGGTTAGCGCTGGAGGTCGAAAATTATTGACCCCAAGGTCAAATTTTGAAATCGTAGGTACCATATCGAGTAATACCTCATATGAATGCCCTTGATGAGTGCTTCCCAGATCTGTAAACAGTTTGACGCTATGACGTCATTTGATGACGTCATGACGAAAAAACGGAATTTTCACATTTTGGCAAGATACGGTTCACCCTGTGGGTGACATATTTTTATTTATTTATTTTCTTTCTCATTTGGCCAATATCTCAGGCACCTTTTGAGCTGGGAAGCTAATATTTGGACATGAGTGATCAAGTGATGTGGCTATCAAGGATATTTTTGATTAATTGATTAATCATTTAATCGATTCATTATTTATTGATTAATCGATGAATTACTTATTGATTAATCAATTAATTATTTAATTTTTTATTAATGACTTATTTGATTAAATTTCTAAAAGATACATCTTCGGATGAAGCACGAGTGGTTTTGTTATGGTATTAGCCAATTGATTAAGAAAATATTTTGTGATAATCTTTTATTGATTTTAATTATACAATTAATCAATCAATTAGTGTACACCTCTCCCTCCCAATGCAGCCTCTATGAGCTGCATTGCGGTATTGCCGGGCGCCGGAGGCGCCCCGGCAATGCCGCGCTGTAGGATATTTAATTATTTGGCATGGGGGCGGTGTACTTTGAATGTATGTGTACTTGTTTTCTCTTTCTTCACTTCTCTATCAACGCATCTCTTTTTATTTAAGGCCTAGCCTCGATGAGGACTACATAGTCTGTGAATGGAGCCTTCAACATAAAAAAAACTGGAAAGAGCAATCAGAGATTGGAGGCCTTCACCAGGACACGTTTTCAGTGTTTTTTTTAGGATTTTTTTTTTTAAAATACAGGATCGAGGCTCGTGAAAGAGTGAAATCACTGTCCTGTGAAAAGTGAAAGATCACTGTCCTGAGTGTCTTTTTCGCAAAGGTGTCTACGCAAATGTAAACATTAATTTTTGGATTCCTCATGCTCTGAATATTCCAAAAATGTATAGTTTTGCTAATCTACCATAATTTTGAACGAAAAAACATCGTGAACCTGACTATTAGCTTAATCGCGGGAGATTCCAATGATTCGGAAAGCTTTGGTTTCAACAGCGTGAAGCCGAGCTAGGTGTGAGGCAGGAGCACCGGTGTAGGAGGATAGAATCACTCCCCAGGATAAAATCACTCCAGAGTGATATTTTCCTAGGAAAAATTCACTCTAGAGTGGTTTTATCCAAGGGTGAAATCACTTCCCCTAGGATTTTAACACTCCCCCTTGCTGGATCAAATGACTCCCCAGGATTATAACACTCGCCCTATATATATTGTGATTTAAACAATATTTATTGCATGGTAATGACATACAACCATGACAAAGTTAATGAACATGAACATAAAATGATAAATGAATTGATAAACATGGCAAAATGATGTCCTTTGTCAACGTCTCTCCCTAAAAATAAAAATACAATGTTTTTCGCATCCCTGTATATAACTGGGTAAATCAAATAAAGAAGAGTATAAATTTAACATTCAAATAACTATATATTTTGATATTAGGGCATTCGCAGTAATATTACGATACATTTACGATGTTTTATACTGAAAGGATACTTTCATTTCAACATATAATATGTCATTTTAAGTTACGTTCTATAACTTCACTGCACTTTTAAGAAATATTAAATACGGGTTTTAAAATGTTACTCAAATGTTTGTATATTGGCAAAGGTGTGTTCACGTCCCGATAACCAGGAAACAAGCTCTTCTGAGCAGTTCCGAGAACTGGATATAGGAGCTATATAAATGTTGGTAATTATAATATTAAAAATATTTTTAAAATATTAAAATAGGCGAAGGTGATTCTGTCTCTGTCTGTCTGGGGGAGTGGCTTACTCCGTTTACAGAGTAGCTCCACCCATTCTAGGAGAGGCTTCATGTAAACAAATATCCACCATTTCATTAACTTGAATAGCTTTGAGGCCTGTTTAGTTAGGCCCGTGCTGTCTTTCTCTCTCACACAGGTTTATTTCAACTCTAATTCGATATATCATTTCATTTTTAACAGTCGCTAACATAGTTGTAGACTCGGTTGAAGAGAATCCCATGAAAGTTTCCATTTATAGAACGAAATGATTTCTCAAAGGCCTGTAAAATAAAGCTCATTCATTGAGTCACCCTCACGATTTTATCTTGATTTCACCATCTGATATAATTTTTATCGATGGTTTTAGACTCGGTGTCAGAAATAATTGAGAACATTCACGCAAACACGGAAAATTGCCGATATATATATTGTTACAGACGCGGTTGTGGATGTTGGTTTACCGAGCGGTTTGGTATGACCGCGTCTGCACAGTTTACCCGATTATACTCGAACGTTGGCCGAGTCGCGCTACGCTAAATCAATTGAGGAAAGGACACAACGGCTGGGTTAAATGACACGACACCAGGGGTACAGTTCTCAAGACCTCCGGAGGAGGTTATAATATTTCGGAACGTTGAGATTACAAGGACAAGAGGTACAGCATAGGAAGGTAGGCACTTAATCACGGTCTTATAGTAACCCCGACAGACCACAGATAAACAGGACAAGACTGACTCACACCGGGATTGATGGCAAGGAAGGGCAGGTAGTCGGTGGACAGCACAAGGTGCACCTTGTCCTCAGGGACAGGATAGCGCGGCCCAAAAGATGCAGGGAGGTCTCTCAGTGCTCGGAGGTGGCGTCTGGTTCTCTTCACTTCAAACTCGGGGCACATCTCTCACGTCACATCCGGTAAGTGGCTGCGTATATCCGGCGGGGAGTGACACGCCCTCGGCTCGTTAGCTCCGCCCCAGATGGAATCGGCCCGCCGCTTCTTATTGGGTGCTGGGGGTTACCGCGCTCCGCCCTTGACGAGGGGCCGACAGTCAGCCCCTTCGTGGTAACCCCGCCGGAGCACATGGGCAATGGCGGCTAACCAAGCCGGAGTGAGGACGCACACTCCCCGCGCGCTGTTGTTGTAGTTGTTGTTGTTGTTGTTGTGGTTTCATGAGGAAGATGGGAGGAGGTATGGGGAGGTCCTAAACTCACTACTGGTGCCATACAATCACATTCTGGTGCAACGAAGAGTCAGAATTAATGGAAACGAGTCCTTAACTGACATAGACTAAGAATAACTAGCAAGATGTCCTATAGTTGTCTACGTGAGATGCGGTGAACATGGGCACGACATTTAATGGGGGAAAAAGGGGAAGGTCGGTTCTACAGAGTGTTGTTTACAGACAATGGGACTAGGGAATGGGGGATTGGGGATAGTTGGGGAGTATTGGGGAAATAGGGGAATATTTACAAGCGGATATGGAGGCCAAATCCCATATCCGCAACATTGCACCCTTCTCTACCCTCGGGGCATCCCGACCCGATAAATTTTTACCTACTTTAGTGTGGCACTCAGATGTAGTTCCCTCTACTATTAACTCTACCCTGAGTGCGACAGTTTTACAGATGTTCACAAATGAGTAAATATGTCCCCCTGCGACGTTGCACCCTTCTCCTCACAGAAACACACCCACAGGATAACCGAATCGCGGAAAGAATTCTCAAACTAAACATACAGCCGGTAGGGAGCATTATTTACATAAGACTACACTGATATTTACACTACGATCCAGGACCTGTTTTTGGAGGAACACATGCAGATGTTATGCATAGAGAGAGCACGCATGCCAGCATCGATACACCAACCCACGAGTGCTCTGTGGCCTTACGGCCTTTAATAATGTGCAGAGCACCCCATCCAAGCACCAAAAGCACCACCCCATAACACAGTCAGCACCATCCGGTGCACCAATAAAGTGTTTATAAATCACCGGTGGTGTCGCAGCCGGCCGATGTTCTGCCGCTGGTCTTGCCTTCATGTGGTGCACTTGGCCTTCTTGCTTCTTTAAAAATAAAGAAAGGTGCCAACCGCGTCCATTTCTGAATGGTGGCCGTCAGGGGGCCAACTATTAGTGGTTCACCTGTATGGCATAGGTGCCACGTTGACCCATAGGTCTATCAACGGGTGGTGCTTGCCCGCAAAAGAACTGCGGTCCATGGTGGGCGGCCACAAACATTGCGGTCCATATGGTGTATCGATCCCGGCAGCAAGCAGCGAAAGTGCAGGCCCACAACTGCGGAGCCAGCACCTCTCTCTCTGCCCCAAAGCCAGATCCTCGGAGGTGGGAGACAAAAGAAGAGGACAAGTGAGTAAGGTGGTAAGGGCGCAAAAGTGCACGCAACATTAGGTAATGCACACTAGGGGCACATGGGAACCAGGTGAGACAGGTACGTTCCTACTGTACGCCCCCCCCCCACCAGGTAACCTACATGGCCCCTCCCTTACCCCTTACTGTATCCACAAAACACAACACTACCCATAAACATCTATTTTACAAATCAACAAACGTCCCTACTGTCTTCCCCGTTCCTCCCATAAACCAAATTCGTCTTCTCTCCCTCCTAACCAATCAAATTTGCCATTTTCAACTCTCATCAATATTTGCCATCTCCAACTGAACATCAAAATTTGCCATTACCAATTCATCATCAGTCCCTCCTAAGGAGGGAGAGATGGAATCACCCCAATGTCTCATCCACGTCGTGATGCGTCTCACCAATCCACACAGCAATTCTCATTTCCTGCACACAGAACAAAGAAAACACAGGTGTGGAGTCATCATCATCACCACAGGTAAGTGGCTGCGTATGGTGCGACAGGTTCATCAATCCTAACTATTTCCTAAATGACTTTAACAACTTACATTACCCGGGGTCTTTCTCCTGCCAAACCATTGGCCCTCTTACACTATGGGTTCTAAAAACCAATTCCCATTGACCAAACTGTGGTGCTTTTCAATTTGGGGTCTCACTCCCCCGATTCCTTCCCGGTGCCCTCGCACAATTCCTGGGCCGCGACGTGTAGCTCTCCTAGATGGTCTACCCACCTGCACACCTCCACCACTGCAGTTGCCTCCGAGCTTACCTGCTCCTCACCCTAACCTAACTACCTGGGGAAGGCCCTCTGGCGCTCTCCTCACTCGGTGCCCTCTCTGGCACTGGGCTACCCGGGTCCGTCCTCCGGATCCTCGGGCCCCACTGACACTAACGGCTCCCAGAGCCCACCTGCGGCCTCACCTGGCCGACATCCTCACAGTGGTGGAGTGCCCAACCAACTACACACACTAACAGGCTACACGCCCAGCCATTTCCACAATACTAATGCACCCATCCGCCATACCATTCTGCGACCGCACCACAAATGCCAATATCCAACCACAATTTACCTATACCCTCTACCTAACACTTACACTACCCGCCCCGGGTATCCGTCATGGGGGTCCACTCTTCCCCCATTCACACCTTCGCACCATGCACACCACTCCGTACCACTTACTCCAACTCTCTCCACACACCTGTACTTGCACACCTGTCCTCTCACTCTTGGTGCCGCCTGCACCCTTCTCTCCCCAAGCGCTTTCACGCTGATCCACAACACTCACTACTCATACACTGGTCCACACACCTGTCCAGTTGCACACCTGTGCAATCACACCTGTTCAATTCTCAACCACACGGCATCATCTCATCTAACTACTCCCCTCTGAAACTTGCGCTTCCCAGTCGTCCCTTTAAACTATTGCGCTCCCTCGTCATTATCATCCACACTAATCTACCTGCGTCCCCACTACAGGTATCAGTCACTAACTAAACTTAACGTCACCTAATGTCATCTTCGAGGGCCCTATCAATATAACCTAACCCACCCGGGCTAGTTTTCACTGCCATACACCCCATAAACTATTGCTCCTTTGCCCCACGTTTGTGAGGGATGACAGAGTTGCCATCCCACCACATCGGGCATCTCCCACTACCAATTTTGCACATCAAATTTCAACAAATCAAAAATTTGCCAATCACTACCCATCATCTGCCAATCATTACTGCCACTCCTTTGCCAATCATCAAATTTGGTTTTTCTCTAATTTTGGGCCCAAAACACTATCCTCATCACACAGTCTACTCACTAATGCCTCTCGGTGCGCCAATTCCTGTCCAAAGCCCGGCTTCATAAAGCCGAGCAATGAATGCGGGTTGTTTGGTGCCAGCGGCTGGATACGTCCCGCATTCGGGGCAGGGACGGGGGCTTACCCGGCTCGAGACCCCACGCACCATCTCGGCACGGAGCCATCCCATGGCTCGATCTCGACCTGCAGGAATGCCTCAACAAAAAGTGGTCGCCATGACGACCCTTCCCATCCAGCCGCCCGCTCCGCCTAGTGGAGCACGGACGCGGCCGTTCAAAGCGAGGCCCAGCACGCACCGAGGGCCCGATTCGGCTAAAAGTCGCTCTAACCGCTAACCCGTTTAACGTCGATGCTTCACCTGCATGCTTACACCCCGCAGCCCGTTCCTTGCTCACACATCCAGCCGTTTCCATGCTCCTCGTACCTTTCCTTACACACCCAGGTACCCTCATTCCACTCACAGCCTTGGTCACACACCTGACCACCGAACACTTTGGCACGCATTCGTTGGTCGCACACCTCACCAACACACCTCTTCGCGCCCCCTCCTCTGTCACCTCCTCTGTGACAATCACAGGTGTGCTCTCATTCGCACACCCAACCACGTGCCTCACGACCAATTCCAGCGTGCATTCCCACTCACGCTCTACCATTCCAGGTGTGCTTCCTTTCTCACCTGTCACAACCAACTCATGCTCCTTGTCACTCTCACTACTCTCACCTCCACTCGTGACAACGCACTCACCCTTACTCCCGACAGCGCACTCTTTCCTCATGCACCTGTCCGTTACACACCTTTCTCGCACACACTCTCCCGTTACATCCTCTGTAACACTCACCACAGGCGTGCATTCTCCCTTTACACCCTCCGTAACACTCCTCACTACGCGCTTCCATGTGCTCCCTCGCACACGCGCTACGACCGACTCACTCTCGCCAGCACCCTCACTCCTTGGCACACACTTTTTCCTCACACACCCCAGAGTCGGACTTTCTCGCACACCTCCTTTTTCGCACACCAGACCTGCCGCACACTTCACCAACGGCCTCTCACGAACACCCGGGTCCATCTCGACCCCCAAGCTTCTTAAATCCCCTGGCGCATCATACGCACGACCATATTGGTCACCACTTACACCGGGTCCTCTTCCTCTTCGCTTCTCCTCCATCACCTGCGAATCCCTCATCCGGTTAATGAGCACATCATCACGATCCGAACACAGACTTTGGACCAATTCTTTTATCTCCTCTTTTATCTCTTTCTTATCCCCTCTCCGTCGCTTCTTAATTTCGCTCACCCCTTCTTCCACTTCTTCTAATTTCTGCTTCACCTCTTTGATTTCCCGGTACGTCTCCTCAAGCTCATCCTCTAAGGCTACCTTGACCGTTTCCATGTGCGTCCTCACCTGCCGGTCCTTCGTCTCCATTACCTCTACCACCTCGTCCAACCTCGCTGTCAGTCCCTCACGTACCATCTGACATTCCCTCTTCGTCGCTACCAAGTCATCTTTTAGGTCATTTTGTGTCGCTTTTAACCCTCCTATTACCGCTGTGTTCTTCTTTACCTGGTCCGTTAGTTCTTTTTGTCCCTCTGTCAGTTGTTCTACTTCCTGCGTCAGGTCCTCTATGCCCCCTTGTAACTTTACAGTCCCCTTTCTCACCTCCTTCTCCATGTGCTCCTTACAGTGCCTCACCTCCTCGCGCACTCCTCCGACCTCCTCACTCACACCTCTTCTGATCTCCTCTCCCATCACTTGCATCTCCTGCCCAGATGCCACCCTCATCTGCTCCATTTCCTCCCTGTGAGCATCCAGTTTGGTCTCTACCCCCATTCTGACCCCCTCTATCTGCTGCCCCATTTGTTTAACTTCCCTTTCCGCTTGGGTCCTCATGTCCCTCAATTTGCCTTCCATCCTGTTTTCTAACCCCTCTAACCCCTTTTGCATCCCTTCCATTTGATTCTCTTGAGCGGCCATTCTGTTTTCTACCCCCATTACCCATTTCTCACCTCTTTTATCCCGTTGTCTAACCCCTCACCGGTACCCCTCGCTTCGTCCCTCATTACCCCCATTTGGTTTCCCATTACCCCCAATTGGCCCTCCAATCGCTCACTATCAGCCCTCAATCCCACAATTTGGTTTCCCAATTGCTGACTATTAGCCCTCATCTCGTCCTTCATTTCTTCACCCGACTTAACCATAAAGGCCTTTATTTGTTCCATAAATAGGCCCCAATCCATCGGCGGCGCTACCACGGTTGCGGGCGCGGTCGCCGTGGCCATGTGCGAGGCGCCATTTTGCGCGCCCGCCACCTCGTGCGTGACGACGCTATTTTGCGAATCTGCTACCCTCACTGCTTCGCTCTCCTCTTGTCCCTCATTTTGGTCCTGGATCGACCCTGCCTCACTCCCTACTACCGGAACCCAGCCGTCTTGGTCTGCCATAGCGCGACTTTCAAAATTCGGGTTTTTTTTTTTTTTTTTTTGAAAACACAATCAAATTTCGCTGTTATAATTTCGAGCGCGTGAAACGCGCTCCGTATCGAATCCCACTTCCCGACACCAAATGTTACAGACGCGGTTGTGGATGTTGGTTTACCGAGCGGTTTGGTATGACCGCGTCTGCACAGTTTACCCGATTATACTCGAACGTTGGCCGAGTCGCGCTACGCTAAATCAATTGAGGAAAGGACACAACGGCTGGGTTAAATGACACGACACCAGGGGTACAGTTCTCAAGACCTCCGGAGGAGGTTATAATATTTCGGAACGTTGAGATTACAAGGACAAGAGGTACAGCATAGGAAGGTAGGCACTTAATCACGGTCTTATAGTAACCCCGACAGACCACAGATAAACAGGACAAGACTGACTCACACCGGGATTGATGGCAAGGAAGGGCAGGTAGTCGGTGGACAGCACAAGGTGCACCTTGTGCTCAGGGACAGGATAGAGCGGCCCAAAAGATGCAGGGAGGTCTCTCAGCGCTCGGAGGTGGTGTCTGGTTCTCTTCACTTCAAGCTCGGGGCGCATCTCTCACGTCACGTCCGGTAAGTGGCTGCGTATATCCGTCGGGGAGTGACACGCCCTCGGCTCGTTAGCTCCGCCCCAGATGGAATCGGCCCGCCGCTTCTTATTGGGTGCTGGGGGTTACCGGGCTCCGCCCTTGACGAGGGGCCGACAGTCAGCCCCTTCGTGGTAACCCCGCCGGAGCACATGGGCAATGGCGGCTAACCAAGCCGGAGTGAGGATGCACACTCCCCGCGCGCTGTTGTTGTAGTTGTTGTTGTTGTTGTTGTTGTGGTGGTTTCATGAGGAAGATGGGAGGAGGTATGGGGAGGTCCTAAACTCACTACTGGTGCCATACAATCACATTCTGGTGCAACGAAGAGTCAGAATTAATGGAAACGAGTCCTTAACTGACATAGACTAAGAATAACTAGCAAGATGTCCTATAGTTGTCTACGTGAGATGCGGTGAACCTGGGCACGACATTTAATGGGGGAAAAAGGGGAAGGTCGGTTCTACAGAGTGTTGTTTACAGACAATGGGACTAGGGAATGGGGGATTGGGGATAGTTGGGGAGTATTGGGGAAATAGGGGAATATTTACAAGCGGATATGGAGGCCAAATCCCATATCCGCAACAATATATTAAAAATCACGGCACGGTCAGTCATACACCGCCTAAAATAACAGACGGGAAAATGGCGAGCTATACTAAAAATTTGTGGTGGGCTTTTCCATTTGATGACAATCGTCACGATGAAATATTTAATTTATACGTCGTCACAATAATGTGGAGAGAGGGGCGCAGCTTCGTTCACGTATCGCCATAGACGGGAAATTGCCGACAGATATTTCTTCGTTATTATTTAATTCATCATTATTATACGGAAGTAAAGGTAATCCTGCTTAAACTGGCATTCATTCCAGCGAGGGGTTGGAGACGAGCGAGGGGTTGGAGAGGAGCGAGGGGTTGGAGAGGAGCGAGGGGTTGGAGAGGAGCTAGGGGTTGGAGAGGAGCGAGGGGATGGAGAGGAGCGGGGGTTGGAGAGGAGCAGGGGTTGGAGAGGAGCTAGGGGTTGGAGAGGAGCTAGGGGTTGGAGAGGAGCTAGGGGTTGGAGAGGAGCGAGGGGTTGGAGAGGAGCGGGGGGTTGGAGAGGAGTGGGGGGTTGGAGAGGAGCGAGGGCTTGGAGAGGTGCTAGGGGTTGGAGAGGAGCGAGGGGTTTGAGAGGAGCGAGGGGTTGGAGAGGAGCGTGGGGTTGGAGAGGATAAAATTGTGAGGGTGACTCAATGAATGGGCTTTATTTTACAGGCCTTTGAGAAATCATTTCGTTCTATAAATGGAAACTTTCATGGGATTCTCTTCAACCGAGTCTAAAACTACGTTAGCGACTGTTAAAAATGAAATGATATATAGAATTAGAGTTGAAATAAACCTGTGTGAGAGAGAAAGACAGCACGGGCCTAACTAAATAGGCCTCAAAGCTATTCAAGTCAATAAAATGGTGGATATTTGTTGACATGAAGCCTCTCCAAGAATGAGTGGAGCTACTCTGTAAACGGAGTAAGCCACACCCCCGGACAGACAGACAGACAGACAGACAGACAGAATCACCTTCGCCTATTATAATATAGATAGTATAATAATATTCACATATTTCACAAAATAAAGTAACAAACAAAAAATAAAAACAAACAAGTACATATACATTCAAATTACACCGCCCCCATGCCAATTAATTAAATATCCTACAGCGCGGCATTGCCGGGGCGCCAATACCGCAGTGCAGCTC
Organism: Myxine glutinosa; assembly: GCF_964187855.1. NCBI lineage: Eukaryota > Metazoa > Chordata > Myxini > Myxiniformes > Myxinidae > Myxine > Myxine glutinosa. Next base: position 79,037,354 of record NC_136266.1, on the reverse strand, counting down.
ATAGAGGCTGCATTGGGAGGGAGAGGCGTATACTAATTGATTGATTAATTGTATAATTAAAATCAACAAAAGATTATCACAAAATATTTTCTTAATCAATTGGCTAATAGCATAACTAAACCACTGGTGCTTCATCCGAAGATGTATCTTTTAGAAAATAAGTCATTAATAAAAAATTAGATAATTAATTGATTAATCAACAAATAATTAATCGATTAATCAATAGATAATTAATCGATTAATGATTAATCAATAAATCAAAAATAAACCACCACCATTTCATCAGAATCTGTAACTGAATTTTTTTTTTAAAGTAATTAATCGAATAATTAAATAATCGATTAATTGATCAATCAATAAATCAAAAATATCCTTGATAGCCACATCACTTGGTCACTCATGTCCAAATATTAGCTTCCGAGCTCAAAAGGTGCCTGAGATATTGGCCAAATGAGAAAGAAAATAAATAAATGATTAATAATGAAAATAAATAAATAATAATCATTAAAAAATTAAATTATTAATCAATTCGGTCATAGAACACATAAACAACCACCATTTCATCAGAATCTGTAACTTTAAAAAAAAAAAGAGTCATTAATTGAATAATTAAATAATTAATCGATTAATTGATTAATTGATTAATTAATAAATCAAAAACAGCCTTTGCAGCCAAATCCCCTGGTCATTGGCCTGTCCAAATATCAGCTTCCTAACTCAAAAGGTGCCTGAGTTAATGGTCAGAAGAGAAAGGAAATTTGATTAATTAAATAAGTACTTAATTAATCGCTAATAATTAAATAACTCCTCAATTAATTGATTAATCAAAAAACAAAAAATAGCGTTTTTGACAAAGGACTTGCTCACTATTGTGCCGAAATTTCAGCTACCTAGCTCAAAGGATGGCTGAGATATCGCCCGGACAATCAAACAAACAAGAAAACAAGAAAGCAAGAAAACAAACAGAGTGAAAACTGAGTACTCCCTTTCAGCGTGCGTCACTGCCAAGCCCCCTTCGGTGCCCAGCAATGACGTTTTGCAATGCCTGGAGATGGCATAGGAAAGGAGCGGTGTACAACAAAATAAAGTAAATAAAGTAACAACTAACTAACTAAAAAATAACTAAAATACATAGTAAAAGCTGTGTTGATCATTGCAACGATATCTAACATCCTGTGAGATATATTTCCAAAGTAACTAAATATATCTTTCCATTCTTTCTGGGGGATTGACTTTATCCTAAAGGGGAGTGCTTTGATCCTGGAGGGAGTGTGTTGATCCTGACAGGGGGAGTGATTCTGTCCAAGGATAATTACATTCTAGAGTGGGCCAGTCCTTGGATTAGTTCACTCTGGAGTGATTTTATCCGAGGACAGAAACACTCTAGAGTGAGATTTTAGGGGAGTGAGAGAATCCTGCTACACTGGCCCGGAGGGGAGAACAGTATTCCATTGAGCGGCGGATGAAAGCCTTGTATGTGGTGAGGAGCTCAGGTGTGCCAAGGAAGGACTTCGCACGATGGAGGCGAAGTGTTGAAACAAATATGTTGGCCATGTTGAAACATATAACTCATGGCTTTGGCGTTGAAACAAATATGGCGGCCGAACCACGTGACCGATGGCGTCATCATATTTTTTTTCTCCACCAATTTACCCCTAGATGATGCTCAAGAAATTTAATCTTGATCAGATGAAGTTTTGCACTTGTCAAATGATGACGTCATAATAGAGGCACCTATGACGTCATCAGTAACATATGTTATTCCACATGGAGAGTTGTTTACAATGAGCCATGTCTCAATTTTTTTCTATGCAGTGCTTTCGGAGATATGGAGGTGCAAATTTTTTCTGTTTTTCCAAGATAGCGGCCGAACCACGTGACCGATTGTCATCTATTTATTTTTTTCTCCACCAATGTATCCCCAGATGATGCTCAATACATTTCATCTTGATCGTATGAAGTTTTGCACTTGTCGAATTATGACGTCATAATGGAGGCACCTATGACATCATTAGCATATTTTATTCCCCATGGAGAGTTCTTTACAATGAGCTCAATTTTTTTCGGTGCAAATTTCTTCGATATAGAGGTGCAATCTTTTTGGTTTTTCCAAGATGGCGCCCGTACCACGTGACCTATGACGTCATAATTATCATTAAAACATTATACAGGTGCTGCAGGTGCACCTATGGTGAACATTTCCTGTCAATCGGACCAACAGTTGCAGAGAAAATCATATTTATTCTGTGCGGGCAAACAAACAGACAGACAGGCAGACAAACAGACGGATTCAAATGCAATACCCTCTCCTCTGGCGAAGGTAAAACAAACAAAAAACGATGAATTGTGATTTTATTCAAGGAGTGGAGTTTGGCCACAAACACAAAATTGGGAAACTTTATATGAATTCTTATTTTGATGGAGAAGGAGGGAAGTAAAGTTAGAATATCAACAGAGCAGAAGGAACTGGAAAGATTCATGCAGAGCAAATTGGCAGGTCGAAGTTACGAAAAAAAAGAACAAATCCACATCGGTGCAAATTATCAGATGCATTTGCAAGGATGCTACTCTCACCACGAATACATCTGCATCATTAAAAATGATATGAACTCTCTTGATATACAAGAATCAAACTTTTGTCTTGCAGGAGTGTTGGAGACCACAACAGCTGCTCCGAGTTCCTCACGTGAGTGATTGGTTAAGCATGGATGTGAAGGGAATTGGAAATGTTTCATTTCACTCATTTTAAAGGGAGGTTCAAACCAAAGTATCCAACACTGAACTTGTAATTTATAATTCATTGAAAAAGTTCGTCATTTAAAACTTGCCACATGTAATTCAAAGAAAGCTGACATTTTGTTTGGTTGTTCTGTAATATATTTAGCCTCGTATTTGGGATCCTCCACCTTCTCACGTGAAGCACGAGCCTCGAGATAATAAAATATGGTATTTAAAAACTGTAAGTTGACAATGTCTTTGCATATTTGTTCAATGTACAATACTTGTTGGGGATAAATAGAACAATTTAAATGATTAGGTTTGTCATTGAATCAATAGTTCTTGGTTTAAGATGTGTGCACAGTTGCAAGTTTAGGATAACAATATTGGTACAAATTTCTATTTTCCTTTTCCAGAGCTCCCTGTGCGCCTTGTGGGTGGAGAAGATCGCTGTGAGGGCCGTGTAGAAGTATTCTACCGGGGCTCCTGGGGCACCGTCTGCGACGATTTTGGGACAATAATGATGCACAGGTTGTCTGTCGCCAGCTCGATTGTGGGAGTCCAATGACTGCTGCATCACCTGTTGACTTTGGACAGGGACGAGGATCGATCTGGATGGACAACGTGTTTTGCAATGGAAGTGAGACGCATCTGTCTCAGTGTCGGCACAATGGTTGGGGAACTCACAACTGCGTTCACGATGAAGATGCAACAGTTCTTTGTGATGGACAAGGTGAGTTTTCTTGTTTTCTGTGTATTCTTGTCTTATAGCAATGGTGGCAATTTCTCAAGGTATTGATAATGGGAATGTTCATGCTTGAAATCAGAGGCTCTTAAATCGACATAAATTTCAAACTGGTACAACAGCAAAGCTACGAGTTTGTTTGTAATTTTCATGCAAATATTGAAGCTCATTGAAATCTGAACAATACAGGATGAAACTTTTATTTATGTTCACTGAGGTGTTTTTGGAATAAGTAGACACATACATGTATGATAAAAATGTGTAACCTGGAAAGGTTATGTCACTGCAGGTAATTAAATTTGCACAATATGCAAGTCCAGTTTGCTTTGTGCAGTAGAAAAGTGGAAAGTTCAATCATTCAGCTTTCATTTGAAGAACATTGATGATATCCAAAGTACATTGTTGGGTTAATAATGGGGATTTATTGCCGTACTTTGTATCTGCGAGGATGTTGACCAATGATGATGGTGAGCTTTTTATTGCAAAAGATAGGGCTCTGTTAATTCAAAAAATAAACCAAGCTGAGGAGGAAATAATTGTCGCCATATTCGAAGGATTTTTTTTCCACATCCAGCGAAACATCTTTGATTTTTATCATGGATTGATTGTTTAAAATTATTTTAATAAAAACCGCATTTGAGAGCTTATGCGACCTTGTGAGCTATTTCATATTGTCACATTTCACATAATGCAGTTCACTTTTGATGAGTCCAGAAACTACCTTCAGGAATTCTAGCAAATAATTGAGGCCTCACCAGAGTCGTGTTCAGATCATAACACGACGCGTGAAGACAAGACCAAGCAAAACTCACTCAACCATTGCCAGTAGTGTCTAACAAGACTGGCTGTGACATTAGAAAATAGCTTAGAAAACTACACAGCATTTGGCAGAGCTGTAATCTACATGGACTCTTCCATTTAATATTGTCGCGCAACTCCGGTTAACATGTGAGTCGCGGATAGCCTAAAAGGTCTTATTCAGAGGCAACTACCCAAACACGGATTGTACTTTATGTCGCACGGGAGGAAGAAGGAAAATGGAGGCGGCGGAAGCGCTTACCTTCTGCACGCCAGCACAGCTTCGATCCTGCAACCGAAATTAACTCGACATGGACACCAAATTCAATGTACAAAAATAAAGATTTATTCCAGACCCGATACAATAAAATGCGACGATAATCAAATAATGGTCTAAATTGGGACGTCCCCACACGACAGATCTCAACGCACAGATTAGGGAAAAGAATACCAAAATAACACGTCTCATCATGTAAGGGGGGAACGCGTAGCTCGGTCTTATCTGTCTCTGGTCGTCTTCCGTGTAACACGGCCCCACTCGGCCGCCACCAAGCCTCGCTCCAAGCTCCGATCCACTCGCCGCTCACGAGGTCCGTGCACCAGCACCACGCGTCCAACACAGGCCAGCGAGCTCCACACTAGGTCGACCCTCAACTCGAGCATGAACACAGAATGACTAAGAACGGCAAAAAGGGGAAGAGAGCGTGAGTCCACTGCACGCCAAGTGCCGCTTTGAGCCAAGTTCACGAAGCAACTCTCACAATTCTCTCCCTGTCCGAACTCCACTGCTGGCCAACTCCTCTGCTTGCCAACTCACTCACTCCACTGCGTCTCAAGACTCACTCCAGAATCAACTGCCCTGAACCAACTGCCGTGCTACTACCTGAACCAACTGCCGCGCACCAACTCACTCAACTGCCGCGCAACTGCCCTCACTCCATGAAAGTCCTCCCGCCCCTCATGTCACTCCACGGCGGTGACGTCAGCCTTGGCACGCCACCCAAACAGTGGCCTCCACCGAATCACAGGCCTGTGGTGTGGTCATAGCACATGGCACTCTATCTGGTTAGGCCCGTCGGAGGTGCAAATGGCGGCGGCCATTATCGGCGGTGTCTCGGCCTGGTTTCCTTTCGAAGCATGTCAGGGGAGGGCATTATTTAATGTTGTACTAGGGACCTATCTATGGTGTCTACAGGGTATGTGTGCCAAAAGGGACAAAGGTTTGGCTAACCAGGTGAGGACACACAGGGGCGCTACTCTTTAATCCCTAACTCACTTAAAACACAAACCTCCTGGTAGGTTCACAAGTATACATCTTAACCCGACAAACGCCTACACATACTAACTTGAAGGTACATAGTGGGTTCTAGCTATCGCGACATATCGAAGCATGTTACCTATTCAGATCTAGCTGCTCTACATATTGCGCTACCCCCCTCCCCCACCCTCCTTGATGTAACAATATTCTGCAGTGCCTTTTGAAAAGAGAAAGCCATTGCGTACTGGTTTATTGGGGAAATTTAAATCTCTGTCCTAATCTCCGGGGGTAGGCATGGAAGGGGGGCGGGGAGGGGGAAGGGGAGAAGTGCATCAGTAGCTGAGCCACGTCCCCTGGAATGAACAAAACCTGAAGATCTTTGCTGCGAATCAATCATTTGATCAACCTAACTGGTGCTTGAGTTTTTTGTAGTTTAATAATCGTCTTTAAAATCGAACTTTAGAATCGAAAAAGTTTTGTCTTTTTCCACCCATCTCAATGCAGATGAGAATATTGCGTTGTCCTGCCACAAAGATCACATGGAAATCTCCATCCGTGGTGCTTATGTCGACCACCTGGGTTACACTGGATATAACATCCACCTGAATGACCAGTCTTGTGTAGGACAGCGTTTGGGTCGGAATCTCCACCTTCAAACACCTCTAAATAGCTGTGGTACTACCAGTGAGGTAAGCCCATGAGTCATTGCTGCAGGAGGAGAATCTAATCTTTCATCGCATCTCTTACATATAACTTGCTGTATCTACTGATAAGAGAATCTTGAAATCAGGTAAGAAAGATACTGTCCATGGTAATACAAAAACAATTCAGGTTTTAATCGATTAAAACCACAGCATATGAAAGCTCATAACTATATTTTAAAAAAAAGGTGTGCTGTGTTTGACAAACGGTATTTTTTTTTCAAAAATTTCTTTTTCTTTCTTCCTTTCTTCAACCAGAACAATGGCCATGAAGTGGTTCACAAGAATATTGTGTGGGCCAGAAAGGAGCACAGGATTATCCGCTTACCTGTGCACTGTGTTTGTGATGAACAAGGTGTAATGAATGCAGTGCTGGGTCTATTAACGGAGTATCCATCTCCAAATATGATGGAATACATGCTGGGAAGGAACTAGGAATGGTAATGATCATCAATTCCCTTTGGTTAGAAAAACAATTTTTAGCCGTGTCGCAGATGCTGCTAATAGAGTGCCCTCTGCTGTTGTTGTTGTTCTTCTTGTTGTTGTTGTTGTTCTTCTTCTTCTTCTTCTTGTTCTTGTAGAGAAGACAAAACCTCAAAGCTCCACCCATCTTGGGAGAGGCTTCATATAAACAAATATCCACCATTTTATTAACTCGCATAGTTTTGAGGCCTGTTTTGTAGGCCCGTGGTGTCTTCCTCTCTCACACAGTTTTATTTCAAATCAAATTCGATATATCATTTCATTTTTCACAGTTGCTAACATAGTTTTAGACTCGGTTGAAAAAAAACGGGAAGAAAATCCGATGAAAGTTGCCCTTTATAGAACGAAATGAATTCTCAAAGGCCTGTTACTTTAAGTCCATTGAGATTTTTTTTTTTTAAATCGCGGCATGGTCAGTCATACACCGCCCGAAATAACAGACGGGAAAATGCCGAGATATATATATTTTGTTTAAATCGCGGCATGGTCAGTCATACAACGCCCAAAATAACAGACGGGAAAATGCCGAGATATATTAAAAATTCGTCCATTTGATGACAATCGTCACGATGAAATATTTAATTTATACGTCGTCACAATAATGTGGAGAGAGGAGCATAGCTTGGTTCACGTGTCGCCACATACGGGAAATTGCCGAGATATATTTTTTTTAAATCGCGGCATGGTCAGTCATACACCGCCTGAAATAACAGACGGGAAAATGCCGAGATATATTAAAAATTCGTCCATTTGATGACAATCATCACGATGAAATATTTAATTTATACGTCGTCACAATAATGTGGAGAGAGGAGCATAGCTTCGTTCACGTGTCGCCAAACACGGGAAATTGCCGAGATATATTTTTTTTAAATCGCGGCATGGTCAGTCATACACCGCCTGAAATAACAGATGGGAAAATGCCGAGATATATTAAAAATTTGTCCATTTGATGACAATCGTCACGATGAAATATTTAATTTATACGTCGTCACAATAATGTGGAGAGAGGAGCATAGCTTCGTTCACGTGTCGCCACACACGGGAAATTGCCGAGATATATATATATTTTTAAATCGCGGCATGGTCAATCATCCACCGCCTGAAATAACAGACGGGAAAATGCCGAGATATATTAAAAATTCGTCGCCACACATGGGAAATTGCCGAGATATATTATTTTTAAATCGCGGCATGGTCAGTCATACACCGCCTGAAATAACAGACGGGAAAATGCCGAGATATATTAAAAATTCGTCGCCACACACGGGAAATTGCCGAGATATATTTTCACTTTGCACAAAAATACCATCAAGTAATCGAATCAATAGGAATGTCCTGTGCCTATAACATCGACGTTATAGGCACAGCTGCATCTCGGCATTGTGTAACATCGACGCGGCTTTTGTTTTAATTAAAACTTTTTGTACTTGTTAATCAACAAATGCAAACTAAACTTGAATTTCAAAATACGAAGTTTGATCACGATTGAAATCTGCACTTTTTCATCTTACGTTTAAGAAAAATAGAGGATCAAAACGCTCCTGAAGCACACCTGGTTAGTTGCCAAAATTGGATAGGTGACAGATTGAACAGTTTAAAAATAAGGACTGGATTTAGAATACACTAGGGCATGCCCGTACTATATCTATATCTAAAATTATATCCCCCCCCTCTATTTACATGAAATGGTTTGGTCCAAAGCGAACGGCTTGCGAGTACGGTGACAATCCCCCCCCCTCTATTTACATGAAATGGTTTGGTCCAAAGCGAACGGCTTGCGGAGTTTGGTAAAGAAAAGAAATCGCCATAGCGTGCCCAAACGCGCAGGAAAGCGAAAGAATCGCAAATTTAAGGAAATGCCCGTACTTCCGTAAGGAAGAGAAAAAAAATGAAAAGGAAAAACATTCCAAACCGCGAGGGAAAACAACACGGCACGTCGACACAACAACGTGTCCTGTGATTGGCCGTACGTGGCTGCCAGTAGCTGCCCCCAAAAAAAAGCTTTCACCGTCCGGCGACTGAATTTAAGGGGAAAAATAAAACGCTCTTCGCTTAAAACAACGCCCTTCGCTCTGACTGAATTGGGACAATGTTTTTATGTTTTTAATTGAATTACTATCCGTAATGGCGCACGCTCTCACTGGAGCTCCGGAAGGTCGTATATCGCAGTTACGGTGAATCGCAAATTAGTTTTTATTAGTTTTATATTAGTTTTAAAACATAGTTTAACGCCAACATAGCGCCAACATAGTTTGCAAACGTGAAATAAATGAATACGCTCTCAAATGTGCCATCCAAGGCAGAGTGTGTTCGCCACGTTCGGCACACGCGATAGCTCGCTGCTCTCTGATTGGTTGAATCGTTTTTTGGACATAGCTCGGTAAGTAATTGTCCGATTAATATGAAACCTTGAAAAGGCACATCCTCGGGTCCCCAGCAATATACCTGGCAAGTTTCAAGTATATCGGACCCGTGGTTGTCGAGAAACAGCGGTCACAGACAAACAAACAAACACACAGAGATTACTGGAATTATAGATAGATATTGTTGCGGTTCTGAGAATGTACATATATTGTGGAGCGATGCTCTCACGATAAAGCCGGACAAAATGGACGACACCAGGAACGAAGTTTCACTGAGCTATTTATTTCTACCTCAACTCAAAAGCACTGAAATGAAAAGCCCGATAGAACGGGCGGCAATTTATAACCAAAGTTCACCACACAAAAGCCACGCCTCTCAGGCGTGGCGTGGTATGCAAATCGGTAAGCCATGCCTCTCAACGGGGCGTGGAATGCAAATCAAGTGTCCGCCCGGGCAAGGCAAGTCCGGACGAGCACGGGCAAGTGACCGCCCGCCGGTTACGTCATCGGCCGGTGCAAGGGGATTGTGTAATGCTTCTGGTAACCGCTATATGCACCTCCCCAGAATTAACTTACACCGGGAGAGTCAGTTTGATGGGGGTCTTGATGACCCGGCCGAAACGACCCCTGGCGATTCGTGTGGGGGTGGTAGGTGGCGTGGCGGTGGATGTTCGGGTGGGGGGCTTGGTTGACGGGGGACGGCCCCACCGTGGAGGAAGGGCCAACCGTGGAGGTTGGTCGAGGTCCAAGTGGGCCAGCTTGAGGTGGTCCACAGAGATGTGGTCCGGTTTGCCGCCGATGTCCACAATGAACGACTTGTCGTCCCTCTTCAGGACCCGGAAAGGTCCATCGTACGGTGGCCGGAGCGGTCACCAGTGTGCGTCGTTCCGGATGAAAACGTTCTCCGCAGTGCGAAGTGCTGGGGGGACGTGGGGTTGGGGGCAGCCGTGATGGGACGTGGGCACGGGGGCAAACCTCCTGGCGGCCTCCTGGAGGACCGAGCGTTGGCGAGCCGCGGACCAGGGGCCGGTGGCGTCGGTGATGAACTCGCCCGGCACACGCAGTGGCTGGCCGTAGACCAGCTCGGCGGTGGAAGCCTGGAGGTCCTCTTTAGGGGCCGTTCGGAGGCCCAATAGGACCCACGGGAGCCTGTCAGCCCAACTGTCGTCCTGGAGGCTGGCCCTGAGAGCGGTCTTCATCGAGCGGTGGAACCGCTCGCACAAGCCATTGGCTTGGGGGTGGTAGGCCATGGTGTGGTGTAGCTTGAACCCCAAGGCCTGGGCAACCGCGCCCCAGAGCTCAGAGGTGAATTGCGGGCCTCTGTCGAAGGAGATGTCCGAGGGGGCACCGAAACGGGCAATCCAGGTGCCAATGAAGGCCTGCGCCACATCGGCGGATGTTGTTGATGCCAGCGGGATTGCCTCCGGCCACCTGGTGGTCCTGTCCACCATTGTGAGGAGGTGGGTGAAGCCCCGCGAGGAGGGAAGGGGTCCCACCAGGTCCACATTGACGTGGTCAAAGCGCCACGCGGGCACGTCGAATGGTGCCAACGGGGCATGGGTGTGCCGGTGGACCTTCGCGCACTGGCAAACGACACAGGCATTGGCCCAGTTGCGGACCTCCTTACGGAGCCCGTGCCAGACGAATTTTGCTGCCACGAGCTTCTGCGACGCTTTCCGGCCTGGGTGGGAAAGGCCGTGCGGGCGTCAAAAATGTGCCGCTGCCATCCGGTGGGCACGATGGGGCGAGGTTGGCCCAGGGAAACATCGCACAGGAGAACAGTGCCTGTGTCCTCGAAGGGGACGTCGGCCAACCACAGGCCTGTGTCCGCTGTCCGGAGGGCTTGCACCGTGGGGTCAGCGGTCTGGTTGGCCGCCATGCGGGCGAAGTCCACACCGAGGTGGACGGCGTTTGCGCCGGACCGGGAGAGGCAATCGGCCACAGCGTTGTCCTTGCCCGCGGCGTGCCGGATGTCCGTCGTAAATTCGGACACGGTGGAGATGTGGTGCTGCTGGCGGGCCGACCACAGCTCTGCAACCTTGGCCATGGCGAAGACCAGGGCTTTGTGGTCCACAAACGCCGTGAATGGGCGGCCCTCTAAAAGATGGCGGAAGTGGCGAACGGCCAGGTAAATGCCGAGGAACTCGTGGTCGAAAGCGCTATACTTGCGCTCATTAGGGCGAAGCTGTCGGCTGAAGAAGGCCAGCGGTTGCCAAGCCCCGTTCACCCACTGTTCATGCACGGCACCCACCGCATAGTCGGAAGCGTCCGTGGTGAGGGCGATGGGTGCGTCGAGCGCCGGGTGCGCCAGCATGGTCGCATTGGCGAGGGCCAGCTTAGCGCCCGTGAATGCCTCGTCCATCTCTTTGGTCCAGGCGACGTCATGCTTGGCCGGCTTGCCCCGGAGGGCTTCGTACAGGGGGTGCATGAGTTGGGCGGCGCGAGGCACGAACCGGTGGTAGAAATTTACCATTCCCAAAAATTCCTGTAGGGCCTTGATGGAGCGGGGGCATGGAAAACTTGTGACTGCCTCCACCTTGGTCGGCAGCCGAACTGCCCCGCGCTTCGTGATGCGGTGCCCCAAGAGGTCGACGGCCGTTATGCCAAACTGGCATTTTGCCGGGTTGATGATGAGGCCATGCTGGCCGAGGTGCTCAAAAAGCGTGCGCAGGTGGATGAGGTGCTCCGCCCGGGAAGTGCTGGCGACGAGAATGTCGTCCAAGAAGATGAAAAGGAAGGTGAGGTCGCGCAGCACGCTGTGCATCAGCCGTTGGAAGGCCTGGGCCACGTTCTTAAGGCCGAACGGCATGCGAAGGAACTCGAAGAGGCCAAAAGGTGTAATTACCGCCGTCTTCGGCACGTCGGCCGGCCAGACGGATATCTGGTGGTAGCCCCGAATGAGGTCGACCTTGGAAAAGATCACCCACCCCGCCAAACGGGCGGAAAAGTCCTGTATATGTGGTATCGGGTACCGGTCGGGGGTGGTGGCGTCATTGAGATGGCGGTAATCGCCGCATGGTCGCCATCCGCCACCCGGTTTGGGCACGATGTGCAGGGGCGAGGCCCACGCGCTATTCGAGGGCCGCACAATGCCCAATCGCTCCAGCACGTCGAAATCCGCCTTCGCCACGGCGAGTTTGGTCGGGTCGAGGTGACGAGCCCTGGCATAGACCGGTGGACCTGTGGTCGGGATGTGGTGTTCGACGCCGTGTTTGACGGCGACGGCCAAAAACGTTGGCTGCGTGAGGGAGGGAAACTCGGCGAGTAGGCGGGTGAAATCGTCCGCGGCCGGGAGAGCGCAGGCTAGCTTGGTTGGTGCGGAGCCGCTCAATGAGCAAGCGAGCGAGCTGAAGGTCTCCGCATTGATGAGCCGATGCCATGTGACGTCAACCAAAAGCCCATGCACACAAAGAAAATCTGCACCCAGCAAGGCCATGGGTACGTTCGCTGTGATGAAGTCCCACCTGAAGCGCTGGCTCCCGAAGCAGAATGCGATGCTGCGCGAACCGAAGGTGCGGATGGAGGAGCCGTTTGCGGCGACCAAGGCGGGGCCGCAAAGCGCGGCCTGTTTGTCCTGCACCGAGGCGGATATCAAGCTCAGCTGAGCGCCGGTGTCGCACAAAAAACGCCGCCCGGACGCTGTGTCCGTAATAAACAGAAGGCTGCCTGAATGGCCGACGCTCGTGGCAGGCAGCGAGCGCTGGCCTTGTCATTTCCCGACCTCCCGAGAGTGCACGGTGGGCGGCACGTTCTGGCCTTCTGCCTGAACCTGGCGTGGTTGTAGCACATGGTCCGCTCTGGTGGAGGCTCCGGCGGTCGCGTCGGGTTCGGTCGACGGGGCGTCGCGGCGGCTGCTGCCACCAGTGGCGCTAACTCGGCCGGTGGTGGCGCCGGTCATGGCGCGGGCGTTGCCTCGGTCGGCCCATGGTTCCAGGCGGCCGCTCCAACATGTCGCCTGGCCGAGAAAAAATTATCGGCCTCCTTGGCCAGGGCGCGAGGGTCCGTGATGGGCGAATTAGCCAAAGCTAATCGTACCTGCCCGGGTAGCTGCCGGAGGAACAGCTCGCGGAAGAGGAAATCTGGGCTGTGGTCGCCGAGTAGAGAAAGCATGTGGTCCATGCGTTCGGATGGACGGGCCTCACCCAGCTCCGGGAGGTCGAGCAGTTGTCGCGCACGTTCGGTCTCCGTGAGTCCAAACGCACCGAGGAGTAGGCCTTTGAGCGCACCGTATTTGTCGGCGTTCGGCGGTTTCTGTAGGAAGCTCAGGACCCGGGCGGCAGTGGAGACGTTGAGCGTGGAGACCACATGGTGGTAGCGCGTCGTGTCCTCCGTAATGTTCCGCAGGGCGAATTGAGAATCCGCTTGGGCGAACCAGACGGCTGCGTGTGATTCCCAAAAGCCAGGGAGTTTCAAAGCTACAGATGACTCCATCGCCGTGTTCCTGAAAAGGGGTCACCAATTGTGGAGCTATGCTCTCACGATAAAGCCGGACAAAATGGACGACACCAGGGACGAAGTTTCACTGAGCTATTTATTTCTAGCTCAACTCAAAAGAACTGAAAAGCCCGATAGAACGGGCGGCAATTTATAACCAAAGTTCACCACACAAAAGCCACGCCTCTCATGTGGGGCATGGTATGCAAATCGGTAAGCAACGCCTCTCAACGGGGCGTGGTATGCAAACCAAGTGTCCGCCCGGGCAAGGCAAGTCCGGGCAAGTCCGGACGAGCCCGGGCAAGTGACTGCCCGCCGGTTACGTCATCGGCCGGTGCTAGGGGATTGTGTAATGCTTCCGGTAACCGCTACAATATGATCAATAAAGGTTAAACGTTTGCCCCCATAGTTAGTTCACATGCAACACGTAGGCCACCTTTAAACATTAGTTATGTCATAGTATATGTGAGAATAAGGCCATTTCCAATAGTGATACCTGCGTTGTGTAAGAAATAAATAAGCTTAGGGTCCCTTTCATTTTGCAGCTGCCCTTCAATTCCACCAATGCTATATATGGGCAAACTCGATCCCGCGCCCTGATTCGGCTAATCCACCTCCTTTGCCGGCAGCGTTAGCTGCCAGTTGCTCGCTCCACCTAGTCGGGTGGCCACGAGGTAGGCCTGGAAAAGGGGCGGAGCGCGAGGTCGGGGTGTGGCCACGTCAAGCAGCACGTCAAGGGCGGAGCCGGTGAGAGCCAACAACCAACCAGGGCTCGGGTGGAATGACGTGAGGGGTGTGGTAGAGCGGCGGCTGGCAAATTCCAGAGGGTTCACTGGGCAGCGCTATAAAAACGGGCGCACAAAGCCTTCGCAAGGACTATTGGGAGAGGTGCTTTGTTGGAAGGACTTGCATGAAGGACTGGCTGGCGTTAAGAGTTATAAGCAAGGACTTGCTGGGAAAGCGCATTAAGGACTCGCATCAGTGGCGCATTGGAGAGGACTTCGGAGGGAAAGGCACTTTGGATTGAACTGTTAAGTTAAGTAACTTTTCACAATTGTGTTTTTGTCGAAACTGTATCTTTCTTTCGGTGTGTGTAACTATTGGTGTGTCTTTAATAGTATTCTTGGTGTTGGTTTTTCATACCTGTGTACAGAATCGTCGGTTAGTTCGTGTCGCGTATTCTGAGGCCTAGTGTAGTACTAGTAGGCTACCATGTCTGACCTTGGCTTGAGGCTTTGTTCCTGTCTCAGCGGTTCTTCGATTGCGCTCGCAATTACTTTCGGTCTATTTTTCACGTTTCACGTTCGGTCTCTGTCTCTATTTTCATCTCAACTCAAAAAAAATAAAAAAAAATTAAAAAAGATATTCCCTTCTCTGTTCTTATCCGTTGTTCGTTCTTATTTGTTCGTTCGTTCTTCGACCACGTTGTTCGTGATCATGTGTTCACGTCGTTAAAAAATGTTTCAACTGTCCCCTGAAGAACTGTATTCTGTCATATACTATAACACCTTTTTCTTCTTCTTCTATAAAAGGATGCTTTCGACTTGCTCACTAAATCTATTCATTCCAAAAAAAAATTATATCTCTTACAGTTACAGTGCCTCTTTCATACATTCCCTAAACTCTCCAGAACTCTACCCATCCTTCAGCGACCTCAAACGTATTTTTGACTCGAAGGTCTCAAGAAACTCATTTTGCAATAAATGTTAGTTTCCCATTAATCGTACATTTTTCAAAATCCAATCTCACCCCTCCCCTCCAAATCTTCCCCATCACCCCTTCCCTCCAAAACTTCCCCATCACCCCTTCCCTCAAAAACTTCCCCATCACCCCTCCCCTTCAAAACTTGCCCATCACCCCTCCCCTCCAAATCCACCCCATTGCCCTTCCCCTCCAAATATTCCCCATCACTCATCTCTTTCAAATATTCCCCCTTGCCCCTCCCCTCCAAATCTTCCCCATCACCCATCCCTTTCAAATCTTCCCCCTTGCCCCTCCCCTCCAAATCTTCCCCATCACCCCTTCCCTCCAAAACTTCCCCATCACCCCTCCCCTCCAAAACTTCCCCATCACCTCTCCCCTCTAAATTTACCCCCTTGCCCCTCCCCTCTAAATCATCCCCATCACCCATCTCTTTCAAATCTTCCCCCTTGCCCCTCCTCTCCAAATCTTCCCCATCACCCATCCCTTTCAGATCTCCCCCCATGCACCTTCCCTCCTAAACTCCCCCCACGCCCCTCCCCTCCGAGACTCTCCCTCACTCCTCCCCTCCTAGACTCCACTCTCACCCCTCCTCCTCAAAGCGTCCTCCCCACTTCTTCCCCCTTCCAACTTTCACCTTCATCTCCCTCAACCTTCTGCCTCACTCTTCCCCCTCCTCAAATAACACCTCACTGCGCCTCACCCAATCACCATCAAACCTTTTGTCCGCCCCATTCTTCCCTTTCTCCAAGCTATTCTGAAATCTCTGACACACCTTCAACAGCTCTCCCTACCTCTTCCTCCTCTTCCACAACTTACCCTACCGCCCCCCCCCCCTGTTCTGTATCCGATGCTCCCCCTTCCTCTTCTTTAACAGTATGGACCTCAAACATCCGGGGCCTTCGCTCAAACTTGACTTATCTCTCCATACAGGTTGCTTCTGACAAACCAGACGTGATCTGCTTAACAGAAACTTTCCTCCTTCATGATGCCTCTGATTCCTTGGTATCTCTCCCAGGTTACTCCCTCCTCCGGTATGATAGACCTGAGCCTCGCCCTGGAGGGGGGGGGGAAGGGGGGGGGTTGCTATCTTTATAAAAAACTCTCTTCCTCACTCGCCCTGCACTGCCCTCTCTCCACTTCACCCCCAGGAATACCTTTGGCTACGGCTTCCCCTTCGCTCCCACCTTTTGTTCATATGTGTGTTGTACCGTCCACCAAACAGTGATGACTCCATCTACATCTCGCTGTCTGATAATATGGACCAACTTCTATCTACCCATCCCAACTCTCTCTTCCTCATATGTGGTGATTTCAATTGTCACCATGCCAGTTGGCTGGGTGTGGGTACCGCTCTCACCAGCCATGGCTCTTCAGCAAAGGACTTCTGTGACTCACTGGGACTGACACAATCTGTCAATTTCCCGACCCGGATCTCAGTCAACGGAGTCTCAGTCAATCTTCTCTTCTGGACTTGGTTATGACTAACTTCCCTGAAAATGTCTGCTGCCCTTCTGCTCCAATTGGCTCATCTGATCATGTGCTTGTTAAAGTGGACATCTCTCTGACCATTCTCAGAGAGCCTCCTCAGCGTCGACGAGTCTGGCATTTCACTCAGGCCAACTGGCACGGTCTTCATGCAGCCATCAATCATCTGGACTGGTCTCCCATCTCTACCGCCTCTGACATCAACTCATCCTGGGAATTCTTCCAAAGTAAATTGCTCTCTCTCATGCACAGATTTATCCCATCTCGTCTTCAGTTGTCACACCCTTCCTCCCGTCCATGGTACATGGAATCTTGTGGTGAGGCTATTGCCCAGAAACAACTTGCTTTCGTCTCCTGGAAAGCAAATCCAATGGAAGGAAATCTCATTTCCTTTCACAAAGCCCGCAACAAGTGTGTGTCCACCCTCAGGAGAGCCAGGAAACAATATCTCTCCGTTCTCAGGACAGAACTCTCTTATCTGTCTCCCTGTTCCAAATCCTGGTGGCGTCTGATCAAATCTGTTTCTGGTGTTTGTTCCCCCTCCATCCCCTCCCTCACCTCAAACGGCCACACGGTTGACTCCGCACGTGAAAAAGCTGAATGCCTCAACTCTGTGTTTGTCTCTAAATCTTGTGTCCCAAACCCATCCCTCTCTGTACCCACAGTACCCAGTCGTACCCAGCTGCTCCTGGACTCTGTGTCCTTTCCTCCTGACAAGGTGGAAAAGTTTCTGTCGACCTGACGGCATCAGCCCACGGGTCCTAAAATCCTGTTCTTCCGCTGTTTCACTCCCTCTCTCTGTTCTCTTCACCCTCTCTTTTGCTCAAGGTCATCTGCTTGGAAATCTTGTGTGGGGGGATTTGTGTGGGGGGATTTTGTGGGGGGGTGTGTGGGGGGGATTTGTGTGGGGGGATTTGTGTGGGGGGATTTGTGTGGGGGGATTTGTCTGGGGGGATTTGTGTGGGGGGATTTGTGTGGGGGGGGATTTGTGTGGGGGGATTTGTTTCGGGGGATTTGTGTGGGGGGATTTGTGTCGGGGGATTTGTGTCGGGGGATTTGTGTCGGGGGATTTGTGTCGGGGGATTTGTGTCGGGACTTCGCACTCCAAGGGCCTCTCACTCACTCACCGCAGGCAGGTTGGTGGTCTTTCCGTCTTCGACCGACTCCTCTCTGGCCTTGCCCCCCCAGCTCTCTCTGGGCTCTGTCCCGCAAATATTCCTACAGGTCGCACAAGATCTGCCTGCAACCCTCTTATGGTTAAACTGCCAAAATCAAGACTCTCTGCTCACCTTCACTCCTTCATTCCTCTTTTCTCCCGCCTCTGGAACAAACTCCCTCACTCTCTTCAATCCCAGTCCACCCTCCAGGTCTTTAAAACAGCTGTTCACCACCATCTCTTATCTTCCCCCATCCAAAACCTTGATCTTTTCTACCCCCGCTAATTTCACCCCAATTCCACTTTTTTGAAATACCAACTTCTGTCCTGGAAGTCCTTGGTGTCCTTGTGTTTTATACTTCTCCCACCCCCCCCCCCCCCTTCCCACGCCGCTTGCCCCCAAGCCCTCTCCCTCCCACACATTGCCCTGCTCTTAAATGTTGTGTGCTCTCAAGTGTTTGTGTGCTTCCCCTTCTCTTGTCTTCCGCTCCATCTTTTTATATATTTTGTTTGTCTGGTTGATTTGTTTGTGAAGTAAATGTCAGCTCTTTCACGAGCCTCGATTCAGTATACAAAAAAAAAAAAAAAAAAATGAACTCCCATGTCCCGATATATACTGACCTTTACAAAAGTAACAAAATACATGATCACATCTGGTTTCATAATAACAACATATATTATCCCATTTATATTTATTTTACAGGTGATAAGGAAAACCGTGGAAGCTTTATCAAGAATTCTGGGAATAAACAATTTTGGTGTTTTCATCACTTTAATGAAATGATGTTTTTGCTTAATTTGTGCAAAATAATGCTTCCATTGGTACAATTTGCTTCCATTGGTACAATTTGCTTCTGTTCGTACAATTTGCTTCCATTGGTACAATTTGCTTCCATTGGTACAATTTGCTTCCATTGGTACAATTTGCTTCTATTGGTACAATTTGCTTCCATTGGTTATGACTAAAAATATGAAATTCTACAATTCCTTTGTACTGTATAATTGGATATTGTCAATAATCCACCAAGAATGTGATTTAATCAACAGATAAAATATATGGGTTTGAGTGATGTCTTTTATTCATGAAATATTTTCTCAAATGGTCTTTGACTTGCTCTGTTGTGAAAAATATTTAAAAATAAATAAATAAACATGAAGTCCTCTTTCATTGTCATTGAATTATAGGGTAATCTGAACACTGTATGATTTAAAATAGCGTGTGCTTGTGTACTTGTGCATGCGTGTGTGCATGCATATGTGTGCGTGGAAGCGCATTGTCACGTGAACAGCTCCCACTGAAAAGTGCGCTTTCACTATCTGGGCAGGTACTGACCGAGCTTGAGCTATCACGCCACAGATTAACCCATCAATCTGCAGGTTGTGTGAATCGACGCCCTAGTGGCGGACATCGGTCATAGTCGGTGAGTATTATAGCATGTGGGTTCCAAACTCAGCACTATCAATACTTTAATCCTCCAAGAATGTCAATCAAACCGAAACCATTGGCGTGGCAAAAAGGCATGACGACAAGGAACATCACGTCACTTTTCAGAAAGAAATACTTTATTACAGGCATGAGGATGAGGACCGAAATCCCGGACACAAAAATACCCAGTAAATGCAATTCTTGGGTAAAATGTCATGGGCATAGAAAAGGCCCCTTTATATAAGGTTATGTGCCATGTGGCAAAGTATAGAAAAGAAGGGACATTCCATTGCTTGTCGAAAATCCCAAACACTACAAAATAGGGGGCTTTCAAGAAAGCTCGTGTGCATTCTGGAGTCCCCTTTTGTTCTGAGGTGGAACCAAGTAATGCTCTAGAAAAGTTCATATGTCCCTCTGTAAAAAGTTCATATGTTACTCTGTTCATATGTCGCTCTGCATTTTCAGTCCCTCTGTAAAAGCTGCATACAGAGAAACGATCCTTTATATAAAGGGAAGGATGCTTTGCACCTCCCTTTGATACTCAAAACAATAGATACTTATTCCACAAGGAATTAAACCCTCGGCAAGGAACCCACAAATACAACAGTCATTAGATGCAAACCAGGTAAGTGAGAAAAAAATGACACCGGGTGTAGAACCCCAGGGTAATGATGACAGTGATTGAGAGGGGGGGTGGGGGGGAGGGTGGGGTGAGGGTATATCAGATTTGGAGTTTGTGTGAGTGGCTGTACCAGATTGGACAATGTTGCGAACTGAGAGAGGCAGGCTCAGAAGAGCAGAACTTTTCACCAGTAAGAGAGTGAAAAGTAAGCATGTTTGTATAGCAGCTCCCCTCTCCCTCCGAACTGATCGCCCTTGATGAATCACTGCGACACACTTAAATAGATAGTGTTGTGGTGGACACGAAAGTTCACTGGCGTGATGGCATCATTCCGTGCACCAAGTGGGCGGCGGCAACGCCCGAGGGGTAGACGTGGCCTCGGGATATACACCGGGCGCGCAGCCCGGAGCGCTAGAGTGCTACAGTGGAGCTCTTGTAATAAAGACTCTTTCAACTTACCGCGTTGTCCGCTTCCTCCTTGCTAACAAGTAGCACGCGTAGCACCGCGCTTCATTGGTGACCCTCCGACGTTCTGGTCAGCCGTCGCTGACCACCCGAACCCACCACAGCAATGGCAACCAACGCGTCACAATCAAACTCCCCGAGTTCTGGGAGGCTCAAGCTGAAGTTTGGTTCCTGCAGGCAGAAGCCCAGTTCCGACTTCGAGGCATCACGGTGGACGAGACCATGTACTGCCACGTGGTTGCCTCCCTCGGGCCCGGCACGGCTGCCCGCGTCGTGTCGGTCCTGAGGAACCCACCGGCCGACGGCAGGTACGAGGGGATCAAGCGTCTCCTCCTCGCCACGTTCGGCCTCACGGTGGACGCAGGGGCCGACCGCCTCCTGGACCTCCCCGAGCTCGGTGACATGCGACCGTCGGTCCGCATGGACCATATGCTGTCGCTGATGGGCGACGAAACCCCGAACGCTCTATTCCGGGTGTTATTTCGACGCCAGCTGCCGGCACGAGTACGCCTCGCGTTGGCCGGTTCTGCGATGACGGAACCCCGAGCTCTCGCTGCCGAGGCCGACAAGTTCTTCACGGCTTTGGACAGGCAGGCGAGTTTTGGCGTGGCCATCGCGCATCCCGAGGCTGATGCACACCTCGTGGCTGATGCTGATGCACACCTCGCAGCCGTCGCCACGCCCTGCCCACCACCGCCGCCGCGGAGAAAACCGCGGCCTCCGCCGCCAACCTGGTGTTTTTTCCACACCCAGTTCAGCCACGAGGCTCGGCAATGTCACCCGCCATGCTCATTCGGCAGGTCGGGAAACGCCCGGGCCGGCCCTCGGTAGTGGCACTGAGCGCCGGCCGTTCAAGCAGCCTACTGTTCGTCACGGACACCTTATCCGGGTGCCATTACCTGTGCGACACGGGAGCGCAGGTGAGTGTCATTCCCGCCGGTACGTCCGACAAGCAGACCGCGGGCAGGGGCCCCGCGCTGCTTGCTGCCAACGGTACGTCCATTCGCACATACGGAAAACGGTGCCTTTCTCTGTGGTTCGGAGGGCAAGTTTTCCGGTGGTCGTTCGTCACTGCCGACGTGCCTATGGCACTGCTTGGCGCGGACTTCCTCTGTGCCAATGTCCTGTTGGTGGACGTAAAGCACAGAAGGCTTGTCCAGGCCGAGACTTTCAGCTCGCTCGCTTGCGCTCTGCCCGCCTTGTTGAGCAGCTCCCAGAGCGGCTCATCGAGCGCCTTGCTGAGCGGTTCGGTTCCGGCCAGGTTGATCTGTATGCTTCCAGCAGCGGACGAATTCACCCGCCTCCTCGCCGGCTTCCTGGCCCTCACGCGGCCCACCTTATCGGCGGGGGCTGTCAAGCACGGGGTGGAACACCACATCCCCACCCCCGGGCCACTGGTCTACGCCCGAGCACGCTGCCTCGAGCCGACGAAGCTCACGGTAGCTAAAGCAGAGTTCGATACGCTGGAGCGGCTCGGCATCGTGCGGCGCTCCATTTGTGCTTGGGCGTCGTCGCTCCACATCGTGCCAAAGCCCGGCGGGGGGTGGTCACCGTGCGGGGACTACCGGCGCCTCAACGACGCCACCACCCCCGACCGCTACCCTGTCCCCCACATTCAGGACTTCTCCGCCCGGTTGGCGGGCATGTCCTTCTTTTCAAAGGTGGACCTCATACGCGGCTACCATCAGGTCCCCGTCAGGCCAGAGGACATCCCGAAGACGGCGGTCATCATGCCATTCGGACTTTTCGAATTTCTTCGGATGCCCTTTGGTTTTAAGAATGCGGCTCAGGCGTTCCAGCGACTAATGGACAGCGCCTTGCGCAACTTGGATTTTCTGTACGTCTACCTGAACGACATCCTCGTCGCCAGCGCGTCCCGCGAAGAGCACCTCCACCATCTCTGCACGCTTTTCGAACGCTTGGGCCAGCATGGCCTCATCGTGAACCCCACCAAGTGCCGGTTCGGCGTCGCCGACATCGACCTTTTGGGGCATCGCGTCACCAGGCACGGGGCCGTCCCCCTACCGGCCAAGGTGGAGGCGGTGAAGGGGTTTCCGCACCCCCGCACGATCAAGGGGCTCCAGGAGTTCCTGGGCATGGTAAACTTTTACCATCGGTTCCTGCCCTGCATCGCCCAGCTCCTGCACCCCTTGCACGAGGCCCTCCGAGGGAAGCCGGGCAAAGGTGATGTTACCTGGAATGAGCAGATGGACGCGGCATTCGCGGGCGCGAAGCTCGCCTTGGCTAACGCCACCATGCTCGCGCACCCGACGCCCGATGCACCGATCGCCCTCACCACCGACGCCTCGGACTACGCGGTGGGCGCGGTGCACGAGCAATGGGTGCGTGGTGCTTGGCAACCGCTGGCGTTCTTCAGCCGGCAGATTCGCCTGCCCGAACGCCGTTATAGTACTTTCAACCATGAGTTGCTCGGGCTTCACCTGGCAGTCAGGCACTTCCGCCATCTGCTCGAGGGCCGTGCGTTCATGGCCTTCGTCGACCACAAGCCACTGGTCTTCGCGATGGGCAAGGTCGCCGAGCTGTGGTCGGCCCAGCAGCAGCGTCACCTCACGGCCGTGTCCGAATATACGACGGACATCCGGCACGTCGCGGGGAAGGACAACCCGGTGGCGGATTGCCTTTCCCGGGCCGTTGCCCACGCAGTCCACCTTGGCATCAACTATGCCCGGATGGCGGCGGACCAGGCCGCCGACCCCGGTGTCCAGGCCTTGTGGACCGCCGTCACGGGCCTCTGCGTCACGGAGGTGCCGTTCGACGGCGCGGGCACGGAGGTGCCGTTCGACGGCGCGGGCACGGCCCTCTTGTGCGACATCTCCCTCGGGCGGCCTCACCCCATCGTGCCGGCGGGCTGGCAGCGCCAGATTTTGACGCCATCCACGGCCTGTCCCACCCGGGCACGAAGGCCTCCCAGACGTTGGTCGCCGACAAGTTTGTCTGGCATGGCCTCCGGAAGGCCGTCCGCGGCTGGACCAGGACGTGCCTCGCGTGCCAGCGCGTGAAGGTGCACCGACACACCCAGGCCCCATTGGCCCCGTTTACGGTGCCGGAACGTAGGTTCGACCACGTTCACGTGGACCTGGTGGAACCTCTGCCCCCCTCGCGGGGTTTCACCCATGTCCTCACCATGGTACACCGCACCACCCGGTGGCCGGAGGCCGTGCCTTTGGTGGCGACAATGGCGGCGGACGTCAGGCAGGCGTTCATCGCCACCTGGGTTGCCCGGTTCGGCGCCCCCTCGGACATCTCGTCCGACCGCGGCCCCCAGTTCACCTCGGAGCTCTGGGGGGCGGTCGCTCGGGGGCTCGGGGTCCGGCTGCACCGAACCATGGCCTACCACCCCCAGGCCAACGGCCTGTGCGAGCGGTTCCACCGCTCATTGAAGGCCGCGCTCCAGGCCACCCTCCGCGATGGCGGCTGGGTCGACAGGCTCCCCTGGGTCCTGCTGGGCCGCCGGACGGCGCCCAAGGACGACCTGCGTGCATCCGCGGCGGAGTTGGTCTTCGGACAACCGCTGCGGGTGCCGGGCGAGTTCCTCCCCGACCCCACGGCACCATGGTCCACCACGCAGGAGCGCTCAGCGATGCAGAAGACCGCCCGGAGGTTCACCCCGGTGCCAACGGCGCACCACGGGCACCCACCTACGCACATCGCCCCGGAGCTTCGCACCACAGAGTACGTCTTTGTCCGGCACGACACCCACCGGACACCACTGCGGCCCCCGTACAACGGGCCTTTCTGCGTGATGGAGACCGGGGTGAAACATTTCACCTTGGACATCGGCGGTACTCCCGACCGCATCTCAGTGGATCGCCTCAAGCCGGCCCACCTCGACGTGGACCACCCACCGCCGGTGGCTCGGCCCCCGCGTCGAGGCCGCCCCCCTGCGGGCGGACCCCTGCCACCGCCCAGCCCCGCCGGCACGCCGCCCCCCGGTCCGGCACCCATCCCGGGTACAGCCGGAGGCATCCCAGCTGGCATCCCTGCACCCCGGACGCCGCCAGTCGCCAGAGGGCACTTCGGCCGGGTCATCCGTTTGCCCCGCAAACTGGCCCTCCAGGTGCACGGGAATTCTGGGGGGGCGCGTGTGGCGGACACGAAAGCTCACTGGCGTGATCCGCGCACCAAGTGGGCGGCGGCCATGCCCGAGGGGTAGGCGTGGCCTCGGGATATACACCGAGCGCGCAGCCCAGAGCGCTAGAATGCTACAGTGGAGCTCTTGTAATAAAGACTCTTTCAACTTACCGCGTTGTCCGCTTCCTCCTTGCTAACAAGTAGCGCGCGTAGCACCACGCTTCAGTGTCCCACTTATAAGTAAGGAAATATCAGTGCAATATCGGTAGGAAAAATACTTTTACTAATAATGATAAATTTTAGAGTACAATTATCGTACTCTGATATCATTCTCATAGTTCCAATGTAACTTTGAATACTCTAATTGGTGTAATATACTTCTCATCATTTAAGGTAAGAAATAGATTGAGAGGGAGAGAAAGAAAGAGAACGAGAAAGAGAGACAGAGAAAAAATGGCATTAAAGTTGAAATTGTATTATTTCTTGTCCTCCAAACACAACTTCACTTCTCCAGCCAAGGGATCAGGCCACAATTACAGCAGTCAAGGCTTACGACCTGTGAGGCACCTCTTCTCTCTTTTTTTTTTGTATACAAGATGGAAGCTCGTGTAATGCATTAATAACATTGATGCATTACATTACATTACCTTTTGATATTACATTACATTACATTACATTACAACATTATTGACAAAAAAAACAAACGGACACATAAGACAATAAAGGGAGCGGGAGACAAGATGGGGAGAGAGGGGGAAGCATACAAGTACAACATTTGAGAGAAGAGACTTCGGTAGATCTGTGGGAGGTAGAGGGCTTAGGGGTAGGAGGCGTGGGAAGATGGGTGGGGTGGGGGTGAGGTGGGGATGGGAGAGGTAAAAACCACATGTACACAGTGACGACTTCCAGGAAAGAAGTCGCTTTTTCAGAAAGGTGTATCTGGGGTGAATTAAAGGAGGTAGAAAGATCAAGGTTTTGGATGGGGGAAGACAAGAGATGGTTGTGAACAGCTGTTTTAAAGACCTGGAGGGAGGAGTGGGATTGAAGAGAGTGAGGGAGTTTGTTCCAGAGGCAGGTGAAATGAGGAATGAAAGAGTGAAGGTGAGCAGAGAGTCTTGATTTTGGCAGTTTCACAAGAAGAGGGTTGCTGGCAGTTCTTGTGCGTCCTGCAGGAATATTTGGGGGACAGAGCACAAACAGGGCTGGGGGGTGGGGGGGCTAGGCCAGAGAGGAGTCGATAGAAGACAGAAAGACCACCAACCTGCCTGCGGTGAGTGAGTGAAAGGCCCTCAGAGTCAGCATCATCGAGGGAGATTCCAATGATTCTGAAAGATTTGGTTTCAACAGCGTGAAGCCGAGCTAGGTGTGAGGTAGGAGCACCAGCCCAGAGGGGAGAGCAGTATTCCATCAAGCTGGGGATGAAAGCTTTGTATGTGGTGAGGAGCTCATTTCCAGCTTGAAAATGTGGTTTTCCTAGGAAAGATCATGGCAGATTGTGAGACCCAAGAGCTTCAGTGACAGAATTTATTGGAGAGGATTGTTGAGAAAGTAGATGGGAGGGTTGTCCAGATGGTCTTTTCAGCGAGACATAGTGAGAGTGTGAGATTTGTCAGGATTGAAAGACATGTTCCACTTGTTTGACCAGTCTGTGATTTTGTCCAGGTCTGCAGAGAGTGAGGAGGGTGAAGACTGCTGATCTGAGGGATGAGGTATGGCACCGCAGAGAGTGGAGTCATCAGAAAAGAGATAGAGAGGATTTTCGAGAGAGTCGTAGAGATCATTGATGAAGACTAGAAAAAGCACAGGGCCCAGAACACTGCCTTGGGGAACTCTAGCCTGAACAGGAAGGGGAGAAGGGAGAAATCCATTCAGGGCCACACGTTGACTTCGAATAGAGAGGAAGTCTGCAAGCCATGCATGGAGATTTCCATGGATACCATAGAAGGAACGTTTGGTGAGCAGAGCGGGGTGCCAGACCATATCGAAGGCATGTGATATGTCAAGGGACAGCAACAGAACAACAACATGCATTTTAAGGCCATTTTCCCTGCTAGAGCGGGGGTTAACCTTGCGGTCCCCATAACAATCTTGTCCATTTTGCCCTATTTTCTGCATCTCTCCTTGTTAACCCCCTTGCCCGCATTTCTTCTTCCACCATCTTTCGCCAAGTCTTTCTCGGTCTTCCCCATCCTCTACTTCCTTCTACATTCATTTCCATCACTCTTCTCAACCAGTCACTTTCATCCTTCCTCAACACATGACGAAACCATCTAAACCTGTTCCTCTTCACAGCATCAATCACAGGCTCTATTCCCATCATCTTTCGCAATTCATCATTTGTCTTCCTCTCTCTCAACGACACTCCGCACATCCACCGAACCATTCGCATTTCCACCCTTTCCAGCTTTAGTTGCTGCTCTACATTCATGACCCATGTCTCGCTCCCATAAATCATAACACTTCTCACACATGCAGCATACACCTTTCCCTTCAGCTTCAACGACAATCCCCTCCTCATCAGCATGCCACTCAGTTCCCGAAACTTCTTCCATGCACATCTCACTCGAGCAACCGTTGCCGAGTCTGATCCACCTTCTCCATTCAGCGTGTCTCCGAGGTAGCAAAATGTTTTCACACCTTCCAGCTTCACGCTGTCTCCAAGATCCAACTCAACATTTCCTCCATCTGCAGCTCCCTCTGTGCACACCTTACATTT
The DNA here is from genome assembly GCF_964187855.1 of Myxine glutinosa. Taxonomy (NCBI): domain Eukaryota; kingdom Metazoa; phylum Chordata; class Myxini; order Myxiniformes; family Myxinidae; genus Myxine; species Myxine glutinosa. The sequence goes on along the minus strand of NC_136266.1, from coordinate 79,010,185 downwards.
GAATGTAGCTGCCACACTGGTTAATGACACTCTCAGACCACTACATTTTTGATGAACCCACTCAGCGCACATTGTACATTGAATGGAGTTCACTCCGACACCCTTCCTGCACACAGCACATGGCCACTTCCCAGTTCTTTCCACCTCACCACATGCTTTACCACTTGCCATCACCTTCGTCTTTCCTATATTCACCTTCAGACCTTTTGTCTCCATACATTCCTTCCACTTGTTCATCTTTTCCTTCAGTCCATCCATACTTTCCGCAATCAACACCAGATCATCTGCATACAACAACTCCCACGGTAAACCCTCCTTTACGGTCTGAGCCAGCACCTCCATCACAGCTACAAATAGTAGTGGACTTTGTTCCGACCCTTGATGCACTCCCACCTTCACCTCAAACTCACCACTGTTCCCGTCCTTCGTCCTTACAGCTGTGCACGCTCTTTTGTACAAGGGATACATCAAGTATCATCAGCTCATTGATATGTCAAGGGAGACAGCTCTAATTTCCTGTTTGACATTGAGGACCTCCATCCATTGTTGACACAGCAGAAACAGCATGTCCAGAGTAGAGTGACCTGGTCTGAATCCAAATTGATGATCAGAGATCAAGCCATTGGAGAAGAGGAAGGATTTGATATCTGAAGCAATGATGGATTCCATGAATTTGCTGATAATTGGGAGCAGGCTGATTGGTCTGTCGTTGCATGGATCTGTTTTTGCACCTTTTTGTGTAAAGCAGTCATGTTGGCTGATTTCCAAGCTGATGGCAGATGACCTTGAGCAAAAGAGAGGGTGAAGAGAACAGAGAGAGGGTGTGAAAGAGCGGCAGAGCAGGATTTTAGGACCCCTGTGCTGATTCCGGCTGGTCCAGTTGCAGAATCAGAGTCCAGGATTGACAGAAACTTCTCGAACCTTGTCAGGAGAGAAGGACGCAGAGTCCAGGAGCAGCTGGGTACGACTGGGTACGGTGGGTACAGAGAGAAACGGGTTTGGGACACAAGATTTTGAGGCAAACACAGAGTTGAGGCATTCAGATTTTTCACGTGCGGAGTCAGCTGTGTAGCCTTTTGATGGAAGGGATGGAGGGGGAACAAACACCATAAACAGAATTGACAAGACGCCACCAGGATTTGGAAGAGGGAGACGGGTTTGAGAGTTCACTCTTGAGAGTGGAGAGATATTGTTTCCTGGTTCTCCTGAGGGTAGACACACACTTGTTCCAAGCTTTGTGAAAGGAAAAGAGATTGCCTTCCTTTGTATTTGCCTTCCAGGAGGCAAAGGCAAGATGTTTAAGGGCAACTGCCACACCACATGCTTCCGTGTGCTTTGGACGAGAGGAGGGGTATGACAACTGAAGACGAGATGGGATAAATCTGTGCATGAGAGAGAGCAGTTTACTTTGGAAGAATTCCCAGGATGAGTTGATGTCAGAGGCAGTGGAGATGGGAGACCAGTCCAGATGATTTATGGCTGCTTGAAGACCGTCCAGATGATTGCTATGAAGATTTGAGACTTCTGGCAGTCTCTTAGCACTATTAAAGCCATTGAAAACATCGCGAAGGCCTTGAGCGAAGTCGCGGATAACTGCGTGAACGGGGTTTGGAGGAAGGTTTAGTCGGACCAATGAGTTCATTAATCCAGCCAAATATTCATCATCGACTTCATGGGATTCAAACCAAAGCTGCACAATTAAATCGCCAAGATGGCCAACAAAGTGGGATTCGCCGAAGTCAAATATCATAGTATTCTGATTACTGCACTTGATTGTTGCTGTAACTTTACTCCAGTATACTCAGATATACTATCATTGCGACTGCACCATTACTCAAGTATACTCCAATATACTCTAATTGCCACTGAACCATTACTCCACTCTACTCTCATATACTATCATTGCGACTGCACCATTACTACAGTATACTCCAATATACTCCATTTGCTACTGCACCATTACTACAGTATACTCGAATATACTCTGATTGCTACTGCACCATTACTACAGTATACTCTAATATACTATCATTGCGACTGCACCATTACTACAGTATACTCCAATATACTCCATTTGCTACTGCACCATTACTACAGTATACTCGAATATACTCTGATTGCTACTGCACCATTACTACAGTATACTCGAATATACTCTGATTGCTACTGCACCATTACTACAGTATACTCTAATATACTATCATTGCTACTGCACCATTACTACAGTATACTCCAATTACTCTATTTGCTACTGCGCCATTACTACAGTATACTCCAATATACTATCATTGCTACTGCACCATTACTACAGTATACTACAGTATACATGTATTGCTGGGTGAGCAGTAAGTGAAAAATAGAGAAAAATAGTGATGGTCGGGAGACAAATCTTAAGCCAGATGACATCAAAGTTTGGATAGTTGTGGTCCACAAGGCGTACAGTAGGCGTGTTGTTGTTGAAGACACAGACTCCTCCATTGAAGGGGAATCGTGAGTGAATGTTGTAGTTTGAAATGTTAAAGGAGTTAACAAGAACATCATGTGACAATTGGGTCTCTGAGAGAAGCAATATATTAGGAGAGGTACTAGCTAGATGTTGTTGAACAGAGGAAAGATTCCAAGAAAGACCTTGGATGTTGGTGAAATTAATTGAAGAAGAGTCATATTGATTCAAAAGTCAAGGTTCTTGGAAGGGACCATTGCTACTACTGTCTGAGCATCCGCCCCTCCCCTCCCTCACATTGGCATCAGAGACAGGCAGGTCACCAGAGATTTTTCTCACTCCATAATGCCAGGAACTAGGTGCCCTTAACTTTTCGGATATTATCATTTAATTGGAGGTTTCTTAGGAAATGAGAGGAAAGAGAAATAAATTCAAAATTGCTGCCAATTCAACTTGCACTGGCTCTTCAATAAACTTTTCAAGTGTTGAAAAGACTCCAGTAACTTGTGTGATAACTTCACATGATAACATGTTGGTCATGCAAATGATTGTTTATCTCCAGGGTATGAGCAGATGATGAACCCTTATGACATTAATAAAATCATCTTTGAAAGATGAACAAGAGGAAGGCCAAATCAAACACCTTGATGTTGTATTGTATGATCAAAAACATGTTGTTCATGCCTTCGATGGTGCACAAAGGAGATGATGCCACATGAAATGTCCCATCGAGGGTAAGTTATAGCTTCTTCCATATCGCTGATTTCCAATAATAATGTCGTCAAATATCCCAAGGGGTCTATCAAGGTTTGTACAAAAAAGAATGAAAATGTGGCTGCACTTTGGATGAGACGGGAAATGGTGGAAAAAATACTTTTAAGCCTGTGGCATAACAAAGCTACCTTATACAAAGGGTTATATATTATTTCATAACAGCTACACCCAAGTAATTATTTAAATAATACACCTTAGTTGTGGTGATGTGAAATACATGCCTGAAGGCAAATACATAGTTTGGCCAAAAAAACTGCTTCTGGTTTCCCAGCCAATGCAGATATAAATGTTGAGAAACTAGTGGCATAGCAGGCATAGCACAAAACCATTCTGCCAAGTAAACATTCTTCATGACAAGTTTGAGCCCCGTCGGTCAAAGGGTGTGGCAGGTAAATCGGTGCAGGGCTTTTTTAAAATATATATAAAGGGAGGGAGGGAATGTCATGATTTCGTCCTTTTAGTATGCAATAATTAAAATAATAGTAATAAGGAATATGATTGGTGTCCTTGACCTATTTTTTGGATTGTGATCGAATGAACAAGAAACACATTTCTGATCATAACTTGTATAATTTTCTTCTGATTTTCATGATGTGAGTTTTATGGATAGACTTTCGATGGGGACACGTTTTCTTCATCGACAATCTATTCCTATATGTTGAAGGTGAAGGTCATACAGTATGGTGGTCTAAATATGGCCATCATTAGATTGCAAGTCAAGGGTGAGTCTCCTCAGCTCGCCCTTGGCAATCGCTTTATGATCGCAGATATCTACTTTTTATTGGTAGTTTTATATTTTATCATCAATACTACTACATTTTGTTTTATCTCGATGGAACTGAACTTTTTTTTTTAGTTCTTGGACGACTTGTTCTGGATATTTTGGAATTAAACCAAAATTTTATTTGTTTCGATTTGTTGCATGGGCTCCGATGTCACTTATGAGATGTGACATAAGGTGTGTCATAGTATGCTAACCTATAGGGTGTTGTAAAAATACCCGGCCAACTTTGGTTGTAAATATTGTTACGGATCCCAGCGTCGGCCTTTCCCTTTAAGAAGGGGGGATTAATCCCCTCGCTGATGACTGACCGACGTGGTCCCGGGGGTATGACGTCATGCCCGGTCGGCGCTGGGTTGGGTATTAGGACCAACCGTCCTATGACCTAAATACCAGCACCTCCCGGTATGCAAGGAAATACTCCCCGCTCACTGCCGCAGCGTAATGGATGATTTGCACCGAGCGAAGCGAACTGCGGCGTGAGCCGTTTACCAAGACTAGACCCGATTTATATTCGTTGGCCGAATCGCACCACGTACCCTCAATATGGAAACCTCTAAAGCGACCGAATGTGAAGAAGAAGACAAGGTAGGAAGAACAGATATTTATTATTATTTACACACAACTAAAGCAGAAAAGAAATGAAATACGATTTACAAGGTAATGGAAGGAGCACGAGACACAGTGCAATTATTAGCTTACCTATACAGTCTTACTTATAAACCCCAAGTCAACATGAAAGATGGACAAACGGGCAGACTCACACGATGGGGAAATTGCAGATGGATTGGCTGGAGGGAGAGGAAGGTCCAGCTCGGACCGAAGCACGGTCGGGCCGGGAGCGGGCAGCCGCTGTTCCTTCCCGACCACGCCGGCACCGCCGTCAAAGCCCAAGCTGCGGTCGTGCAAGCTGCTACGGTTCGAACTGCGGCGGTGGCAAAGCTGCGTGGTGGAGTCAAAGCTGCGTGGTGGATTCAAAGCTGCGTGGTGGACCCAAAGCTCAGCTCTCGTATCTCATCTGCTCCGTGTCTCATCTCCTCCCTAGACCCTAGTGGGGGCGTCCCGCCGCGGGTTCTATTGACCACACCCCCGAACCTTCGTGAACCTCCCCGAGCGTTCTCTCCACGCCCTCTCAAAGCCAAACCCCTCGTTCTTGGTTGGTCGGCAAGGGCTGGCTCACTCCTCCCCTCTATGACGAGGTGGAGACACGCCTTTCTTCTCCGAGATTACCTCGCCTTAATGGCGGCAAATGTACTTGGCAAGGCGAATGGCAATGATGCAGTTGGAAATGGAGGTTTTTGGAATGGGAATGAAAGGGGATCTATCTTATTTAATTGATGCAACGCAATGAATTAGTGGACCACAGAGCCTTATACTGACATTTACTAAGGACATAACTACTGAGGGAATCTATGATTTGCTACGTGTGTGCGATGGATTAACTAAGGGCGACCTTGGATCTTTACAATTGGAGGGTGATATTTACAAGATTTACAGCATACAAAAGGGGAAAATTTACATCAAATTACACACACAATTCCCATATCCCCAACAATATATTTAGAAACACAAATGATACAACGATACCCTTTAGTTTATATGATAGAGAAACTCAAAGTTGTGTGCACTCAATCAGTACACTTCAATGAGAGCTCTGTTTGTCACGCACAGGACATCAAGGCAGTACACGAGTTCTGGTCATGTTTGGCTCAGTTTGGCTCAGCTCAGTTGTGATCTGAGAACGAAGATCCTGCAGGTTTGTCACCTTGGTGTTGTAGACAACATCTTTGACAAACCCCCACGGAAAAAAAAATCAAGAGGGCTTATATCTGGTGATCGTGGGGGACAGGCGGTTTGTCCATCTCGGCCAATTCAGCTACCTGGATTTTTTTCATTCAGGATGGCTCGAACGACTCAGGCCCAATGAGCGGGAGTGCCATCCTGTTGAAAAATGATATCTGCTCACAGGTTTTCAATCTGTGGGAAGATGAATCCATCCTACATGTTCATGTAAATTGTTGAGCTCACTAGCCTGTATCCTCCGCAAAGAAAAATGGATCCACCAAGCAGTCATGGAGAAGGCCACACCACACATTGACCTTTGGATTGTCACGTATGTGGTCAATGACCACGCGTGGGGTTTCAGAGCCCCAGATCCTCACATTGTGCTGGTTGACCTTTCTAGTGGGGAGCCGTGCATGGGTAATTTTTTCTTTTCATTTCAAATTGATGCAAAAGTTTCGTTTTCAGTGCCATTTCGGAAGGAAAGGGCCTATAGAACAATTTTGGCTCGAGTGTCAAGCACTCAGATCAAAAATGGGGCTTCTGGGGACGTGGGGGGTTCCCGACCCCCCACCGGCCTATGCAAAATATGGAAACTGTTATAACTTTTGATTGGATGATCCGATCTGAACATATGAGGTATGTATGGATTCAGAATCAGGAGTAGCAACTTGTATTTCAAGCATATTGCCCATAGAAGCAATAATTTTGCCGGTATCGGCGCATATCCACAAAAAAGACCAAGGGTCATAGGCCCGGTAAGCTGAAACATGTTAAAAAAAACAAAAACTGGACAATTATACTCGGACCCAATGATATAGTGACATTTTTATTTATCTTTTAACTGTGCTACAATATGGTGGTGAGTAACTGCTTAGAGAATTGCTTGAATAACTCCTTGAACAATAGTTTTAATAAGAAAGTGGCTAACAAATCGACCATATATACATGTCAGTATTGGAAATTGTTCTGGTCCAGCTACTTCTCGCATTTGCAAATTCACAGACGTGTGCACTTCAACTTTGCCCTCATGCTCTTGCGCAGAGCGCAGGTACTTGTGCAAGTGCACTTCACATTCAGGTGGAATACATCCTTGGCGAGGGGCAGCGAGGTCCAAATGGGAAGCAGCTTGCTTCCTTCAGCACATGATTAGTGGGGTTGTTGACAGCCATCATGGACCTTTGTGCTCAGTTGTTTTTTTCACCAGTTCCATTCCATGTCGAATCATTTCTGGAGTGGCTGCTTTCTCATGGAAAAGTGGCAGGAGGGCTTCAATGCCTTTTTCCGGTTGTCCAACAGCATCTGATCGAACAGAATGGAATGAACACCACATCTCTGGAGTGCCTTTTTCTGTATCAGAATCCACATATAGGGTGTCATGTACTGCAGTCATCCATGCCTGTTCGTGCTGTTTCTCCTCATCGAATGAACTCGTTGCCACTGGCTGCACATCTTTTTCCGGAGGTTGGGTGACGAGATTTCGGCCCACAGGTGGTACAAACGCATACGAACGAGGCAGGATGGGTCCACTGCTGCATGCTCCTGTTTTCTGTGAGTTAATTCGTGGACATTCTTGGTCCAACCCAGGCTTCTGTGATGAAGGAAACTTTAAAATTGAAATCCCAGTTCCATGGAAGGATGAGCTTGCAGTGCGTGATGTGGGATTGTGATCCAAGTTATCCAGGGCTGCAGCTGTGAAAATGTGCTGATGCAAATTTGTAGGACAGACTATATCGGCGTTGTTCCTTGTTTGATCTGCAATAGCCTGTGCAAAGCCAACTTCAATGGTGAGGACTTTCTTATATGACACGCTCAGAGCCTACTTGTGTAGTAGTTCTACCGACTTCTTGCTTCTTGTTTAGGAATGCAATTTGAGGGCCAGGAACACTGCAGGTGGAGGCTCATAATTCAAGTTTGCAGAAAGAGAAGTCATATTTAACATGGCGACCTGACTCACAAAGAGGATCTTCCTGGAATTATCGTGTTCTTGCGATGATTTGGGTCCTGCAAGGAGTTGACGGAAGAAATACTTCATACGTTGTGGAACAGATGATTCTTCGCAACCATTCGGAAATGAACCATCAAACCTGAATGCAGTGTCATGATCCAAAACAGCTTTATGGAGAATCGATGCTGCCATTAGTAATGTACGTGCTTCCTCATCTGGTGTTTGAGTTGAATCTGATATGATCTTTCTAGCCTTCTTCGAACAAACGATGAAAACTCGGTCTCGGATACCTTTCTCCTCTGTCAAATTTGGGAAGTGTTCGAGGACTGTTTCCTTTAGGCGTGTCCGGTTCACGGTCTTCTGGATTCCATGTTGTTTTAATCTCTCCGTCATCATATCTGTCAGATCTTGCAATGCAAAAATTATACGACCTCCAGCGACTTCTTCCTTTATGAATTGGAGCAATTCATTTTCTGTTGTGGCCTCAAAGTTTTCGCTAGCTGTGTCTTGTTTACAAATCGCAACGTTACTGCGGATGAACCCTGTGTGACAATTCCGATGATACTTGGCTTCAATGGCGACCAGATCGCTTTCTGCAAGGAGTGACACGCTATGCTCTTCCCCCAGTGCGACTGCCTTGTCATGTAGCTATCTGTTTGGTGAGTTTAAGCTTCTGGAAAGAATGGTCTGCTGCATTTGTTTCGTCACCACAGAAGAGACACAGATTACAATTAGCAGCTGCACTCGTCCGCCGGGATCTTTTTCTTGCAGGAGGCAATCCTTAATCGCGACGTTTTTTTGCATGGTCAAGTGCTTATTCCCTGTAAAGCTGACGACATGATTTGTGCCAGGATGCATGATTCTTCTGCATGGATTCTTCATCTGGAGGTTTTCCGTCTGGGTGGGGAGCAGCACCAATTGCTCTGAACTGACTTACAAGGCTGGTGATTTCTGTGTAGGCTCCCTCTCTACGACTGGCGACTGGATTCGCAAGAGGACAAACAAGCCCTTCCTCAGTTTGTTTTTGGCACATAATGCAAAACTGCCATCTCCTTGTCCCAGCCATTTCAGAAACGACCTGGTAAGACAGAAAGAAACAACAATATTAAATAACTGCCGTCTTGATGCATTAAAATGTTGGGTTCATGAAGGGACAGAGAGGTTATTCTTAAATTTATCTGCACTGCACTGAAAACTCCCATTTCAGCTTCTCAGCCATCCATGATATCTGAAACCTGGAAAGAGAAAGTGACCAACATAATGAAGGGTTTTCTTCGGTTTGATTTTGGCAAAAGACAGACCATCCCAAGCTCGCTGACACGGCCTGAATAAAAAACTGGAAAAAGTTCAACAGGAAAGAGATGAAAAAAAAATACCTGATTTGCGTTATTACTTTTGTATTTATTGTCTCATTGGTGTGAAATATCATATAAGATATGCTCCAATCATGTTTATTTTATTTTCATTCAATAACTCATACATGAAAACCTGGGTATAGACACCAAAATCACCATTCTAGGTTCAATAAGACAGAAGTTATGAGGCATAATGCAAAAAAAGGCCGAAATTGGCAACCATCTTTAATTTTTGGCATACCAGAATATTCAAAACATCAATATTTTGACTCCAGTTGATTCCTCACACAGTAATAGCTTAAAATAGCAATATAAGTTATATTACACAGCAATTGTGTGAGAATTATGAGATTTTTCAAATAAAATTTGTAATTCACGATTTTCGATGGCTGACATTTTGGAAAATGGTCAAAAAACAAACAAAAAAATTATATGAGTGCTTGACACTCGAACCAAAATTGTTCTATAGGCCGTTACCTTCAAATTGATACTGAAAACGAAACTTTTGCATCAATTTGAAATGTCTGAGTGTCCGGGCACCCCACTATCCCTGATACATGAAAGTAAGCTTGATCTGTGAGCATGACCTTTTTCAAGTAATCTTCAACAACAACAACAGGCATTTTAAGGCCATTTTCCCTGCTAGAGCGAGGGTTAGCCTTGCGGTCCCCATGACAATCTTCTCCATTTTGCCCTATTTTCTGCATCTCCCCTTGTTAACCCCCTTGCCTGCATTTCTTCTTCGACCATCTTTAGTCAGGTCTTTCTAGGTCTTCCCCATCCTCTACTTCCTTCTACATTCATTTCCATCACTTTTCTCAACCAGTCACTTTCTTCCTTCCTCAACACATGACCAAACCATCTCAATCTGTTTCTTGTCACAGCATCCATCACAGGCTCTATTCCCATCATCTTTCGCAATTCATCATTTGTCTTCCTCTCTCTCAACGATACTCCACACATCCACCGAACCATTCGCATTTCCACCCTTTCCAGCCTTTGTTGCTGCTCTGCGTTCATTACCCATGTCTCACACCCATAAATCATAACACTTATCACACATGCAGCATACACCTTTCCCTTCAGCTTCAACGACACTCCCCTCCTTGTCAGCATGCCACCAAGGAGAAGGAAGGACAATAAAATAATTTACAGAAGAAATCAAGAAGACACAGTGAAAATTGCTAGCTTATCTAAACAGGCTTAACTTATACCCTGGACAGAACAAACAAAAGACGGACTCACACGAATGGGGAATTTGCAGACAGGAATTGACAGGAGGTGGGTGGCTGGAGGGGGAGGAAGGCACGGAGCTGGCTGGAGCTTGATCCCGCACGGGACGTCGGGCTGGACCTCGACGGCCGCCGATGCCACCGATCCTGTGGTGTGCGCGGGGTAACGGGTCGGAGCTGCCTGGTGGAGCCAACGCTGCTGGTGGGTGGTCTGGCGTGACGGGTTCTCTCTCCCTCTCTCACAAACTCGCAGGACTCTCTTCAGGCTTGTCTGTGATCTGATCTCCTCCCTCCTCGACTCTACTGGGGGCGTCTCCCGCGGATTATATAAGCCCCACCCTTGACCCTTTTGCGAACCTCCCCCAAACGTTCTCTCTCCGCCCTCCAAAGCCAACCCCTCGTTCTGGGTTGGTCGGCAAGGGCTAGTTCACTCCTCCACTCTATGACGAGGTGGAGACACGCCTTTCTTCCCCGACCTTACCTCGTGGCTAATGGTGGTTTTGGGGCGATTCGAGCTAGCCCCAGCCAAAGGGCAGCAATGGCGAATGAAGAAAACTGCCCAAATGCAGTTGGCAATTGCAGCAAACCTGGCAAACCTGGCACTTTGAAGATGCCATGTCGGAGGGATCTACCTTATTTAATGCAGTGCAATGGAGTGTCAAATTAATGGAAGCCAAGGCCTTACCCTACTACACAGAATAAGGAAATAACTGTTAACAAGGAGGAAATCTATTATTGGCTACGTGGGTGCTTGTGAAATAACTACGGGCATGACCTTTGACCTTTATACACAACTGGAGGAAGGAGGGTCCACAATAAAACAATATAAAAAAAACACAATCCTCATATCCACAACAATATATATATATATATATATATATATATATATATATATATATATATATATATATATATATATATTTTCCACATGTGAAATTTGCATTTACGTTTATTTAAATTATACAATGGACTACAAAATGTAAATGTTTCATGATATTTGTTTTATTATATCACCTTTATCTATCAATATTGTTGAAATGAAGAACAAATAGCTGTATGTTGAAATATATTGAAAAAGTCAAAACTTTACCAGGGGTGTACTTACTTTTTCACATGACTATATATATATATATATATATATATATATATATATATATATATAATATATATATATATATATATGTCAGCCATTGGGGTTTAAAACCCATGACTCAATTGATCATAATATCTGAAATTATATATCGTGCTTCTGAAAAACTGATTTGAACTCAGCTGCAGGCAGAGGTGAGTGGACAAAATGTGGTTTCGAGGCTCGACGTGCAGGGTGGATCCTTAGCCCAGTAAGCAAGTCCTTGAATGTATGTGCCAAACAGTAGATAATATGCTCGCGACCTACGTACAGGGAAAACATGTCGCCACACGCCTCCTTCACGAAGGGAATAATTAATTATATATCTTTGTAGTTTCTAGTATGTCTCCTAAAAAAGGACGTAACCAACCTCGGGAGAAATATAGACATTACATATCCTTGATTGTTATTTTATTCAGCACGTGTATCCAATCATTCATCTACCATTTAGCCTAGTGTATGAGAATATTTACTTCGGCCTGCGCTCGGGTCTGATATGTTTAGATAAAGAGCCAAAAAAGCTCAGCCCATCCAATGCTTACATCTGTTTGTCTAAGTTTGGCCTTCTCCAGGAAGGGACGAGGGAAGGTGGGTCTCTATGGCCCAAGGTTTTGCTATGTCTTTAGCGCAGATTCTTGTCTGATCTTTTGCTATAAATGAAATGCCTTTTTACTTATTTTTCAGCGAGTGTCTTGAGGAATTGCCCGCTGCATGTTAGGCGGTGCATTCTTGAGCCTCGCTCCACACTGTGTGTTTGTAATCGATTTTATTAAACATTGTTGCTCTGATTCTTCTTCTTCTTCCTTCCCATGAGGTCTTCGACCGACAATTTTGGTGTCCGAAGTGGGATCATCCAAGTGTGCAGACGAGGTGGACCCTCACGTTCCAGGTCGGGAAGGAGGCCTGCCGGCACCTAATTTGGGTAAGCAATTTTTGCACATCGAAATTGAAGCCTCCTGCCTTACTTTGGACGTGTGGACCTCTGTCGGCTGCACTACCTGGCTTGCATTCCGAACCATATTTAGTTTAAACCAGAGCAGCAGTGGGTAATGAATTGATTATACAGGGCGCCCGAGATAAGGAGGGATATCCCTCAGGTAAGCTTCCTGCGTGGGAAGCAGGTAGACCCATATGTGGGTGATAGATAATAGGTGTTAAGTTACTCCGGCGTGAGAACTGCGTTTAAGGCTAGAGATCGGGGGGCGACCCGATCTTAGGACTACCAGGAGGGATTAACCCAAGAAGGTAGGAAGAATGGGTAATAAGGTAGGAACGGAGGGAGAGCCGTTGAAGAACACTCCAGCGTTTTACATGAAAAGAGATTATGGGTATGCTGCTTTGCAACCGAGCAAGGCATGGACTATATTGACCAAGGGTTTGAATACGCCTTGGCCAGAGGAAGGGTCATTTGCAATAGACAGGTTAGATGTGCTATATGGGGCTTTAGATGCCCTAGAGAGGAAGAAGAAGAGACTCCCACCTGATTCATGGAAGGTCTATAGTTGGTGGAAGGTGGAGGCCTTGAAGAGACAGGCAGCCTCCAGACAAGCGAGTTTGCGAGGAGAGTTGGGCAAATACCAAGATGAGCGCAAACAGGGTCCAAAGAAGCAGGGTAAACAGATGAAGGCGCTCGCAGCGCAGACAAGTCAGAGGCTAATGGTAGCCCGGATTAATTCCGATGAGAAGGAACAGGATGAGGAAGATGAAATCCCTGTTTCCTACCCCCCCCATGGTCCAGTCCCAGGATCTAAGGCATGTACCCGACACCAGGGCGCTATAGGGGAAACAAATGGGAGACCCCCTAAAGTTCATAAGACCCCACAACCATCAGCCCCTCAAGTCGAGGACTATAGAGATAGCGGCACAGACACCCCGGGGTTTCCACCCCCGATAGGTCCAGGTCATAAAATTTACCCTTCACTAGTGGAGTATCGGGCACCAGTGCAATGTGCGGTAGAAACAAAGGGAGTGTTCCCCATGCGATGCGTGGGAATAAACGCAAACGGCGTGGCAGTAAGGGAACGTGTGCCTTGGAAAGAATCTGATTTAACGGCCATGCAAAAGAGGGTTCAGGAAATGTTGATCGACCAACCTTTGGATATAGTAATATTGCTCCGTCACTGGATTACAGAGGATGCCCCAGATTGGAGAGATATTTGTCATTTGGGAGCATCTATATTGCCACCAAAGGTATGGGTAAAGGCTAAAACCCTTTCATTATGGCCAATAGATGACCCCATGGCTCGGGTGCCACCCATGACCGGAAACGATTGGGACATTTTGAAAAATCATCTCCTGACCCACATTGGCAATGCGCTCGCACCGCCTGGAGGGCCAGATTGGGGAAAAATTGGGAACATAAAACAAAAAGCAGGAGAGACTATCGGCGACTATCGAGAGAGAATAGAAAAAGCGATAGCTCGATGGGGCGGGTTAGGATTAATCCAAGTCGAGGACCTACCCGCTCCCCTGGTGAACAATTACCTAGTAGAAGGGCTTCGGCCCGCATTAAAAAAACAAGTGCATGCCGTCCTTTTCGGTTGGAAAGGAATGGGGACCAATGAATTATGTACAAAACTCGAACAATGTCCGGGCTCCTCTTCGGAGGAAAAAAAGGAAATTAAAGAAGAAATGTTGCAGATGTTAGTAAGGGAAAAATTGGCCCAGCAACAAACAACAAGAACAATGGGGAGCAAGAAGAAACAAAAGGGGGCAAAAATAATGGGAAGTGACAGTGAGAGTGAGTCAAGTGATGACGAGACACTCGGTCCGGCACTGCAGGCAGCTGTGATGCAAGTACCCCGGGGACCACAAGGGCCTAGTGAGCCAGGGAATCAGACGTGGAGACAACCCCAACAACCCCAGTGGGCTGCTCCACCATGTTCTGTGCTAGGTCCCCCGCCGGCCTATTGGCCACCACAAACACCCATGCCAGGATGGGCACCGCAATGGGGACCCTCCAATATGGGCCCCACCCCATGGGTTACCCCCAATTCGGGCATGCCATACGGGCCTTGTGCCCCAGTCCAACAAATGCCGAGGGGAGGGCAATGGCGCCCACCTCCCTACAAAGGGGGGCGAAGGCCAAACCAGCAGGGGGGTCCAGGACAGGGACCCCCAGGGAGAGGGGCATGTTTTGAATGTGGACAGATGGGCCACTGGAGACGAGATTGTCCAAATTATCCAAGGGGACCACGAGGACCCCAGGGACAGCAAGGGCCGTCATATGGAAACGCCTATTGACGGGACGAATGCGGGCCGCCAAAGGAATGTCCATTAATAACAATGGCCCCAGATGAGGAACCGACCTTGACATTAGATGTAAATGGACAACCACTAAAATTCTTAGTGGATACCGGTGCGACTCGCAGTTGTATCAATAAGGGACAACTACCTACTTTGAAACCGACACACAAAAGCGTCCAAATCCAGGGCGTTTCAGGAAAATTAGAAACTCTCCCCGTATCAAAGGAGACCCGAGTAATGCTCGGACCGCTAGAAGCTAAGCATGCATTTCTCATGACCACTACTGCCCCAACTAATTTACTAGGACGGGATTTGCTGTGTCGATTAGGTTGTAACATTGCATGCACCAAAGAAGGTGTATACGTCGACGTCGGAGAATCGAACCGCGATTTGTTAATGATGGCATTGCAGCACGCCAGCCCCACCGTGTATTGGTGGCGGTTGGAGGAAGGGGCTTTAGCAACATGGACTCATGTGATCGACACGATTGGCGTGCAAACGCAAGAAATTCGTGATTGGCTAGAAGAACACCACATAGCCACAAAATTGAAATATAATCCGCCGCATTGCACCGCATGTTATGACGCGACTGGAAGCGATGATTATTATTTAGACATGGTTGCGGCAGCTTTAGGGGAAACCTCTGATCTTCAATTATCACACATATGGATTGGCCGAGAGGGCATTGGGATTACGGTAACCTTGTCGCCACGCCAGAGATCAAAGGCTAAGTACCCCGAGGCGATGGTAGCGCATGTTACCCTTAGCACCGCCAGAGGATGGCCACCCGAGAGCATTGGATGGATGATGGACAGACTGCGGAAAACGCCAGTAAGGCGTCGATACAATGTTGAACACCGAACGGTCCATGTGTTGGACAACAATGAAGGGTTCATAATTAATTTGGCACCTCAAGACAGACGAGTTCGATTTGAGATGGTGGAACTGCCACCCAAAGCGGCACATATGGTCAGGGCGGTCCCCACGACTCCAGGGGACTCCGATGGATTGCTCGATACCGTCACCCCGTCACTATGGGCGCAACACGAGAATGAAGTAGGGCGCATTAGGAATGCACCTCCGTTGGTGATTCCAATTAAAGAAGGGTTACCTTTACCACACATTCGGCAGTACCCACTTCGGCACGAGGCTGACGCAGGCATTTTTCCGGTGATAGAATCGCTCGTGCAGCAGGGAATAATAATCGAAACCAACAGCCCATGTAACTCCCCCATTTTCCCAGTGCCAAAACCAATGACAGGAAAGTGGCGATTTGTGCAGGATATGCGAGAGATTAATAAAATAATTCAGGGTATTCATCCGGTTGTACCAAATGCAGAAGTTTTGATGACTTCCATTCCGCCAGATGCTACACATTTTACAGTCATAGACTTGTGTTCCGCCTTCTTTTCAGTGCCAATAGCTCCAGAGTCCCAGTATCTCTTCGCTTTCACCTTCCAGGGGAGACAATTCACCTGGACAGTGCTTCCGCAGGGTTTCGCAAATAGCCCCACCTTGTTTTCACGAGCGCTGCACCGCGATCTCGCAGATGTCCAATTGGAAGGCGGCTCGGTGCTGTTGCAGTACATCGACGACTTATTAATCTGCTCCCCATCCAAGGCAGCCTGCGAGACGGATTCACTAGCGCTGTTAAATGCGCTAGGCGAGAAAGGCCACAAAGTAGGCCGGGAAAAATTGCAATTTGTGCGGGAGATAGTTACATACTTGGGACACGCGATTTCGCATGGGAGACGCGAGCTCAACGCGAGCCGGGTCACGGCCATCATGGAAACCCCGTTGCCTCGTACACAAAGGGAGGTGTTGCGATTTTTGGGAATGGCAGGGTACTGTCGTACATGGATAAATTGACTATGCGTTATTAGCAAAACCTCTGTATGAGGCGACGAAAAACGACCAGCCACGGATGGTAAACTGGACGGACAACCGAATACGCTGCTACGAAGGACTCAAACGAGCCCTGGTAACGGCTCCAACCTTGGGCCTTCCCGATTATAAAAAGGCCTTCACACTTTTCACCCATGCAGTAGGGGGATTCGCACAATCCGTGTTAACTCAGACTCATGGAGATAGGGAACGTCCGGTAGCCTATTTCAGCAAAAAGCTTGATGCGGTAGAACAAGGCTTTCCGCTGTGTTTACAAGCCGTGGCGGCTGCCCGATACGCAGTTGAGCGGACGGCCGACATAGTTATGGGACATCCGGTCCTTTTACAGGTACCGCATTGCGTCCATACGCTACTACAACAGCGAAACACACAGCATCTCACAGCCACACGACTGATGCAATACGAAACGGCATTAATTATGGCACCCAACGTGACGGTGATGCGGTGTACCATTCTTAACCCAGCGACACTTTTGCCAACAAAGGAGGAGGGAATCCCGCACGTTTGTACGGACGTGGTCCAATTAATATCAACGGTAAGGCCTGACTTACAGGACACTCCGCTACAGGAAGCCGATCATACCTATTACGTCGATGGTTCAGCCAAACGGGCTTGGGACGGATCCCTGTTATCTGGGTACGCAGTATGCTCGGATACGGAGACGGTCGAAAGCGGCCGCCTCCCGCCCACCTGGTCAGCACAACAAGCTGAACTGTACGCACTCACGAGAGCGTGCGAAGTAAGCGAGGAAAAAGCAGTGACAATTTATACAGACTCGGCATACGCACACGGAGTGGTCCACGACAAAGGGGCCATATGGAAAATGAGAGGGTTCCTCACTTCAGCGGGAGCACTCATTAAAAATGGGGACTTAGTGCGAAATCTGCTTCATAGTATTATGCTTCCACGTGAAATAGCTGTAGTTAAATGCCGAGGTCACCAGCGTACAGACGACGCTGTGGCCCGTGGAAACGCCCGAGCCGACGAAGCAGCAGCACTAGCGGCAAACCAACAGGTTGGGTATAATATGCCAGTAGTTACGCGCAAACAGGGCGCTAAAGCGACCGCCCAGACAGACGTTCCGACATCCGCACCTACAGAGTTCGATGTAATACAATTACAAGCCGTGGCCTCAAACGTAGAACATCAAGATTGGATTAAATTGGGAGCTCAGCGCCCCGCAGAAGGACAAATGTGGACGATTAATGACAAACCCGTGGCACCGCGAGCTTTATTGCCATGGTTGGCACGCATGGCGCATCAAAATGGCCATGTGTGCCATAGGGGGGTGATGAGGCAGGTCACTTCCACCTGGGCAGCACCAGGCATTTCGGCTGCGGTTACCATGGTCTGTCGCTCGTGCGCTATATGTCAACGGCATAATAGGGGGGCACCCCCCAGACGCCGCCACAACGTGGGTCACCCGGCTCCCGTCGGGCCGTTCTGTCATATCCAGTTCGATTTTTTCAATTTACCGCCTTGTATGTCCTTTAAGCATGTACTGGTAGTGGTGGACATGTTCACCAAGTGGGTGGAGGCCTACCCATGCGTCAGGGCTGACGCTATAACGGTGGCCAAGTGCCTTTTGCGGCACTTTATATGTCGATTCGGTGTCCCGCAGAAAGTGTCATCCGATCAGGGCGGGCACTTCACAGGTGACGTCATTAAAGCCGTGTTAAAGGCCTTGGGAGTGATACAGTCGTTCCACTGTGTTTACTGCCCGCAATCGGCGGGACTTGTAGAACGAACGAATGGCACACTGAAAGGTAAGTTGGCAAAGATTTGCGACGAGACAGGCCTCAAGTGGCCGGAGGCCCTTCCGCTAGCGTTAATGAGCGTGCGCTCCACTCCAGGGCGCACCACTGGTCTCTCTCCGCACGAGATATTAATGGGTCGGCCCATGAGTTTGCCGGTATCGGCGCCAGTGGATATGGCAGCACTTGAATTACCTATCATGGATGACATGCTTTTAAAGTTTTGCATAGGTCTCTCCCAGGTGGCGGGCAGCATACATGAACGCGTTCGGGAGGCCTTGCCGGAGCCAGCAAGCAAGCCTATCCACACCTTCGAGGCAGGAGATCACGTGCTGGTGAAGCATTTCACCCGTAAGACTGCGCTCGAACCAAGGTGGACGGGGCCATACCAAGTTCTTCTGATCACACCAACAGCGGTGTTTTGTGAGGGCAAGTCGTCCTGGGTACATGCCACACATTGTAAGTTGGCCATACCCACAAACACAGACACCTCAAATGCACCACCACAGATCGAGGATGCTGCACCACCGCCTGTTAGGGGTGGCCATCACACTTAGTTTAATATACTGCTTTGCCAGCACTGGGGACACGAGGGCATGGGCGAACACGGAGACATATGCATATGGCGACCAAACCATTAAGGTCTACCGGCAGAGAGTTATCTGGGGCCAGAGGCTAAAACAGGTGTCTGCAACAGGTGCATGGGATGCTAAGAGAGGTATTAGAGGACATTGGATTGACTTTAAATTGAAATGAAAATTGAAAGGGTGGATTAGGAAAATGAGTTTGTTCAAATAATCGTGGCATCTGTGGGATGCAACAATTCACAGACAGAATAGTGTATGGGAGCCGTCATCTGGGAAGCGTCGTTAAATGGCAGTAGGTTTAGACAGATATTAAAAAGGTTCGTGCAATGTCATTTTGGGGCTTATGGCTCGCCATTGTCTGTCTGCCAGTTAGGGTGGGCAGAGGGAAGAGGGAGTGATACTGCTCTGGCCTCTTGCTCGGCAGAATTGAGTATTGCTGGTTTTACCCCGGTTCAAAATTGAGCTCTCGAGAGCTGATTAACATTAGGATGCATCTCTCAAGGGACCCCTGGGTGGTCTCGAGAGCTGAGGTGTGAAATATGATGACGTTGTCTTATGGACACTTTGTGAGTGGCTAGACACGTGCCTGAAAAGGGAAATTGTATTCATAACTCATGTGGGTTATGTCTGAAGAAAAGGTTTAAAAGGAAGTGTGAAGAAGGTCATGGAAAGTGCAAAGATGATTGGAGTGGAAAGTCGAATCAGATGGATTATTTGTCAATGACAGATGACTGCAGGAATTGATGAGAAAGTGGAGGAAAAGGTTATAAAGGTTAATGGAAAAGGCAGGAAATAAAGAAAAGTGGTTAGTTATGGACTGTTGTTTCATGATAAGAAGGTGATACAAGGGGTTGGCTTGCACTGGGGGGGAAATGGTTGGTAAATCATGTATTATTAGATGTAGGGAAGATGATTAAAAGGAAGGTATTTTCGGAAATTGGTGAAAGTAAATATGGCATTCGAATTTCCAGACACGACACAGGAAATGCGGCTATGAATAAGCCAACCATCTGAGAGATAAGGTAACTAAATGCCAATTGGTGGGACGGGGGGCTAGGAATTTGACCATGGTGTGTGTAAGAAAGTATTTTACAGGATGGAAAGTGAAGAAGCCGCCGACAACGACTATGGTTCTGACCACAGAGGCCGTCGACCTGAATGGGCCCTTCAACAAGGCAGTTGTGACCAGCGCTCCAGAAAATTGTATTGAATTTTGTGATGACTGTGATACTTGTGTTGATCCCATGTGGGAACTGGCTGCGGCCTGTATTGATTTTTGTGATGACTGTGATACTTGTGTGGAAAACCCCTTGCGTGTACTGGCTAACGCCTCTTATGTATTATGAATGATTGGCTAATAGATAGTCTCGCATTAGTAATGGAACGAATTGGAAACGAAACCCGAATCGCAGAACTACAATTGGAAAACGAATTAGTGCATATGCGAACGATGGTGATGCAGAATCAAGTGGCTTTGGATATGTTGTTGGCAGAAAAGGAAGGAGTATGTGGGGAAAACGATGAACCTATTGATGCTTGGGATTCTGATAATGATGATTTTAGTAGGGATGATTATACCTGTGATTTAGAAAGTGTAGGTTCTTTTAAAGGTTATTGCTATTATGCCAGCAGTAAGGAGCGGATGGCAAACATGTATTCGGAAGAACCACCCTCACCACCACTTACACCACCCAGCAATCACATGTACAAAGCTTGATGGCATTGGACGTCGATTGTTTGCCCTAATTCGCGAGGACACGCCTGCATAAGGAGGGCCCTAAATCTGGCTGGCAACTGGGTCGCACCTACGCCGTGACGAGGGTGGATTCGGAAACTGGCCGGGCGGCAACAATCTCCTAACCAGGAGCCGTCGTCGCGAATTATGGCTAACAATTCATGCGTTGAATGTTAGACGGCCAGTTAGGGCCGGTATCTCTCTCTTTGAGTATACGTGACGCTATGTCGTGCCTGCCATGTGACTAATTGGGATGCTGACCACTGGGGTATACGGTGTCTTTCCAAGGAATTGTCTTGTAAAGACAAAGGAAGGAACTGTCAGCCATTGGGGTTTAAAACCCATGACTCAATTGATCATAATATCTGAAATTATATATCGTGCTTCTGAAAAACTGATTTGAACTCAGCTGCAGGCAGAGGTGAGTGGACAAAATGTGGTTTCGAGGCTCGACGTGCAGGGTGGATCCTTAGCCCAGTAAGCAAGTCCTTGAATGTATGTGCCAAACAGTAGATAATATGCTCGCGACCTACGTACAGGGAAAACATGTCGCCACACGCCTCCTTCACGAAGGGAATAATTAATTATATATCTTTGTAGTTTCTAGTATGTCTCCTAAAAAAGGACGTAACCAACCTCGGGAGAAATATAGACATTACATATCCTTGATTGTTATTTTATTCAGCACGTGTATCCAATCATTCATCTACCATTTAGCCTAGTGTATGAGAATATTTACTTCGGCCTGCGCTCGGGTCTGATATGTTTAGATAAAGAGCCAAAAAAGCTCAGCCCATCCAATGCTTACATCTGTTTGTCTAAGTTTGGCCTTCTCCAGGAAGGGACGAGGGAAGGTGGGTCTCTATGGCCCAAGGTTTTGCTATGTCTTTAGCGCAGATTCTTGTCTGATCTTTTGCTATAAATGAAATGCCTTTTTACTTATTTTTCAGCGAGTGTCTTGAGGAATTGCCCGCTGCGTGTTAGGCGGTGCATTCTTGAGCCTCGCTCCACACTGTGTGTTTGTAATCGATTTTATTAAACATTGTTGCTCTGATTCTTCTTCTTCTTCCTTCCCATGAGGTCTTCGACCGACATATATATATATATATATATATATATATATATATATATATATATATTTATATATATATATATACATACATATATATACATACATATATATATATATATATATATATATATATATATATCTTCATTTACTGGTATGTTTAGGGTACATGATCTTCATTTCAACAATATTGATAGATAAAGGTGATATAATATAACAAATATCATGAAACATTTACATTTTGTAGTCCATTGTATAATTTAAATAAACGTAAATGCAAATTTCACATGTGGAAAAAGTAAGTACACCCCATGAAATGTTTTTTAAAATCTTTTTAACATATGTGGACATATCAATATTTGATCTTCATTTAAACAGTATCTATAGATGAAGGTGATCTAATTGAAAAAAAAAACAATGAAAAATTGACTGCAATAATTTATTCAACAAAAAATTGTTGCACATCATGAACAATTGAGATCTCGCGAGATCTTGGAGACGGCGGCAGGGATTTTCGAAGCTCCACACGGTCTCCACGTTTTTCGAAGTTAAGTCTGTTCACAATTGTATTTTGTCGAAACTGTATTTATCTTTCGGTGTGTGAAGTTATTGTGTGCAACTTTGGTTGTTTCTCGGTGTTTATCTTTCATAAATTGATCGTCTGTTTGCCGTGTCGCGAGCAAGGCCTTGTACAGTGTGCACTGTACAACCTTGAGGCTTTGTTTTTCTCTCAGTGGTCCGTCGTTTGTGATCCAATAACTTTCGTTCTCTGTATTCCCAGGCTTTTCACCCATAGCCTACTTCCTTGTGTAAATCTCAACTCAAAAAAAAACAAACAAAAAAAAAAACATTTCCTTCTCTGTTCTCATTCGTTTATTCATTCTTATTCGTTCGGTTCGTTCTTCGACCACGTGTTTCTCCCCCATTTCCCCAGATAGTTTTCACTCATTAACCTTCAATGTTTACACTTTCCCCTCAAGTTATGTATTCCGTCATATTTTATAACACCTTTTTCTTCTTCTTCTTTAAAAGGCTGCTTTCGACTTGCTCACCAAATCAATTCATCCCAAAAAAAAATATCCATCTCCTATAGTGCCTTTTTTCTACATTCCCTAAACTCTCCTGCACTCCATCCTCCATCCAGCGTCCTTAAACGTATTTTTAACTCGAAGGTCACAAGAAACTCATTTTGCAATAAATGTTCGTTTCCCATAAATCGTACACTTTCAAAAATCCAATCTCACCCCTCCCCTCCAAATCTTCCCCATAACCCCTCCCCTCCAAATCTTCCCCATCACCCCTCCCCTCCAAATCTTCCCCATCACCCATCCCTTTCAAATCTCCCCCCTTGCCCCCTCCCTCCTAAACTACCCCCTCACCCCTCCCCGCCAAGACGCCCCCTCACCCCTCCCCTCCTAGACTCCTGCCTCACCCCTCCCCTCCAAATCTCCCCCATATCCCATCCCTTTCAAATCCCTCCCCTTGTCCCTTCCCTCCCAAACTCCCCCCTCACCCCTCCCCTTCAAATCTCCCCACCCTCATTGCTTCTCAATTTCCCCCCTCTCACTCCCCCTCCTCAAAGCGTCCTCCCTGCTTCTTCCCCCTTCAAACTCTCACCTCCATCTCCCCCAACCTTCTGTCTCGCTCTTCCCCCTCCTCAAATAACACCTCATTGTGGCTCACCCAATCACCATCAAACCTTTTGTCCGCCCCATCCTTCCCTTTCTCCGAGCTATTCTGAAATCTCTGACACACCTTCAACAGCTCTCCCTACCTCTTCCACCTCTTCCACATCTTACCCTACCCCTCCTCCCCCCTGTTCTGTATCTGATGCTCCCCCTTCCTCTTCATTAACGGTATGGACCTCAAACATCCGGGGCCTTCGTTCAAACTTAACTGATCTCTCCATACAGGTCGCTTCTGTCAAACCAGACGTGATCTGCTTAACAGAAACTTTCCTCCTTTATG
Source organism: Myxine glutinosa (assembly GCF_964187855.1). Taxonomy (NCBI): domain Eukaryota; kingdom Metazoa; phylum Chordata; class Myxini; order Myxiniformes; family Myxinidae; genus Myxine; species Myxine glutinosa. The sequence goes on along the minus strand of NC_136266.1, from coordinate 78,986,477 downwards.
ATGTCTCTGATTCCATAGTATCTCTCCCGGGCTACTCCCTCCTCCGGTATGATAGACCTGAGCCTCGTCCTGGAGGCGGGGTTGCTATCTTTATCAAAAACTCTCTTCCTCACTCGCCCTGCACTGCACTCTCTCCACCTCACCCCCAGGAATACCTCTGGCTACGGCTTCCCCTTCGCTCCCACCTCTTGATCATATGTGTGTTGTACCGTCCACCAAACAGTGATGACTCCATCTACATCTCGCTGTCTGATGATATGGACCAACTTCTATCTACTCATCCCAACTCTCTCTTCCTCATATGTGGTGATTTCAACTGTCATCATGCCAGTTGGCTGGGTGTGGGTACCTCTCTCACCAGCCATGGCTCCTCAGCAAAGGACTTCTGCGACTCACTGGGACTGACACAATCTGTCAATTTCCCGACCCGGATCTCAGTCAACGGAACATCTTCTCTTCTGGACTTGGTTATGACTAACTTCCCTGAAAATGTCTGCTGCTCTTCTTCTGCTCCGATCGGATCATCTGATCATGTCCTTGTTAAAGTGGACATCTCTCTGACCATCCTCAGGGAGCCTGCTCAGCGTCGACGAGTCTGGCATTTCACTCAGGCCAACTGGCACGGTCTTCAAGCAGCCATCAATCATCTGGACTGGTCTCCCATCTCTACCACCTCTGACATCAACTCATCCTGGGAATTCTTCCAAAGTAAATTGCTCTCTCTCATGCACAGATTTATCCCATCTCGTCTTCAGTTGTCATACCCTTCCTCCCGTCCATGGTACACGGAATCTTGTGGTGAGGCTGTTGCCCAGAAACAACTTGCCTTCGTCTCCTGGAAAGCAAATCCAACGGAAGGAAATCTCATTTCCTTTCACAAAGCCCGAAACAAGTGTGTGTCCACCCTCAGGAGAGCCAGGAAAAAATATCTCTCCGTTCTCAAGACCGAACTCTCTTATCTGTCTCCCTCTTCCAAATCCTGGTGGCGTCTGGTCAAATCCGTTTCTGGTGTTTGTTCCCCCTCCATCCCCTCCCTTACCTCAAACGGCTACACAGCTGACTCCGCACGTGAAAAAGCTGAATGCCTCAACTCTGTGTTTGCCTCTAAATCTTGTGTCCCAAACCCATCCCTCTCTGTACCCACCATACCCAGTCGTACCCTGCTGCTCCTGGACTCCGTGTCCTTTCCTCCTGACAAGGTGGAAAAGTTTCTGTCAACCCTCGACTCTGATTCTGCAACTGGACCCGACGGCATCAGCCCACGGGTCCTAAAATCCTGCTCTGCTGCTCTATCTCACCCTCTCTCTGTTCTCTTCACCCTCTCTTTTGCTCAAGGTCAACTGCCATCTGCTTGGAAATCAGCCAACATCACCGCTTTGCACAAAAAAGGTGCAAAAACAGATCCTAGCAACTACAGACCAATCAGCCTTCTCCCAATTATCAGCAAAGTCAAGGAATCCATCATTGCTTCTGATATGAAATCTTTCCTCTTCTCCAATGGCTTGATCTCTGATCATCAATTTGGTTTCAGACCAGGTCACTCTACTCTGGACATGCTGCTTCTGCTGTCTCAACAATGGATGGAGGTCCTCAATGCCAAACAGGAAATTAGAGCTGTCTCCCTCGACATATCACGTGCCTTCGACACGGTCTGGCACCCCGCTCTGCTCACCAAACTCTCCTCCTTTGGTATCCATGGAAATCTCCACGCATGGCTGGCGGACTTCCTCTCTAGTCGTCGTCAACGTGTGGCCCTGAATGGGTTTCTCTCATCTCCTCTTCCTGTTCAGGCTGGAGTTCCCCAAGGCAGTGTTCTGGGCCCCGTGCTTTTTCTGGTCTTCATCAATGATCTCTCTGACTCTCTCGAAAATCCTCTCTATCTCTTTGCTGATGACTCCACTCTCTGCCGCTCCATTCCTCTTCCCTCAGATCGGCAGTCTGCTGCCTCCTCACTCTCTGAAGACCTGGACAAAATCACAGACTGGTCAAACAAGTGGAACATGTCTTTCAATCCTGACAAATCTCACACTCTTACTATGTCTCTCCGAAAAGATCGACTGGACAACCCTCCCATCTACTTTCTCAACAATCCTCTCCAAGAAGTTCTGTCGCTCAAGATTTTGGGTCTCACTATCTGCCATGATCTTTCTTGGGAAAACCACATTTCCAAGCTGGCCTCCAAAGCCAGTCGCCGACTGGGCATCCTCCGTCGTGCGAAGTCCTTCCTCGGCACACCTGAGCTCCTCACCACATACAAGGCTTTCATCCGCAGCTCAATGGAATACTGTTCTCCCCTATGGGCCGGTGCTCCTGCCTCGCACCTAGCTCGGCTTCACGCTGTTGAAACCAAAGCTTTCAGAATTATTGGAATCTCCCGCGATGAAGCTATCTCTGAGGGCCTTTCACTCACTCACCGCAGGCAGGTAGGTGGTCTTTCTGTCTTCTACCGACTCCTCTCCGGCCTTGCACCCCCAGCTCTCTCTGTGCTCTGTCCCCCAAATATTCCTACAGGTCGCACAAGATCTGCCAGCAACCCTCTGATGGTTAAACTGCCGAAATCTCGGCTCTCCGCTCACCTTCACTCTTTCATTCCTCTTTTCTCCCGCCTCTGGAACAAACTCCCTCACTCCCTTCAATCCCACTCCTCCCTCCAGGTCTTTAAAACAGCTGTTCACCACCATCTCGTATCTTCCCCCATCCAAAACCTTGATCTTTTCTACCCCCGCTAATTCACCCCAGATCCACCTTGTTTGAAATTCCAACTTCTTTCCTGGAAGTCCTGGCAGTGTCCATATGTTTTATACCTCTCCCACTGCCCCCTTCCCACGCCCCCCCCCCCAAAGCCCTCGCCCTCTCTCAGATCTCTCGATGTCTCCATGTCTCTCGGTCCCTGCTCTCAAATGTTGTGTTTTGTGTCCTTCCCGCTCTTTCCCCATCTTGTCTACCGCTCCCTATGTTATATGTTTTATGTGTCGGTTTGTCTTTCTGTGTGATTAATGTTCGCTCTTTCACGAGCCTCGATCTTGTATACAAAAAAAAAAAAAAAAAAAAAAAAAAAAAAATTGCATGCACAGCTCGTTTCAAAGCCCCCCACAACATCTCGATGGGATTTAGATCCGGGCTTTGACTTTGCCATTCCAGAACCATCCATTTCTTTATTTTCAGCCATTCCTTAGTGGATTTACTGGTATGTTTATGGTCATTGTCATGTTGCAAGGTCCACCTTCGGTTGAGCTTCAACTTTCCAACAGATGGCCTCACATTATCCTCAAGCACCCTCTGTTACAATGAAAAATTCATCGTGGATTATATGATGGTGAGCTGCCCAGGCCATGATGCAGCAAAGCCGCCCCAAACCATAATATTTCCACCACCATGCTTTACAGTTGGTATCAGGTTCTTGTGGTCAAATGCTGTCTTAGGGTTTCGCCAAACATGTCTTCTGGTACTGTGGCCAAATAGCTCTACCTTTGACTCATCTGTGCAGAGCACATTATTCCAGAAGTGCTGGTATTTGCCTAGGTGACTCCACTCTCTGCCGCTCCATTCCTCTTCCCTCAGATCGGCAGTCTGCTGCCTCCTCACTCTCTGAAGACCTGGACAAAATCACAGACTGGTCAAACAAGTGGAACATGTCTTTCAATCCTGACAAATCTCACACTCTTACTATGTCTCTCCGAAAAGATCGACTGGACAACCCTCCCATCTACTTTCTCAACAATCCTCTCCAAGAAGTTCTGTCGCTGAAGATTTTGGGTCTCACTATCTGCCATGATCTTTCTTGGGAAAACCACATTTCCAAGCTGGCCTCCAAAGCCAGTCGCCGACTGGGCATCCTCCGTCGTGCGAAGTCCTTCCTCGGCACACCTGAGCTCCTCACCACATACAAGGCTTTCATCCGCAGCTCAATGGAATACTGTTCTCCCCTATGGGCCGGTGCTCCTGCCTCACACCTAGCTCGGCTTCACGCTGTTGAAACCAAAGCTTTCAGAATTATTGGAATCTCCCGCGATGGAGCTATCTCTGAGGGCCTTTCACTCACTCACCGCAGGCAGGTAGGTGGTCTTTCTGTCTTCTACCGACTCCTCTCCGGCCTTGCACCCCCAGCTCTCTCTGTGCTCTGTCCCCCAAATATTCCTACAGGTCGCACAAGATCTGCCAGCAACCCTCTGATGGTTAAACTGCCGAAATCTCGGCTCTCTGCTAACCTTCACTCTTTCATTCCTCTTTTCTCCCGCCTCTGGAACAAACTCCCTCACTCCCTTCAATCCCACTCCTCCCTCCAGGTCTTTAAAACAGCTGTTCACCACCATCTCTTATCTTCCCCCATCCAAAACCTTGATCTTTTCTACCCCCGCTAATTCACCCCAGATCCACCTTGTTTGAAATTCCAACTTCTTTCCTGGAAGTCCTGGCAGTGTCCATATGTTTTATACCTCTCCCACCGCCCCCTTCCCATGCCCTCCCCCCAAAGCCCTCGCCCTCTCTCAGATCTCTCGATGTCTCCATGTCTCTCGGTCCCTGCTCTCAAATGTTGTGTTTGTGTCCTTCCCCCTCTCTCCCCATCTTGTCTACCGCTCCCGATGTTATATGTTTTATGTGTCGGTTTGTCTTTCTGTGTGATTAATGTTCGCTCTTTCACGAGCCTCGATCTTGTATACAAAAAAAAGGAAAAAAAAAAGGTGTTCATTGGCAAACTTTAGACTTGCCCTGATGTTCTTTCTGGACAGCAAAGGTTTCCTCCTGGCACACCTTCCATGTAGATCAAATTTGTGCAGCCTCTTTCTAATGGTAGACTCGTGCACTTTGACATCAACAGTGGCAAGAGCTACCTGTACGTCCCGTGATGACATTCTGGGGTTCTTAGAGACTTCTTTCAGCATCTTGCGGTCTGCTCTCGGGCTGAACTTGCTGGGGTGGCCTGGCCTGAACAAGTTGGCAGTTGTTTGGAATCTTCTCCACTTGTAGATGATCTTCCGGACAGTCGAATGATTGATTTCAAATTGTTTGGAGATCTTTTTAAATCCCTTCCCAGACTCGTAGGCATTTATAACCTTCTTTCTGAAGGCCTCAGAGAGCTCTTTTGATCTCGGCATGGTGACGCCGCACACTTCAACAACAAAGAGCAAATCAAACTAAATGTCTGAGGTTTAAATAAGACAGGTTCCTCCAAGATCCTCTCTAATGATGTTCTATTCATTTGCACCTGAGCTGGTGTACCTCAATATAATTTTAGGTATTTGAAGAAGTGATAAATGTAGGGGTGTACTTACTTTTTCCACACGCAAAATTTGCATTTATGTTTATTTAAATTATACAATGGTCTACAAAATGTAAATGTGTCATATTTGTTTTATTATATCACCTTTATCTATCAATATTGTTGAAATGAAGATCAAATGGCTGTATGTTGAAATATGTTGAAAAAGTCAAAACTTTACATGGGGTGTACTTACTTTTTCACGTGACTGTATATATATATATATATATATATATATATATATATATATATATATATATATATATATATATATATATATATATATATATGTATGTATCTATAATTCCAGTAATCTCTGTGTGTGTGTGTGTGTCTGTGTGTGTGTGTCTGTGTGTTTGTTTGTCTGTGACTGCTGTTTCTCGACAACCACGGGTCCGATATACTTGAAACTTGCCAGCTATATTGCTGGGGACCTGAGGATGTGCCTTTTCAAGGTTTCATATTAATCGGAGAAGTAGTTACCGAGCTATGGCGATTTAGCCGTTCGCCGTTCGCTTTGGCTTTGCGAATGGACCAAACCATTTCATGTAAATAGAGGGGGGGGGTTCTACCGTACTCGCAAGCCGTTCGCTTTGGCTTTGCGAATGAACCAAACCATTTCATGTAAATAGAGGGGGGGGTTCTGTGGTCGTTACTGCCACGTGGTTTCAAAGTTTTTTTTTGTTGTTGTTGTTTGCACGCATGTTTTTTTGCACCCACGTACGGGCACGCCCTAGTATATATAAAATTACCCAATGTCTCGGCTCGTGAAAAAGTTAGATTTGATGATCTATCTATAATTCCAGTAATCTCTGTGTGTGTGTCTGTGTGTGTGTCTGTGTGTGTGTATGCGACCGCTGTTTCTCGACAACTACCGGTCCGATATACTTGAAACTTGCCAAGTATATTGCTGGGGACCCGAGGATGTGCCTTTTCAAGGTTTCATATTAATCGGACAAGTAGTTACCGAGCTATGGCGATTTCTTTACCAAACTCCGCAAGCCGTTCGCTTTGGCTTTGCGAATGGACCAAACCATTTCATGTAAATAGAGGGGGGGGGGGGATTGTCACCGTACTCGCAAGCCGTTCGCTTTGGACCAATCCATTTCATGTAAATAGAGGGGGGGGGGATTGTCACCGTACTCGCAAGCCGTTCGCTTTGGACCAAACCATTTCATGTAAATAGAGGGGGGGGGGGGGATTGTCACCGTACTCGCAAGCCGTCCGCTTTGGCTTTGCGAATGGACCAAACCATTTCATATAAATAGAGGGGGGGGATATAATTTTGTACGGGCATGCCCTAGTAAAGATAAATTTGATGATAAAGACAAGGAAGGAAGCATCTTAAAATGCAAAGCGCGTCTGCATCTGCTTTGTACTCGAACTAAACCTGACGAAAACAACAGCGAGAAAAATGTAAATTTTATTCATTGGTGATCACAAACATAATGAATGTTTGTTGAAAATTTGATCTTCATGTCGTCCCCTTTCTATTTCCCTCCTCACCCATCCCTCTCAATGCTTTCCCTCACCCCACCTCCTAAAATAACTCTGCCTGGAAGAGGAGGAAGCGAGGGTCGCAACAATAGGAGGCACTGGAAGAGGAGGAAGCTCCGCCTCAACCTCGAAAATGACTCCGCCTCAACCTCGAAAACTTCCCTCCACATCGCACACACTCAACCATTCCCGTGCCAAAAAAATGAGAAGAAAAGAAAAAGAACAAACATATCTTGAAACAGAGCCTAAGTTAGAATAAAAGAGCCCAAAGTATGACATATCAATGTACACATATAAACGCATATTTGAATAGCATCAAATAAACAAAAGGCAGGTGTCAGATCCCAGCCAGCACATGCAGCTGGGGCCCATATGAGTCCTATGTGGGCTAACTTGTTGGTCCCATGTGTGTCCCCAAACATAGGCCCCAGCTAGTTTTGTCCATAGGCTCCACCCAGGTGCCAGCTGTGGGATACCCGATGTGGGCATGGAATTGGCTTTTTGTGGGCCACCCAATGTGGGCTGAGCATGGGTTTTTCGTGGTTTACCCCTTGTGGGCTGGTTATGGATTTGCATGGGTTATACATGGACTTTTCCTAGGCCTCATGTGAATATAAATGGCGGGTAAATCAACCCTGCATTAGCTACAACATCACATCTGCTTTACTGTCAGCAGTAATATCGAATGGAGTGTATTTTTTATAGACACTTTTGCTTGAAGTGATCTTAAAGAACATCCTAACTTGGATCTGTCAAAACAAGCAAATAATGGTAAATACTTTAATAATTCAATGGTGTTCCTGTGGTATTTGAAATGTCTTGGAACATCTTTCTGTGGTATTCCTGCATCGAGAATACCAAGGGTGTGAACCTCTGAAAGTTTGACGAAGATAGGATCCCATCCCTTAGAGAAATGGCAACACACACACACACACACACACACACACACACACACACACACACACACACACACACACACACACACACACACACACAGACAAACATCTCTCTTATAGTATAGTTGTGGATCTCGGGTTCGTCGACGTACTAAGGGGGGATTAAGCCCTGCTCCCCCTCGAACTCCGAGTCCACGAGGCCGCCACCCACACTACACTCGTGGTGGACGGATTGCTAAGCAATTCCAGCCGCCGAGCCCGCAGCTATGCATGGAAGGGTTAACGGTCACGACCCGAGTACGTTCAACACACGCAGCTGTGAGAACGGGGACTGAACCTCGCACGGGTCACGCTGGTATTGAATGCCCGAGCGGTTGTGCGGCGCGTAACTCGTGCCGTTAACACTATTGAACCCGATCGAGCGGTTTTAATTCGGGCAATGCTAGGCCAATGTTGAAAGGACGATGATCGCCAGGTTGGAAACAAACCACAGGATTTATTTACAAGGTACAGTATTCATAGGAAAAGGACACAGCAAAGAATCTTAACGGCCTTACCTACGTTCCCAGACAAGGGCCCTCAGATTCCTTCGGGGAAGGGAAGGAAGAGGGGAATGCGCACAAAGCGCGGCCGCTTGGTGCAGCTTGCCTGGACGGGCTCGTTGGGCGGATACCCCCAAGGATCGCTCCAACCTGGGACACCACAGCCGGAGATGTTCGTGGCAGGGGCGTTTATCACGGATGTGCATGTAGCAGGAATCCGAGGAGCGTATCTCAGGGTCAGTGAGACAGAGCACGCCTGGCAGAGAGAGCGTCTCTATGCATGGAGTCCAGGCAGAGAGAGAGTCGGGGCAGAGAGAGAGAGAGAGTCGGGGCAGAGAGAGAGAGAGAGAGAGAGAGTGGGGGTTCGGGCCGGGTTTTATAGCCCCCCGACCCCCCCACTCGAACGTTCCACGGGCCTCCATTGGCCGCCTGGGGTCACGTGTCGTGACAGTCCCTTATTGGTCACCCTTGGCCACTCCCTTCAGCTCCCATTGGCTGTTCGCTGTTCTCCGGCCATGCCCGCCAGCTCCTCCCTTGGGCCTGCAAGGCTTGTCTGAGGCTCATGACAAGGCACTTTAGGCTGCAATGAGGCCTACCATTATCCTGCCTGCCTCAACGCATATGAACACTGGGAAGGAGACTATACTTCACATTTAATTAGAAATAACTAACTAAGCGAGGCTACATGTTGTGGTGTAATTATCTAGGGGGGGGGGGGGGGTTGCCTTTATTTACAAAACCACAACAGTATGTAATATATTTACTTAAAAAGTAAAAAACAAACAAAAAATCCAACTTTCAACCCTCTACATTGAACCACCATCCGAAGTACCATAAAATTGACGATTCAAGTATTATCGATCTCCATCAGGGTCCACACCATGGTTGTTGATTGGAAACTACAATGTTTCTTCAAATGGAATGATTCACTTCAGACAAAAACAAACTCACGTTTAAAAACTGTTGTTGAACTGGTCTCAATAACACGTTCGCTGCCAGCTGCTGCTAGTTGCCATTTTTTTTAAACTTCTGAAACTAACATTGGCTTGGTCTACCTGGGACCCACATAGGGCCCATTTCAAAGCCCACTCAAAGTCCAATTCAGCCCACCTAACCAACGAAAGACCATGTGGGACCCAGCCAGCTTTGTAAGGTGGGATTTGACGTGAAAGAGTGTCGTTGTAGTTGTCGAATGATATCGGCAGCCCAGATGAGACCCATGTGGAACCCAGTTAAAAAGCCCACCTTAGCCCATCAAAACCATCTATTTCACAGCTGGGCCCCACCTGGCCCCCAGCTGTGAACGCGCTGGCTGGAATGTCAGATGTCAGAGGTAGAATTAATCACGAGTACGATGAAACGTACTGTATATGTCAGAGATGATATTTTAATATTCTTTCAAAGCTGCCTCGGCCAGTCACCTGTTTAAGACTTGTATCCAAGTCATTCCATCATTTGGATCATGTGAACATGAGATCTTTGTGAGGAAACAGTTATGGTAAAAGGTAAATTAAGGTTTTCACTCTGTCTTGGTGGATAAGAGTGAATTTGGTTGTTTATGATAAATAAAGATTCTAGGGCATGAGGTAACATCAGTATTCAATTGAAACATGAGTATGCCTAAATTAAAATACAACAACTTGTCTACTTTCAGAATCTTATTTCTGAGAAATAACACATCAGGGTGTGAGCGAAAACCAGAATTATTAATAAGTCTGACTTTGTTGTTGACTTAATATAATTGTTTCCACGTGAGGATTTGATGCATTTCCCCAGAATAAAATTCCGTCGTTTGAATGAGGTGAGACAAGGTTAGAATATAAGACAAGTAATACCTGTACTGGGAAAAAAACCTTTAACTTATTAATAACAGCAACATTTCATAAGAGCAATTCCATGATAAATTATGATCAATAAACAAATAAAAAGAAAATATGTCACCCACAGGGTGAACCGTATCTTGCCAAAATGTGAAAATTCCGTTTTTTCGTCATGACGTCATCAAATGACGTCATAGCGTCAAACTGTTTACAGATCTGGGAAGCACTCATCAAGGGCATTCATATGAGGTATTACTCGATATGGTACCTACGATTTCAAAATTTGACCTTGGGGTCAATAATTTTCGACCTCCAGCGCTAACCATGAAGGTCAAGGCCGATCGCCACCAAAAACTAATCAGCTGAGCGCCGGACCATATACTAGATTCCCATGAAGTTTGGAGACGATCCGATCAAAGTTACTCAAAAAATTAGTGTTTCGTCGACCTCCATGATTGACCGCAAAGTGACCTTGACCTTTGACCTTGACCTTCATAATTTTGTGTGCTAAAGGGTATCTCTAAAAGACTCTGATATGCGAACTTACAAGAGTTTCCAAAGGGAACTGTGCTCTACAGAGTGACCTAAACAATGCGAACTAAAGCAATACAATATACATGAAAAGTGCAGTTTTTTCGTCATAACGCCGTCAAATGACGTCACATTGTCAAACTAGTTATATGTTTGGAAAGCACTCAACAAGGGCTTCAATTTGAGGTACTACTCGATATGGTAACTGAAACTTGAAAATTTTACCTTTTGGTCAAAATTGAATGACCTTCCAAATGACCTTGAAGGTCAAGGCCGATCGACACCAAAAACTAATCAGCTGAGCGCCGGACCACACCCTATATACCCACCAAGTTTGGAGATCATAAGATCAAAGTTACTCAAAAAATAAGGGTTTCGTTGACCTCCATGATTGACCGCAAAGTGACCTTGACCTTTGACCTTGACCTTCAAAATTTTGTGTGCTGAAGGGTATCTCTATAGGACTCTGATATGCGAAGTTACAGGAGTTTCCAATAATAACTGTGGTCTACAGAGTGATCTAAACGTGAAAAAAAAATGATTAACCACAAAAAAAAAAAAAAAAAAAGTGGAAAAATCGGTCAGAGACCGAGGACTTGCCGGAATGTACTTTTTTATCGGCCATTTAGGACAAATATGGCGGCCGAATCACGTGACCGATGACGTCATCATTAACATATTTTATTCCCCATGTAGAGTTCTTTACAATGAGCCATGTCAATTTTTTATATTCAGCACTTTCGGAGATATGGAGGTGCAAAGATTTTCGGTTTTTCCAAGATGGCGGCCGAACCACGTGACCGATGATGTCATCCTTAACATCATTTATTCCCCATGGAGAGTTCTTTACAATGAGCCATGTCTCAATTTTTTCTGTTCAGCACTTTTGGAGATATGGAACTGCGAAGTTTTTCGGTTTTTCCAAGATGGCGACCAAACCACGTGACTGATGACGTCATCATTAACATATTTTATTCCCCATGCAGAGTTCTTTACAATGAGCCATGTCTCAATTTTTTCTATTCAGTACTTTCAGAGATATGGAGGTGCAAATTTTTCTGTTTTTCCAAGATGGCGGCCGAACCACGTGACTGAATACGTCATCATTTATACATTTTATTCCCCATGGAGAGTTCTTTACAATGAGCCATGTCTCAATTTTTTCTGTTCAGTACTTTCGGAGATAAAGAGCTGCAAAGTTTTTCCAAGATGGCGGCCGAACCATGTGACCGATGACGTCATCATTTGGGCACAGTATATTAGAGGGCAAGACAAATACGTGTGCAAAGTTGGCTATTCTACGTATGGAAAGATTCTACGTATAGAAAGTTTTCTGGTTTTTCCAAGATGGCGGCCGAACCACGTGACCAATGACGTCATCATTAACATATTTTATTCCCCATCGAGAGATCTTTACAATGAGCCATGTCTCAATTTTTTCTGTTCAGCACTTTTGGAGATATAGTGGTGCAAATTTTTGCCGTTTTTCCAAGATGGCGGCCGTCCACGTGACATATGACCTCATCATTAACATATTTTATTCCCCATGGAGAGTTCTTTACAATGAGCCATGTCTCAATTTTTTCTGTTCAGCACTTTTGGAGATATAGTGGTGCAAAGTTTTGCCGTTTTTCCAAGATGGCGGCCGACCACGTGACCGATGACGTCATCATTAACATATTTTATTCCACATGGAGAGTTCTTGACAATGAGCCATGTCTCAATTTTTTCTGTTCAGCACTTTCGGAGATATAGAGGTGCAAAGTTTTTCGGTTTTTCCAAGATGGCGGCCGAACCACGTCACCGATGACGTCATCAATTGGGCACAGTCTATTCCAGGGCAAGACCAATATGTGTGCAAAGTTTGGCGATTCTACGTGCAACGGTGTAGACGCAGTGCTGCAAACAGACAGACAGACAGACAAACAGACAGACAGACAAATGAAAAATCGGTCAGAGACCGAGGACTTGCCGGAATGTACTTTTTTATCGGCCACTTAGGACAAATATGGCGGCCGAACCACGTGACCGATGACGTCATCATTAACATATTTTATTCCCCATGGAGAGTTCTTTACAATGAGCCATGTCTCAATTTTTTCTATTCAGCACTTTCGGAGATGTGGAGGTTTCGGTTTTTCCAAGATGGCGGCCGAACCACGTGACATATGATGTCATCATTAACAAATTTTATTCCCCATGGAGAGGTCTTTACAATGAGCCATGTCTCAATTTTTTCCATTCTGCACTTTTGGAGATATAGTGGTGCAAAGTTTTTGCCGTTTTTCCAAGATGGCGGCCGAACCACGTGACCGATGGCATCATCATTAACAAATTTTATTCCCCATGGAGAGGTCTTTACAATGAGCCATGTCTCAATTTTTTCCATTCTGCACTTTTGGAGATATAGTGGTGCAAACTTTTGCCGTTTTTCCAAGATAGCGGCCGACCACGTGACATATGACATCATTAACATATTTTATTCCCCATGGAGAGTTTTTTACAATGAGCCATGTCTCAATTTTTTCTGTTCAGCACTTTTGGAGATTTCGTAGTGCAAAGTTTTGCTGTTTTTCCAAGATGGCGGCCGACCACGTGACTGATGACGTCATCATTAACATATTTTATTCCCCATGGAGAGTTCTGCACAATGAGCCATGTCTCAATTTTTTCTGTTCAGTACTTTCGGAGATATAGCGGTGCAAATTTTTTCGGTTTTTCCAAGATGGCGGCCAAACCACGTGACCGATGACATCATCATTTGGGCACAGTATATTAGAGGGCAAGCCAAATACGTGTGCAAAGTTTGGCGATTCTACGTGCAACGGTGTGGACGTAGTGCTGCAAACAGACAAACAGACAAACAGACAAACAGACAGACAAACAGATGAAAAATCGGTCAGAGACCGAGGACTTGCCGGAATGTACTTTTTTATCGGCCATTTTGGACAAATATGGCGGTCGAAACACGTGAACGATGACGTCATCAATAACATATTTTATTCCCCATGGAGAGTTCTTTACAATGAGCCATGTCTCAATTTTTTCTGTTCAGTACTTTCGGAGATATAGAGGTGCAAATTTATTCGGTTTTTCCAAGATGGCGGCCGAACCACGTGACCTATGACGTCATCATTAACATATTTTATTCCCCATGGAGAGTTCTTTACAATGAGCCATGTCTCAATTTTTTCTGTTCAGCACTTTTGGAGATTTCGTGGTGCAAAGTTTTGCCGTTTTTCCAAGATGGCGGCCGAACCACGTGACCTATGACGTCATCATTAACATGTTTTATTCCCAATGGAGAGTTCTTTACAATGAGCCATGGCTCAATTTTTTCTGTTCAGCACATTGAGATATCGAGGTGCAAAATTTTTCGGTTTTTCCAAGATGGCGGCCGAACCACGTGACTGATGACGTCATCATTTGGGCACAGTATATTAGAGGGCAAGACCAATATGTGTGCCAAGTTTGGCGATTCTACGTGCAACGGTGTAGACGTAGTGCTGCAAACAGACAAACAGACAAACAGATGAAAAATCGGTCAGAGACCGAGGACTTGCCGGAATTTACTTTTTATCGGCCATTTAGGACAAATATGGCGGCCGAACCACGTGACCGATGAGGTCATCATTTACATATTTTATTCCCCATGGAGAGTTCTTTCCAATGAGCCATGTCTCAATTTTTTCTGTTCAGCACTTTTGGAGATATAGTGGCGCAACGTTTTGCCGTTTTTCCAAGATGGCGACCGAACCACGTGACTGATGACGTCATCATTTACATATTTTATTCCCCATGGAGAGTTCTTTACAATGAGCCATGTCTCAATTTTTTCTGTTCAGTACTTTCGGAGATATAGAGGTGCAAATTTATTCGGTTTTTCCAAGATGGCGGCCGAACCACGTCACCGATGACGTCATCATTGAGGCACAGTATATTAGAGGGCAAGACCATTATGTGTGCAAAGTTTGGCGATTCTCCGTGCAACGGTGTAGACGCAGTGCTGCAAACAGACAAACAGACAGACAAACAGACAAACAGATGAAAAATCGGTCAGAGACCGAGGACTTGCCGGAATGTACTTTTTTATCGGCCATTTAGGACAAATATGGCGGCCGAACCACGTGATAGATGACGTCATCATTAACATATATTATTCCCCATGGAGAGTTCTTTACAAAGAGCCATGTCTCAACTTTTTCTATTCAGCACTTTTGGAGATATGGAGGTGCTACGTTTTTCGGTTTTTCCAAGATGGCGGCCGAACCACGTGACCTATGATGTCATCATTAACATATTTTATTCGCCATGGAGAGTTCTTTACAACGAGCCATGTCTCAATTTTTTCTATTCAGCACTTTCAGAGATATGGAGGTGCAAAATTTTTCGGTTTTTCCAAGATGGCGGCCGAACCACGTGACATATGACGTCATCATTAACATATTTTATTCCCCATTGAGAGTTCTTTACAATGAGCCATGTCTCAATTTTTATCTGTTCAGCACATTTGGAGATATAGTGGTGCACAGTTTTGCCGTTTTTCCAAGATGGCGGCCGACCACGTGACAGATGACGTCATCATTAACATAGTTTATTCCCCATGGAGAGTTCTTTACAATGAGCCATTTCTCAATTTCTTCTGTTCAGCACTTTTGGAGATATAGTGGTGCAAAGTTTTGCCGTTTTTCCAAGATGGCGGCCGACCACGTGACATATGACGTCATCATTAACATATTTTATTCCCCATGGAGAGTTCTTTACAATGAGACATGTCTCAATTTTTTCTGTTCAGCACTTTTGGAGATATAGTGGCGCAACGTTTTGCCGTTTTTCCAAGATGGCGCCAGAACCACGTGACTGATGACGTCATCATTTACATATTTTTTCCCCATGGAGAGTTCTTTACAATGAGCCATGTCTCAAGTTTGTCTGTTCAGTACTTTCGGAGATATAGAGGTGCAAATTTTTTTCGGTTTTTCCAAGATGGCGGCCGAACCACGTCACGGATGACGTCATCAATTGGGCACAGTCTATTCCAGGGTAAGACCAATATGTGTGCAAAGTTTGGCGATTCTACGTCCAACGGTGTAGACGCAGTGCTGCAAACAGACAGACAAACAGACAAACAGACAAACAGACAGATGAAAAATCGGTCAGAGACCGAGGACTTGCCGGAATGTACTTTTTTATCGGCCATTTAGGACAAATATGGCGGCCGAACCACGTGACCGATGATGTCATCATTAACATATTTTATTCCACGTGGAGAGTTGTTTACAATGAGCCATACCTCAATTTTTTCTATTCAGGACTTTTGGAGATGTGGAGGTGCAGAGTTTTTCGGTTTTTCCAAGATGGCGGCCGAACCACGTGACCGATGACATCATCATTAACATATTTTATTCCCCATGGAGAGTTCTTTACAATGGGCCATGTCTCATTTTTTTCTATTCAGCACTTTCGGAGATATGGAGGTGCATAGTTTTTCGGATTTTCCAAAATGGCGGCCGAATCACGTGACCGATGACGTCATCATTAACATATTGTATTCTCCATGGAGAGTTCTTTGCAATGAGCCATGTCTCAATTTTTTATATTCAGTACATTCAGAGATATGGATGTGCAAAGTTTTTCGGTTTTTCCAAGATGGCGGCCGAACCACGTGACTGATGACGTCATCATTAACATATTTTATTCCACATGGAGAGTTCTTCACAATGAGCCATGTCTCCATTTTTTCTGTTCAGCACTTTTGGAGATATAGTGGTGCAAAGTTTTTCGGTTTTCCCAAGATGGCGGCCGAACCACGTGACTGATGACGTCATCATTAACATATTTTATTCCCCATGGAGAGTTCTTTACAATGAGCCATGTCTCAATTTTTTCTGTTCAGGACTTTCGGAGATATGCAGGCGCAAAATTTTTCGGTTTTTCCAAGATGGCGGCCGAACCACGTGACTGATGACGTCATCATTATCATATTTTATTCCCCATGGAGAGTTCTTTACAATGAGCCATGTCTCAATTTTTTCTGTCAGCACTTTGAGATATCGAGGTGCAAAAATTTTCGGTTTTTCCAAGATGGCGGCCGAACCACGTGACCAATGACGTCATCATTTGGGCACAGTCTATTCCAGGGCAAGACCAATATGTGTGCAAAGTTTGGCGATTCTCCGTGCAACGGTGTAGACGCAGTGCTGCAAACAGACAGACAAACAGACAAACAGACAGACAGACAAACGAACAGATCAACATACTTGCCGGAATCTTTTCCGGCAAGTAACAAACGAACAGCTCAACATACTTGCCGGAAAATTTTTCCGGCAAGTAATGAAAAATCGGTTAGAGACCGAGGACTTGCCGGAATGTACTTTTTTATCGGCCATTTAGGACAAATATGGCGACCGAACCACGTGACCGATGACGTCATCATTAACATATTTTATTCCCCATGGAGAGTTCTTTACAATGAGCCATGTCTCAATTTTTTCTATTCAGCACTTTCGGAGCTGTTGAGGTGCAAAGTTTTCGGTTTTTCCAAGATGGCGGCCGAACCACGTGACATATGACGTCATCATTAACAAATTTCATTCCCCATGGAGAGTTCTTTACAATGAGCCATGTCTCAATTCTTTCTGTTCAGCACTTTTGGAGATATAGTGGTGCAAATTTTTGCCGTTTTTCCAAGATGGCGGCCGACCACGTGACATATAACATCATCATTAACATATTTTATTCCCCATGGAGAGTTCTTTACCATGAGCCATGTCTCAATTTTTTCTGTTCAGCACTTTTAGAGATACAGTGGAACAAATTTTTGCCGTTTTTCCAAGATGGCGGCCGACCACGTGACATATGACGTCATCATTAACATATTTTATTCCCCATGGAGAGTTCTTTACAATGAGCCATGTCTCAATTTTTTCATTTCAGCACTTTCGGAGATGTTGAGGTGCAAAGTTTTCGGTTTTTCCAAGATGGCGGCCGAACCACGTGACCGATGACGTCATCATTAACATATTTTCTTCCACATGGAGAGTTCTTGACAATGAGCCATGTCTCAATTTTTTCTATTCAGCACTTTCAGAGATATGGAGGTGCAAATTTTTTCGGTTTTTCCAAGATGGCGGCCGAACCACGTGACATATGACGTCATCATTAACATATTTTATTCCCCATGGAGAGTTCTTTACAATGAGCCATGTCTCAATTTTTTCTGTTCAGCACTTTTGGAGATATAGTGGTGCAAAGTTTTGCCGTTTTTCCAAGATGGCGGCCGACCACGTGACATATGACGTCATCATTAACATATATTATTCCCCATGGAGAGTTCTTTACAATGAGCCATGTCTCAATTTTTTCTGTTCAGCACTTTTGGAGATATAGTGGCGCAACGTTTTGCCGTTTTTCCAAGATGGCGACCGAACCACGTGACTGATGACGTCAACATTTACATATTTTATTCCCCATGGAGGGTTCTTTACAATGAGCCATGTCTGAATTTTTTCTGTTCAGTACTTTCGGAGATATAGAGGTGCAAAGTTTTTCGGTTTTTCCAAGATGGCGGCCGAACCACGTCACCGATGACGTCATCAATTGGGCACAGTCTATTCCAGGGCAAGACCAATAAGTGTGCAAAGTTTGGCGATTCTACGTGCAACGGTGTAGACGCAGTGCTACAAACAGACAGACAGACAGACAGATGAAAAATCGGTCAGAGACCGAGGACTTGCCGGAATGTACTTTTTTATCGGCCATTTAGGACAAATATGGCGGCTGAACCACGTGACCGATGACGTCATCATTAACATATTTTATTCCCCATGGAGAGTTCTTTACAATGAGCCATGTCTCAATTTTTTCTATTCAGCACTTTCGGAGATATGGAGGTGCTAAGTTTTTCGGTTTTTCCAAGATGGCGGCCGACCACGTGACTGATGACGTCATCATTAACATATTTTATTCCCCATGGAGAGTTCTTTACAATGAGCCATGTCTCAATTTTTTCTGTACAGTACTTTCGGAGATATAGAGGTGCAAAGTTTTTCGGTTTTTCCAAGATGGCGGCCGAACCACGTCACCGATGACGTCATCAATTGGGCACAGTCTATTCCAGGGCAAGACCAATATGTGTGCAAAGTTTGGCGATTCTCCGTGCAACGGTGTAGACGCAGTGCTGCAAACAGACAGACAAACAGACAAACAGACAGACAGACAAACGAACAGATCAACATACTTGCCGGAAAATTTTTCCGGCAAGTAACAAACAGACAAACAGACAAATGAAAAATCGGTCAGAGACCGAGGACTTGCCGGAATGTACTTTTTTATCGGCCATTTAGGACAAATATGGCGGCCGAACCACGTGACCGATGACGTCAGCATTAACATATTTTATTCCCCATGGAGAGTTCTTTACAATGAGCCATGTCTCAATTTTTTCCATTCTGCACTTTTGGAGATATAGTGGTGCAAAGTTTTCCCGTTTTTCCAAGATGGCGGCCGAACCACGTGACCGATGGCATCATCATTAACATATTTTATTCCCCATGGAGAGTTCTTTGCAATGAGCCATGTCTCAATTTTTTCTATTCAGCACTTTCAGAGAAATGGAGGTGCAAAATTTTTCGGTTTTTCCAAGATGGCGGCCGAACCACGTGACATATGACGTCATCATTAACATATTTTATTCCCCATGGAGAGTTCTTTACAATGAGCCATGTCTCAATTTTTTTCTGTTCAGCACTTTTGGAGATATAGTGGTGCAAAGTTTTGCCGTTTTTCCAAGATGGCGACCGACCACGTGACTGATGACGTCATCAATAACATATTTTAAATCCCCATGGTGAGTTATTTACAATGAGCCATGTCTCAATTTTTTCTGTTCAGCACTTTTGGAGATATAGTGGTGCAAAGTTTTGCCGTTTTTCCAAGATGGTGGCCGACCACGTGACATATGACGTCATCATTAACATATTTTATTCCCCATGGAGATTTCTTTACAATGAGCCATGTCTCAATTTTTTCTGTTCAGCACTTTTGGAGATATAGTGGTGCAAAGTTTTGCCGTTTTTCCAAGATGGTGGCCGACCACGTGACATATGACGTCATCATTAACATATTTTATTCCACATGGAGAGTTCTTTACAATGAGCCATGTCTCAATTTTGTCTGTTCAGTACTTTCGGAGATATAGAGGTGCAAAGTTTTTCGGTTTTTCCAAGATGGCGGCCGAACCACGTCACCGATGACGTCATCAATTGGGCACAGTCTATTCCAGGGCAAGACCAATATGTGTGCAAAGTTTGGCGATTCTACGTGCAACGGTGTAGACGCAGTGCTGCAAACAGACAGACAAACAGATGAAAAATCGGTCAGAGACCGAGGACTTGCCGGAATTTACTTTTTATCGGCCATTTAGGACAAATATGGCGGCCGAACCACGTGACCGATGAGGTCATCATTAACATATTTTATTCCCCATGGAGATTTCTTTACAATGAGCCATGTCTCAATTTTTGTCTGTTCAGCACTTTTGGAGATATGGAGGTGCTAAGTTTTTCGGTTTTTCCAAGATGGCGGCCGAACCACGTGACTGATGACGTCATCAGTAACATATTTTATTCCCCATGGAGAGTTCTTTACATTGAGCCACGTCCCAAGTTTTTCTATTCAGGTCTTTCGGAGATATGGAGGTGTAACGTTTTCCGGTTTTTCCAAGATGGCGGCCGACCACGTGACATATGACGTCATCATTAACATATTTTATTCCCCATGGAGAGTTCTTTCCAATGAGCCATGTCTCAATTTTTTCTGTTCAGCACTTTTGGAGATATAGTGGCGCAACGTTTTGCCGTTTTTCCAAGATGGCAACCGAACCACGTGACTGATGACGTCATCATTTACATATTTTATTCCCCATGGAGAGTTCTTTCCAATGAGCCATGTCTCAATTTTTTCTGTTCAGCACTTTTGGAGATATAGTGGCGCAACGTTTTGCCGTTTTTCCAAGATGGCGACCGAACCACGTGACTGATGACGTCATCATTTACATATTTTATTCCCCATGGAGAGTTCTTTACAATGAGCCATGTCTCAATTTTTTCTGTTCAGTACTTTCGGAGATATAGAGGTGCAAATTTATTCGGTTTTTCCAAGATGGCGGCCGAACCACGTCACCGATGACGTCATCATTGAGGCACAGTATATTAGAGGGCAAGACCATTATGTGTGCAAAGTTTGGCGATTCTCCGTGCAACGGTGTAGACGCAGTGCTGCAAACAGACAAACAGACAGACAAACAGACAAACAGACAAACAGATGAAAAATCGGTCAGAGACCGAGGACTTGCCGGAATGTACTTTTTTATCGGCCATTTAGGACAAATATGGCGGCCGAACCACGTGATAGATGACGTCATCATTAACATATATTATTCCCCATGGAGAGTTCTTTACAAAGAGCCATGTCTCAACTTTTTCTATTCAGCACTTTTGGAGATATGGAGGTGCTACGTTTTTCGGTTTTTCCAAGATGGCGGCCGAACCACGTGACCTATGATGTCATCATTAACATATTTTATTCGCCATGGAGAGTTCTTTACAACGAGCCATGTCTCAATTTTTTCTATTCAGCACTTTCAGAGATATGGAGGTGCAAAATTTTTCGGTTTTTCCAAGATGGCGGCCGAACCACGTGACATATGACGTCATCATTAACATATTTTATTCCCCATTGAGAGTTCTTTACAATGAGCCATGTCTCAATTTTTATCTGTTCAGCACATTTGGAGATATAGTGGTGCACAGTTTTGCCGTTTTTCCAAGATGGCGGCCGACCACGTGACAGATGACGTCATCATTAACATAGTTTATTCCCCATGGAGAGTTCTTTACAATGAGCCATTTCTCAATTTCTTCTGTTCAGCACTTTTGGAGATATAGTGGTGCAAAGTTTTGCCGTTTTTCCAAGATGGCGGCCGACCACGTGACATATGACGTCATCATTAACATATTTTATTCCCCATGGAGAGTTCTTTACAATGAGACATGTCTCAATTTTTTCTGTTCAGCACTTTTGGAGATATAGTGGCGCAACGTTTTGCCGTTTTTCCAAGATGGCGCCAGAACCACGTGACTGATGACGTCATCATTTACATATTTTTTCCCCATGGAGAGTTCTTTACAATGAGCCATGTCTCAAGTTTGTCTGTTCAGTACTTTCGGAGATATAGAGGTGCAAATTTTTTTCGGTTTTTCCAAGATGGCGGCCGAACCACGTCACGGATGACGTCATCAATTGGGCACAGTCTATTCCAGGGTAAGACCAATATGTGTGCAAAGTTTGGCGATTCTACGTCCAACGGTGTAGACGCAGTGCTGCAAACAGACAGACAAACAGACAAACAGACAAACAGACAGATGAAAAATCGGTCAGAGACCGAGGACTTGCCGGAATGTACTTTTTTATCGGCCATTTAGGACAAATATGGCGGCCGAACCACGTGACCGATGATGTCATCATTAACATATTTTATTCCACGTGGAGAGTTGTTTACAATGAGCCATACCTCAATTTTTTCTATTCAGGACTTTTGGAGATGTGGAGGTGCAGAGTTTTTCGGTTTTTCCAAGATGGCGGCCGAACCACGTGACCGATGACATCATCATTAACATATTTTATTCCCCATGGAGAGTTCTTTACAATGGGCCATGTCTCATTTTTTTCTATTCAGCACTTTCGGAGATATGGAGGTGCATAGTTTTTCGGATTTTCCAAAATGGCGGCCGAATCACGTGACCGATGACGTCATCATTAACATATTGTATTCTCCATGGAGAGTTCTTTGCAATGAGCCATGTCTCAATTTTTTCTATTCAGTACATTCAGAGATATGGATGTGCAAAGTTTTTCGGTTTTTCCAAGATGGCGGCCGAACCACGTGACTGATGACGTCATCATTAACATATTTTATTCCACATGGAGAGTTCTTCACAATGAGCCATGTCTCCATTTTTTCTGTTCAGCACTTTTGGAGATATAGTGGTGCAAAGTTTTTCGGTTTTCCCAAGATGGCGGCCGAACCACGTGACTGATGACGTCATCATTAACATATTTTATTCCCCATGGAGAGTTCTTTACAATGAGCCATGTCTCAATTTTTTCTGTTCAGGACTTTCGGAGATATGCAGGCGCAAAATTTTTCGGTTTTTCCAAGATGGCGGCCGAACCACGTGACTGATGACGTCATCATTATCATATTTTATTCCCCATGGAGAGTTCTTTACAATGAGCCATGTCTCAATTTTTTCTGTCAGCACTTTGAGATATCGAGGTGCAAAAATTTTCGGTTTTTCCAAGATGGCGGCCGAACCACGTGACCAATGACGTCATCATTTGGGCACAGTCTATTCCAGGGCAAGACCAATATGTGTGCAAAGTTTGGCGATTCTCCGTGCAACGGTGTAGACGCAGTGCTGCAAACAGACAGACAAACAGACAAACAGACAGACAGACAAACGAACAGATCAACATACTTGCCGGAATCTTTTCCGGCAAGTAACAAACAGACAAATGAAAAATCGGTCAGAGACCGAGGACTTGCCGGAATGTACTCTTTTATCGGCCATTTAAGACAAATATGGCGTCCGAACCACGTGATAGATGACGTCATCATTAACATATATTATTCCCCATGGAGAGTTCTTCACAAAGAGCCATGTCTCAACTTTTTCTATTCAGCACTTTTGGAGATATGGAGGTGCTACGTTTTTCGGTTTTTCCAAGATGGCAGCCGAACCACGTGACCTATGATGTCATCATTAACATATTTTATTCCCCATGGAGAGTTCTTTACAATGAGCCATGTCTCAATTTTTTCTATTCAGCACTTTCAGAGATATGGAGGTGCACAATTTTTCGGTTTTTCCAAGATGGCGGCCGAACCACGTGACATATGACGTCATCATTAACATATTTTATTCCCCATTGAGAGTTCTTTACAATGAGCCATGTCTCAATTTTTTCCATTCTGCACTTTTGGAGATATAGTGGTGCAAAGTTTTCCCATTTTTCCAAGATGGCGGCCGAACCACGTGACCGATGGCGTCATCATTAACATATTTTATTCCCCATGGAGAGTTCTTTACAATGAGCCATGTCTCAATTTTTTCTGTTCAGCACTTTTGGAGATTTTGTGGTGCAAAGTTTTGCCGTTTTTCCAAGATGGCGGCCGACCACGTGACTGATGACGTCATCATTAACATATTTTATTCCCCATGGAGAGTTCTTTACAATGAGCCATGTCTCAATTATTCTGTTCAGCACTTTTGGAGATATAGTGGTGCAAAGTTTTGCCGTTTTTCCAAGATGGCGGCCGACCACGTGACATATGACGTCATCATTAACATATTTTATTCCCCATGGAGAGTTCTTTCCAATGAGCCATGTCTCAATTTTTTCTGTTCAGCACTTTTGGAGATATAGTGGCGCAACGATTTGCCGTTTTTCCAAGATGGCGACCGAACCACGTGACTGATGACGTCATCATTTACATATTTTATTCCCCATGGAGAGTTCTTTACAATGAGCCATGTCTCAATTTTTTCTGTTCAGCACTTTTGGAGATATAGTGGTGCAAATTTTTGCCGTTTTTCCAAGATGGCGGCCGACCACGTGACATATGACGTCATCATTAACATATTTTATTCCCCATGGAGAGTTCTTTACAATGAGCCATGTCTCAATTTTTTCTGTTCAGTACTTTCGGAGATATAGAGGTGCAAATTTATTCGGTTTTTCCAAGATGGCGGCCGAACCACGTCACTGATGACGTCATCATTGAGGCACAGTATATTAGAGGGCAAGACCATTATGTGTGCAAAGTTTGGCGATTCTCCGTGCAACGGTGTAGACGCAGTGCTGCAAACAGACAAACAGACAGACAAACAGACAGACAAACAGACAGACAGACAAACAAACGAACAGATCAACATACTTGCCGGAAAATTTTTCCGGCAAGTAACAAACGAACAGATCAACATACTTGCCGGAAAATTTTTCCGGCAAGTAACAAACGAACAGATCAACATACTTGCCGGAAAATTTTTCCGGCAAGTAATGAAAAATCGGTCAGAGACCGAGGACTTGCCGGAATGTACTTTTTTATCGGCCATTTAGGACAAATAGGGCGGCCGAACCACGTGACCGATGACGTCATAATTAACATATTTTATTCCCCATGGAGAGTTCTTTACAATGAGCCATACCTCAATTTTTTCTATTCAGGACTTTTGGAGATGTGGAGGTGCAGAGTTTTTCGGTTTTTCCAAGATGGCGGCCGAACCACGTGACCGATGACATCATCATTAACATATTTTGTTCCCCATGGAGAATTCTTTACAATGAGCCATGTCTCAATTTTTTCTATTCAGCACTTTCGGAGATATGGAGGTGCTAAGTTTTTCGGTTTTTCCAAGATGGCGGCCGACCACGTGACTGATGACGTCATCATTAACATATTTTATGCCCCATGGAGAGTTCTTTACAATGAGCCATGTCTCAATTGTTTCTGTTCAGCACTTTTGGAGATATCGTGGTGCAAAGTTTTGCCGTTTTTCCAAGATGGCGGCCGAACCACGTGACCGATGACGTCATCATTAACATATTTTATTCCCCATGGAGAGTTCTTTCCAATGAGCCATGTCTCAATTTTTTCTGTTCAGCACTTTTGGAGATATAGTGGTGCAAATTTTTGCCGTTTTTCCAAGATGGCGGCCGACCACGTGACATATGACGTCATCATTAACATATTTTATTCCCCATGGAGAGTTCTTTACAATGAGCCATGTCTCAATTTTTTCTGTTCAGTACTTTCGGAGATATAGAGGTGCAAATTTATTCGGTTTTTCCAAGATGGCGGCCGAACCACGTCACCGATGACGTCATCATTGAGGCACAGTATATTAGAGGGCAAGACCATTATGTGTGCAAAGTTTGGCGATTCTCCGTGCAACGGTGTAGACGCAGTGCTGCAAACAGACAAACAGACAGACAAACAGACAAACAGACAAACAGACAAACAGACAAACAAACGAACAGATCAACATACTTGCCGGAAAATTTTTCCGGCAAGTAACAAACAGACAAACGAACAGATCAACATACTTGCCGGAAAAATTTTTCCGGCAAGTAATGAAAAATCGGTCAGAGACCGAGGACTTGCCGGAATGTACTTTTTTATCGGCCATTTAGAACAAATATGGCGGCCGAACCACGTGATAGATGACAGCATCATTAACATATTTTATTCCCCATGGAGAGTTCTTTACAATGAGCCATGTCTCAATTTTTTCCATTCTGCACTTTTGGAGATATAGTGGTGCAAAGTTTTCCCGTTTTTCCAAGATGGCGGCCGAACCACGTGACCGATGGCATCATCATTAACATATTTTATTCCCCATGGAGAGTTCTTTACAATGAGCCATGTCTCAATATTTTCTATTCAGCACTTTCAGAGATATGGAGGTGCAAACATTTTCGGTTTTCCCAAGATGGCGGCCGAACCACGTGACATATGACGTCATCATTAACATATTTTATTCCCCATGGAGTTCTTTACAATGAGCCATGTCTCAATTTTTTCTGTTCAGCACTTTTGGAGATATCGTGGTGCAAAGTTTTGCCGTTTTTCCAAGATGGCGGCCGACCACGTGACTGATGACGTCATCATTCACATATTTTATTCCCCATGGAGAGTTCTTTACAATGAGCCATGTCTCAATTTTTTATATTCAGTACTTTCAGAGATATGGAGGTGCAAAGCTTTGCCGTTTTTCCAAGATGGCGGCCGACCACGTGACTGATGACGTCATCATTAACACATTTTATTCCCCATGGAGAGTTCTTTACAATGAGCCATGTCTCAATTTTTTCTGTTCAGTACTTTCGGAGATATGGAGGTGCAAAGTTTTTCGGCTTTTCCAAGATGGCGGCCGAACCACGTGACCGATGACGTCATAAATTGGGCACAGTCTATTCCAGGGCAAGACGAATATGTGTGCAAAGTTTGGCGATTCTCCGTGCAACGGTGTAGACGCAGTGCTGCAAACAGACAGACAGACAAACAGACAGACAGACAAACGAACAGATCAACATACTTGCCGGAATTTTTTCCGGCAAGTAACAAATGGAAAATCGGTCAGAGACCGAGGACTTGCCGGAATTTACTTTTTTGTCGGCCATTTAGGACAAATATGGCGGCTGAACCACGTGACCGGTGACGTCATCATTAACATGTTTTATTCCCCATGGAGAGTTCTTTCCAATGAGCCATGTCTCATTTTTTCTATTCAGCACTGGAGGTGCAAAGTTTTTCGGTTTTTCCAAGATGGCGGCCGGACCACATGACCGATGACATCATCATTAACATGTTGTATTCCGCATGGAGAGTTCTTTACAATGAGCCATGTCTCAATTTTTTCTGTTCAGCACTTTTGGAGAAATGGTGGTGCAAAGTTTTGCCGTTTTTCCAAGATGGCAGCTGACCACGTGACTGATGACGTCATCATTAACATATTTTATTCCCCATGGAGAGTTCTTTACAATGATCCATGTCTCAATTTTTTCTGTTCAGCACTTTTGGAGAGATAGTGGTGCAAAGTTTTGCCGTTTTTCCAAGATGGCGGCCGACCACGTGACATATGACGTCATCATTAACATATTTTATTCCCCATGGAGAGTTCTTTACAATGAGCCATGTCTCAATTTTTTCTGTTCAGCACTTTTGGAGATATGGTGGTGCAAAGTTTTGCCGTTTTTCCAAGATGGCGGCTGACCACGTGACTGATGACGTCATCATTAACATATTTTATTCCCCATGGAGAGTTCTTTACAATGATCCATGTCTCAATTTTTTCTGTTCAGCACTTTTGGAGATATAGTGGTGCAAAGTTTTGCCGTTTTTCCAAGATGGCGGCCGACCACGTGACATATGACGTCATCATTAACATATTTTATTCCCCATGGAGAGTTCTTTACAATGAGCCATGTCTCAATTTTTTCTGTTCAGCAGTTTTGGAGATATAGTGGCGCAACGTTTTGCCGTTTTTCCAAGATGGCGGCCGACCACGTGACTGATGACGTCATCATTAACATATTTTATTCCCCATGGAGAGTTCTTTACAATGAGCCATGTCTCAATTTTTTCTGTTCAGTACTTTTGGAGATATAGAGGTGCAAAGTTTTGCCGTTTTTCCAAGATGGCGGCCGAACCACGTCACCGATGACGTCATCAATTGGGCACAGTCTATTCCAGGGCAAGACCAATATGTGTGCAAAGTTTGGCGATTCTACGTGCAACGGTGTAGACGCAGTGCTGCAAACAGACAGACAAACAGACAGACAGACAGACAGACAGACAAACAAACGAACAGATCAACATACTTGCCGGAATTTTTTCCGGCAAGTAATGAAAAATCGGTCAGAGACCGAGGACTTGCCGGAATTTACTTTTTTATCGGCCGTCTAGGACAAATATGGCGGCCGAACCATGTGATCAATGACGTCATCATTAACATATTTTATTCCCCATGGAGAGTTCTTTACAATGAGCCATGTCTCAAATTTTTCAATTCAGCACATTCAGAGATATGGAGGTGCAAAATTTTTCGGTTTTTCCAAGATGGCGGCCGAACCACGTGACCTATGACGTCATCATTAACATATTTTATTTCCCATGGACATTTCTTTCCAATGAGCCATGTCTCAATTTTTTCTGTTCAGCACTTTCGGAGATATAGAGGTGCAAAGCTTTTCCAAGATGGCGGCCGAACCACGTGACCGATGACGCCATCATTAACATTTTTTATTCCACATGGAGAGTTCTTTACAATGAGCCATGTCTCAATTTTTTCTATTCAGTACTTTCAGAGATATGGAGGTGCAAAGTTTTGCCGTTTTTCCAAGATGGCGGCCAAACCACGTGACCGATGACGTCATCATTAACATATTTTATTCCCCATGGAGAGTTCTTCACAATGAGCCATGTCTCAATTTTTTCTATTCAGCACTTTTGGAGATATGGAGGTGCAAAATTTTTCGGTTTTTCCAAGATGGCGGCCGAACCACGTGACCTATGACGTCAACATTAACATTTTATTCCCCATGGAGAGTTCTTTACAATGAGCCGTCTCAATTTTTTCTGTTCAGCACTTTCAGAGATATGGAGGTGCAAAGTTTTTCGGTTTTTCCAAGATGGCGGCCGAACCACGTGACCGATGACGTCATCAATTGGGCACAGTCTATTCCAGGTCAAGACAAATACGTGTGCAAAGTTTGGCGATTCTACGTGCAACGGTGTAGACGCAGTGCTGCAAACAGACAGACAAACAGACAGACAGACAAACAAACGAACAGATCAACATACTTGCCGGAATCTTTTCCGGCAAGTAATGAAAAATCGGTCAGAGACCGAGGACTTGCCGGAATGTACTCTTTTATCGGCCATTTAAGACAAATATGGCGTCCGAACCACGTGATAGATGACGTCATCATTAACATATATTATTCCCCATGGAGAGTTCTTCACAAAGAGCCATGTCTCAACTTTTTCTATTCAGCACTTTTGGAGATATGGAGGTGCTACGTTTTTCGGTTTTTCCAAGATGGCAGCCGAACCACGTGACCTATGATGTCATTATTAACATATTTTATTCCCCATGGAGAGTTCTTTACAATGAGCCATGTCTCAATTTTTTCTATTCAGCACTTTCAGAGATATGGAGGTGCACAATTTTTCGGTTTTTCCAAGATGGCGGCCGAACCACGTGACATATGACGTCATCATTAACATATTTTATTCCCCATTGAGAGTTCTTTACAATGAGCCATGTCTCAATTTTTTCCATTCTGCACTTTTGGAGATATAGTGGTGCAAAGTTTTCCCATTTTTCCAAGATGGCGGCCGAACCACGTGACCGATGGCGTCATCATTAACATATTTTATTCCCCATGGAGAGTTCTTTACAATGAGCCATGTCTCAATTTTTTCTGTTCAGCACTTTTGGAGATTTTGTGGTGCAAAGTTTTGCCGTTTTTCCAAGATGGCGGCCGACCACGTGACTGATGACGTCATCATTAACATATTTTATTCCCCATGGAGAGTTCTTTACAATGAGCCATGTCTCAATTATTTCTGTTCAGCACTTTTGGAGATATAGTGGTGCAAAGTTTTGCCGTTTTTCCAAGATGGCGGCCGACCACGTGAAATATGACGTCATCATTAACATATTTTATTCCCCATGGAGAGTTCTTTCCAATGAGCCATGTCTCAATTTTTTCTGTTCAGCACTTTTGGAGATATAGTGGCGCAACGATTTGCCGTTTTTCCAAGATGGCGACCGAACCACGTGACTGATGACGTCATCATTTACATATTTTATTCCCCATGGAGAGTTTTTTACAATGAGCCATGTCTCAATTTTTTCTGTTCAGTACTTTCGGAGATATAGAGGTGCAAATTTATTCGGTTTTTCCAAGATGGCGGCCGAACCACGTCACCGATGACGTCATCATTGGGGCACAGTATATTAGAGGGCAAGACCATTATGTGTGCAAAGTTTGGCGATTCTCCGTGCAACGGTGTAGACGCAGTGCTGCAAACAGACAAACAGACAGACAAACAGACAAACAGATGAAAAATCGGTCAGAGACCGAAGACTTGCCGGAATGTACTTTTTATCGGCCATTTTGGACAAATATGGCGGCCGAAACACGTGAACGATGACGTCATCATAAACATATTTTATTCCCCATGGAGAGTTCTTTTCAATAAGCCATGTCTCAATTTTTTCTATTCAGCACTTTCGGAGATATGGACGTGCAAAGTTTTTCGGTTTTTCCAAGATGGCGGCCAAACCACGTGACTGATGACATCATCATTAACATATTTTATTCCCCATGGAGATTTCTTTACAATGAGCCATGTCTCAATTTTTTCTATTCAGGACTTTCGGAGATATGGAGGTGCTAAGTTTTTCGGTTTTTCCAAAATGGCGGCCGAACCACGTTATCTATGACGTCATCATTAACATATTTTATTCTCCATGGAGTGTTCTTTACAATGAGCCATGTCTCAATTTTTTCTGTTCAGCACTTTTGGAGATATGGTGGTGCAAATTTTTGACGTTTTTCCAAGATGGCGACCGAACCACGTGACTGATGACGTCATCATTAACATATTTTGTTCCCCATGGAGAGTTCTTTTCAATGAGCCATGTCTCAATTTTTTCTATTCAGCACTTTCGGAGATATGGAGGTGCTAAGTTTTTCGGTTTTTCCAAAATGGCGGCCGAACCACGTTATCTATGACGTCATCATTAACATATTTTATTCTCCATGGAGTGTTCTTTACAATGAGCCATGTCTCAATTTTTTCTGTTCAGCACTTTTGGAGATATAGTGGTGCAAAGTTTTGCCGTTTTTCCAAGATGGCGGCCGAACCACGTGACTGATGACGTCATCGTTTGGGCACAGTATATTAGAGGGCAAGACAAATACGTGTGCAAAGTTTGGCGATTCTACGTGCAACGGTGTGGATGTAGTGCTGCAAACAGACAAACAGACAAACAGACAAACAGACAAACAGACAAACGAACAGATCAACATACTTGCCGGAATCTTTTCCGGCAAGTAACAAACAAACGAACAGATCAACATACTTGCCAGAAAATTTTTCCGGCAAGTAACGAACAGATCAACATACTTGCCGGAAAATTTTTCCGGCAAGTAATGAAAAATCGGTCAGAGACCGAGGACTTGCCGGGATGTACTTTTTTATCGACCATTTAGGACAAATATGGCGGCCGAACTACGTGATACATGACGTCATCATTAACATATTCAATGTTAATTTTTGTTAATGTTAATGTCAATGTTAATTCAATTTTTTCCATTCTGCACTTTTGGAAATATAGTGGTGCAAAGTTTTTGCCGTTTTTCCAAGATGGCGGCCGAACCACGTGACCGATGGCATCATCATTAACATATTTTATTCCCCATGGAGAGTTCTTTACAATGAGCCATGTCTCAATTTTTTCTGTTCAGTACTTTTGGAGATATGGAGGTGCAAATTTTTTCGGTTTTTCTAAGATGGCGGCCGAACCACGTGACCGATGACGTCATCATTTGGGCACAGTATATTAGAGGGCAAGACCAATGTGTGTGCCAAGTTTGGCGATTCTACGTGCAACGGTGTAGACGCAGTGCTGCAAACAGACAAACAGACAGACAAACAGACAAACGAAAAATCGGTCAGAGACCGAGGACTTGCCGGGATGTACTTTTTTATCGACCATTTAGGACAAATATGGCGGCCGAACTACGTGATACATGACGTCATCATTAACATATTCAATGTTAATTTTTGTTAATGTTAATGTCAATGTTAATTCAATTTTTTCCATTCTGCACTTTTGGAAATATAGTGGTGCAAAGTTTTTGCCGTTTTTCCAAGATGGCGGCCGAACCACGTGACCGATGGCATCATCATTAACATATTTTATTCCCCATGGAGAGTTCTTTACAATGAGCCATGTCTCAATTTTTTCTATTCAGAGATATGGAGGTGCAAAATTTTTCGGTTTTTCCAAGATGGCGGCCGACCACGTGACATATGACATCATCATTAACATATTTTATTCCCCATGGAGAGTTCTTTACAATGAGCCATTTCTCAATTTTTTCTGTTCAGCACTTTTGGAGATAAAGTGGTGCAAAGTTTTGCCGTTTTTCCAAGATGGCGGGCGACCACGTGACATATGACGTCATCATTAACATATTTTATTCCCCATGGAGAGTTCTTTACAATGAGCCATGTCTCAATTTTTTCTGTTCAGCACTTTTGGAGATATAGTGGCGCAACGTTTTGCCGTTTTTCCAAGATGGCGACCGAAACACGTGACCGATGACGTCATCATTTGGGCACAGTATATTAGAGGGCAAGACCAATATGTGTGCCAAGTTTGGCGATTCTACGTGCAACGGTGTAGACGCAGTGCTGCAAACAGACAAACAGACAGATGAAAAATCGGTCAGAGACCGAGGACTTGCCGGAATGTACTTTTTTATAGGCCATTTAGGACAAATATGGCGGCCGAACCACGTGACCGATGACGTCATCATTAACATATTTTATTCCACATGGAGAGTTCTTTGTAACGAGCGATGTCTCAATTCTTTCTATTCAGCACTTTTGGAGATATGGAGGTGCTAAGTTTTTCCGTTTTTCCAAGATGGCGGCCGAACCACGTGACCTATGACGTCTTATTAACATATTTTATTCCACATGGAGAGTTCTTTACAATGAGCCATGTCTCAATTTTTTCTATTCAGTACTTTCAGAGATATAGAGGTGCAAAATTTTTCGGTTTTTCCAAGATGGCGGCCGAACCACGTGACTGATGACGTCATCATTAACATATTTTATTCCGCATGGAGAGTTCTTTACAATGAGCCATGTCTCAATTTTTTGTGTTCAGCACTTTTGGAGATATAGTGGTGCAACGTTTTGCCGTTTTTCCAAGATGGCGGCGGAACCACGTGACTGATGGCGTCATCATTAACATATTTTATTCCCCATGGAGAGTTCTTTACGATGAGCCATGTCACAATTTTTTCTATTCAGCACTTTCGGAGATATGGAGGTGCAACGTTTTTCGGTTTTTCCAAGATGGCGGCCGAACCACGTGACCGATGACGTCATCCTTAACATATTTTTATTCCTCATGGAGAGTTCTTTCCAATGAGCCATGTCTCAATTTTTTATATTCAGTACTTTCAGAGATATGGAGGTGCAAAGTTTTGCCGTTTTTCCAAGATGGCGGCCGAACCACGTGACCTATGACGTCATCATTAACATGTTTTATTCCCCATGGAGAGTTATTTACAATGAGCCATGTCTCAATTTTTTCTGTTCAGCACTTTGAGATGTCGAGGTGCAAAATTTTTCGGTTTTTCCAAGATGGCGGCCGAACCACGTGACCGATGACGTCATCATTTGGGCACAGTATATTAGAGGGCAAGACAAATACGTGTGCAAAGTTTGGCGATTCTACGTGCAACGGTGTAGACGTAGTGCTGCAAACAGACAAACAGACAGACAAACAAACGAACAGATCAACATACTTGCCGGAATATTTTCCGGCAAGTAATGAAAAATCGGTCAGAGACCGAGGACTTGCCGGAATGTACTTTTTTATCGGCCATTTAGGACAAATATGGCGGCTGAAGCACGTGACCGATGACGTCATCATTAACATATTTTATTCCCCATGGAGAGTTCTTTACAATGAGCCATGTCTCAATCTTTTCTATTCAGCACTTTCGGAGATATGGAGGTGCTAAGTTTTTCGGTTTTTCCAAGATGGCGGCCGACCACGTGACTGATGACGTCATCATTAACATATTTTATTCCCCATGGAGAGTTCTTTACAATGAGCCATGTCTCAATTTTTTCTGTACAGTACTTTCGGAGATATAGAGGTGCAAAGTTTTTCGGTTTTTCCAAGATGGCGGCCGAACCACGTCACCGATGACGTCATCAATTGGGCACAGTCTATTCCAGGGCAAGACCAATATGTGTGCAAAGTTTGGCGATTCTCCGTGCAACGGTGTAGACGCAGTGCTGCAAACAGACAGACAAACAGATGAAAAATCGGTCAGAGACCGAGGACTTGCCGGAATTTACTTTTTTGTCGGCCATTTAGGACAAATATGGCGGCCGAACCATGTGACCGATGACATCATCATTAACATATTTTATTCCCCATGGAGAGTTCTTTACAATGAGCCACGTCTCAATTTTTTCTATTCAGCACTTCCGGAGATATATCGAGGTGCTAAGTTTTTTGGTTTTTCCAAGATGGCGGCCGAACCACGTGACCAATGACGTCATCATTAACATGTTTTATTCCCCATGGAGAGTTCTTTCCAATGAGCCATGTCTCATTTTTTCTATTCAGCACTGGAGGTGCAAAGTTTTTCGGTTTTTCCAAGATGGCGGCCGGACCACATCACCGATGACGTCATCATTAACATGTTTTATTCCGCATGGAGAGTTCTTTACAATGAGCCATGTCTCAATTTTTTCTATTCAGAGATATGGAGGTGCAAAAATTTTCGGTTTTTCCAAGATGGCGGCCGAACCACGTGACATATGATGTCATCATTAACAAATTTTATTCCCCATGGAGAGTTCTTTACAATGAGCCATGTCTCAATTTTTTCTGTTCAGCACTTTTGGAGATATAGTGGTGCAAAGTTTTGCCGTTTTTCCAAGATGGCGGCCGACCACGTGACATATGACATCATCATTAACATATTTTATTCCCCATGGAGAGTTCTTTACAATGAGCCATGTCTCAATTTTTTCTGTTCAGCACTTTTGGAGATTTCGTGGTGCAAAGTTTTGCCGTTTTTCCAAGATGGCGGCCGACCACGTGACTGCTGACGTCATCATTAACATATTTTATTCCCCATGGAGAGTTCTTTACAATGAGCCATGTCTCAATTTTTTCTGTTCAGCACTTTTGGAGATATAGTGGTGCAAAAGTTTTCGGTTTTTCCAAGATGGCGGCCGACCACGTGACATATGACGTCATCATTAACATATTTTATTGCCCATGGAGAGTTCTTTACAATGAGCCATGTCTGATTTTTTTCTGTTCAGCACTTTTGGAGATATAGTGGTGCAAAGTTTTGCAGTTTTTCCAAGATGGCGGCCGACCACGTGACATATGACATCATCATTAACATATTTTATTCCCCATGCAGAGTTCTTTACAATGAGCCATGTCTCAATTTTTTATGTTCAGCACTTTTGGAGATATAGTGGTGCAAAGTTTTGCCGTTTTTCCAAGATGGCGGCCGACCACGTGACTGATGACGTCATCATTAACATATTTTATTTCCCATGGAGAGTTCTTTACAATGAGCCATGTCTCAATTTTTTCTGTTCAGCACTTTTGGAGAAAAAGTGGTGCAAAGTTTTGCCGTTTTTCCAAGATGGCGGCCGACCACGTGACATATGACGTCATCATTAACATATTTTATTCCCCATGGAGAGTTCTTTACAATGAGCCATGTCTCAATTTTTTCTGTTCAGCACTTTTGGAGATATAGTGGTGCAAAGTTTTGCCGTTTTTCCAAGATGGCGGCCGACCACGTGACATATGACGTCATCATTAACATATTTTATTCCCCATGGAGAGTTCTTTACAATGAGCCATGTCTCAATTTTTTCTGTTCAGCACTTTTGGAGATATAGTGGTGCAAATTTTTGCCGTTTTTCCAAGATGGCGGCCGACCACGTGACATATGACGTCATCATTAACATATTTTATTCCCCATGGAGAGTTCTTTACAATGAGCCATGTCTCAATTTTTTCTGTTCAGCACTTTTGGAGATATAGTGGCGCAACGTTTTGCCGTTTTTCCAAGATGGCGCCCGAACCACGTGACTGATGACGTCATCATTTACATATTTTATTCCCCATGGAGTGTTCTTTACAATGAGCCATGTCTCAATTTTTTCTGTACAGTACTTTCGGAGATATAGAGGTGCAAAGTTTTTCGGTTTTTCCAAGATGGCGGCCGAACCACGTCACCGATGACGTCATCAATTGGGCACAGTCTATTCCAGGGCAAGACCAATATGTGTGCAAAGTTTGGCGATTCTCCGTGCAACGGTGTAGACGCAGTGCTGCAAACAGACAGACAGACAAACAGACAGACAAACAGATGAAAAATCGGTCAGAGACCGAGGACTTGCCGGAATTTACTTTTTTATTGGCCATTGAGGACAAATATGGTGGTCGAACCACGTGACCGATGACGTCATCATTAACATATTTTATTCCCCATGGAGAGTTCTTTACAATGAGCCATGTCTCAATTTTTTCTGTTCAGCACTTTTGGAGATAGAGTGGAGCAAAGTTTTGCCGTTTTTCCAAGATGGCGGCCGAATCACGTGACGAATGACGTCATCATTAACATATTTTATTCCCCATGGAGAGTTCTTTACAATGAGGCATGTCTCAATTTTTTCTATTCAGCACTTTTGGACACATAGAGGTGCTAAGTTTTTCGGTTTTTCCAAGATGGCGGCCGAACCACTTCACCGATGACGTCATCAATTGGGCACAGTCTATTCCAGGGCAAGACCAATATGTGTGCAAAGTTTGGCGATTCTCCGTGCAACGGTGTAGACGCAGTGCTGCAAACAGACAGACAAACAGATGAAAAATCGGTCAGAGACCGAGGACTTGCCGGAATTTACTTTTTTATTGGCCATTTAGGACAAATATGGCGGCTGAACCACCTGACCGATGACATCATCATTAACATATTTTATTCCCCCTGGAGAGTTCTTTCCAATGAGCCATGTCTCAATTTTTTCTGTTCAGCACTTTTGGAGATAGAGGTGCAACGTTTTTCGGATTTTCCAAGATGGCGGCCGAACCACGTGACCGATGACGTCATCATTAACATATTTTATTCCCCATGGAGAGTTCTTTCCAATGAGCCATGTCTCAATTTTTTCTATTCAGCACTTTCGGAGATATGGAGGTGATTTTTTTCCCGTTTTTCCAAGATGGCGGCCGCACCACGTGACCGATGACGTCATCATTAACATATTTTATTCCACATGGAGAGTTCTTGACAATGAGCCATGTCTCAATTTTTTCTATTCAGCACTTTCGGAGATATGGAGGTGCTAGGTTTTTCGGTTTTCCAAGATGGCAGCCGACCACGTGACTGATGACGTCATCATTAACATATTTTATTCCCCATGGAGCGTTCTTTACAATGAGCCATGTCTCAATTTTTTCTGTTCAGCACTTTTGGAGATATCGTGGTGCAAAGTTTTGCCGTTTTTCCAAGATGGCGGCCGACCACGTGACTGATGACGTCATCATTAACATATTTTATTCCCCATGGAGAGTTCTTTACAATGAGCCATGTCTCAATTTTTTCTGTTCAGCACTTTTGGAGATATAGTGGTGCAAATTTTTGCCGTTTTTCCAAGATGGCGGCCGACCACGTGACATATGACGTCATCGTTAACATATTTTATTCCCCATGGAGAGTTCTTTACAATGAGCCATGTCTCAATTTTTTCTGTTCAGCACTTTTGGAGATACAGTATAGTGGTGCAAATTTTTGCCGTTTTTCCAAGATGGCGGCCGACCACGTGACATATGACGTCATCATTAACATATTTTATTCCCCATGGAGAGTTCTTTACAATGAGCCATGTCTCCATTTTTTCTGTTCAGTACTTTCGGAGATATAGAGGTGCAAAGTTTTTCGGTTTTTCCAAGATGGCGGCCGAACCACGTCACCGATGACGTCATCAATTGGGCACAGTCTATTCCAGGGCAAGACCAATATGTGTGCAAAGTTTGGCGATTCTCCGTGCAACGGTGTAGACGCAGTGCTGCAAACAGACAGACAAACAGATGAAAAATCGGTCAGAGACCGAGGACTTGCCGGAATGTACTTTTTTATCGGCCATTTAGGCCAAATATGGCGGCCGAACCATGTGACCGATGACGTCATCATTAACATATATTATTCCCCATGGAGAGTTCTTTACAATGAGTCATGTCTCAATTTTTTCTATTCAGCACTTTCGGAGATATGGAGGTGCTAGGTTTTTCCAAGATGGCGGCTAACCCACGTGACCGATGACGTCATTATTAACATATTTTATTCCCCATGGAGAGTTCATTACAATGAGCCATGTCTCAATTTTTTCTATTCAGCACTTTCGGAGATATGGAGGTGCTAGGTTTTTCCAAGATGGCGGCTAAACCACGTGACATATGACGTCATCATTAACAAATTTTATTCCCCATGGAGAGTTCTTTACAATGAGCCATGTCTCAATTTTTTCTGTTCAGCACTTTTGGAGATATAGTGGTGCAAATTTTTTGCCGTTTTTCCAAGATGGCGGCCGACCACGTGACATATGACATCATCATTTACATATTTTATTCCCCATGGAGAGTTCTTTACAATGAGCCATGTCTCAATTTTTTCTGTTCAGCACTTTCGGAGATATAGAGGTGCAAAGTTTTTCCAAGATGGCGGCCGAACCACGTGACTGATGACGTCATCATTAACATATTTGATTCCCCATGGAGAGTTCTTTACAATGAGCCATGTCTCAATTTTTTTGGTTCAGTACTTTTGGAAATATGGAGGTGCAAATTTTTTCGGTTTTTCCAAGATGGCGGCCGAACCACGCGACTGATGACGTCATCATTAACATCTTTTATTCCCCATGGAGAGTTCTTCACAATGAGCCATGTCTCAATTTTTTCTGTTCAGCACTTTGAGATATCGAGGCGCAAATTTTTTCGGTTTTTCCAAGATGGCGGCCGAACCACGTGACCGATGACGTCATCATTTGGGCACAGTATATTAGAGGGCAAGACCAATATGTGTGCTAAGTTTGGCGATTCTACGTGCAACGGTGTAGACGCAGTGCTGCAAACAGACAAACAGACAAACAGACAAACAGACAAACAGACAAACAAACGAACAGATCAACATACTTGCCGGAATCTTTTCCGGCAAGTAACAAACAGACAGACAGACAAACAGATGAAAAATCGGTCAGAGACCGAGGACTTGCCGGAATTTACTTTTTTGTCGGCCATTTAGGACAAATATGGCGGCCGAACCATGTGACCGATGACATCATCATTAACATATTTTATTCCCCATGGAGAGTTCTTTACAATGAGCCACGTCTCAATTTTTTCTATTCAGCACTTCCGGAGATATATCGAGGTGCTAAGTTTTTTGGTTTTTCCAAGATGGCGGCCGAACCACGTGACCGATGACGTCATCATTAACATGTTTTATTCCCCATGGAGAGTTCTTTCCAATGAGCCATGTCTCATTTTTTCTATTCAGCACTGGAGGTGCAAAGTTTTTCGGTTTTTCCAAGATGGCGGCCGGACCACATGACCGATGACGTCATCATTAACATGTTTTATTCCGCATGGAGAGTTCTTTACAATGAGCCATGTCTCAATTTTTTCTATTCAGAGATATGGAGGTGCAAAAATTTTCGGTTTTTCCAAGATGGCGGCCGAACCACGTGACATATGATGTCATCATTAACAAATTTTATTCCCCATGGAGAGTTCTTTACAATGAGCCATGTCTCAATTTTTTCTGTTCAGCACTTTTGGAGATATAGTGGTGCAAAGTTTTGCCGTTTTTCCAAGATGGCGGCCGACCACGTGACATATGACATCATCATTAACATATTTTATTCCCCATGGAGAGTTCTTTACAATGAGCCATGTCTCAATTTTTTCTGTTCAGCACTTTTGGAGATTTCGTGGTGCAAAGTTTTGCCGTTTTTCCAAGATGGCGGCCGACCACGTGACTGCTGACGTCATCATTAACATATTTTATTCCCCATGGAGAGTTCTTTACAATGAGCCATGTCTCAATTTTTTCTGTTCAGCACTTTTGGAGATATAGTGGTGCAAAAGTTTTCGGTTTTTCCAAGATGGCGGCCGACCACGTGACATATGACGTCATCATTAACATATTTTATTGCCCATGGAGAGTTCTTTACAATGAGCCATGTCTGATTTTTTTCTGTTCAGCACTTTTGGAGATATAGTGGTGCAAAGTTTTGCAGTTTTTCCAAGATGGCGGCCGACCACGTGACATATGACATCATCATTAACATATTTTATTCCCCATGCAGAGTTCTTTACAATGAGCCATGTCTCAATTTTTTATGTTCAGCACTTTTGGAGATATAGTGGTGCAAAGTTTTGCCGTTTTTCCAAGATGGCGGCCGACCACGTGACTGATGACGTCATCATTAACATATTTTATTTCCCATGGAGAGTTCTTTACAATGAGCCATGTCTCAATTTTTTCTGTTCAGCACTTTTGGAGAAAAAGTGGTGCAAAGTTTTGCCGTTTTTCCAAGATGGCGGCCGACCACGTGACATATGACGTCATCATTAACATATTTTATTCCCCATGGAGAGTTCTTTACAATGAGCCATGTCTCAATTTTTTCTGTTCAGCACTTTTGGAGATATAGTGGTGCAAAGTTTTGCCGTTTTTCCAAGATGGCGGCCGACCACGTGACATATGACGTCATCATTAACATATTTTATTCCCCATGGAGAGTTCTTTACAATGAGCCATGTCTCAATTTTTTCTGTTCAGCACTTTTGGAGATATAGTGGTGCAAATTTTTGCCGTTTTTCCAAGATGGCGGCCGACCACGTGACATATGACGTCATCATTAACATATTTTATTCCCCATGGAGAGTTCTTTACAATGAGCCATGTCTCAATTTTTTCTGTTCAGCACTTTTGGAGATAATAATAATAATAATAATTCATTTATTTTGTATAGCGCTTTTCCAGAAGCCCAAAGGCGCTTTGACAGAGTGGAAAACATAATGCATAACAATACATGAAAACAACAATTGCAAAAAGACAAGAATCAAGAAAACAAACAGCAGCGATATACGGCATATATATAAGACAAGAATCAAAAAGACAAGACAAGAATCAATAGGGAAATATTTAAAGCAAAAGGAGGGAGAAGGAGAAGAGATAGTCAGGGGTTAAATGCTGTGGGTTGAATGTTGAATGCAGCGTTGAACAGGTGGGTCTTTAGTGATGTTTTGAATGTGGTGAGTGAGGAGGAGTCTCTGATGGTGTGAGGTAGTGAGTTCCAGAGGGTGGGAGCAGCGATGGAGAAGGCCCTGTCCCCCCAGGATCTGAATTTGGTCCGGATGGAGGGGGTCAGGAGGTTGGTACCAGCAGAGCGGAGGTTGCGGGTGGGAGTGTGTCTGGAGAGGAGGTCAGCCAGGTAGGATGGGGCCAGGTTATGGAGGGCTTTGTATGTCAAGAGGAGGATTTTGTACTGGATTCTCTGGGGGATGGGGAGCCAGTGAAGCTTGTAAAGGACGGGGGTGATGTGGTCACGGGTCCGGGAATGAGTGAGTAGACGGGCAGCGAAGTTCTGAATGTATTGGAGTTTATTGGTGATTTTTGAGGGTGAACCATAGAGGAGGCTATTGCAGTAGTCCAGACGGGAGGTGATGAAGGCGTGGATGAGGGTTTCTGCAGCCGTGGAGGAGAGGGATGAGCGGAGACGGGCAATGTTTTTCAGGTGAAAGAAGGCTGACTTTGTGATCTGTTTAGTGTATTTGTCGAAGGAAAGGGTTTGGTCAAAGATGACGCCAAGATTCCGGATGTGAGGGGAGGTGGATACTGGGATACCGTCGATGTTGAGGGCAAAGTTATGGGTGGATTTTGTGAGCGTTTTTGGGCCAATGATGATTATTTCAGATTTATCACAGTTAAGCTTGAGGAAGTTGATTTGAAGCCAGGATTTTATTTCAGTGATGCAGTTTGTCAGGATAGAGTGGGTGTCGGTGGAGACGGACTTGGTGGAGATGAAAAGCTGGATGTCATCGGCGAAGCAGTGGAATTGGAGACCATGACGGCGGATTAAGTGACCGAGCGGGGACAGGTAAAGGATGAAGAGGAGGGGGCCAAGAACTGAACCTTGGGGGACACCTTGGGGGAGGGGAGCAGTGGGGGATTTGCAGTTATTGATGGAGATGAACTGGCATCTGTCAGAGAGGTATGATTTAATCCAAGAGAGGGCAGTGCCGGTGACGTTAAAGGTGGATTCAAGTCGGGTGAGGAGGATAGTGTGATCGATGGTGTCAAAGGCAGCGCTGAGGTCGAGGAGGACGAGAATGTTGAGGTTGCCAGCGTCAGAGGAGAGGAGAAGGTCGTTGGTGATTTTGAGGAGAGCAGTTTCAGTACTGTGGTTGGAGCGGAATCCGGATTGGAATGTTTCATACAAGTTATTGGCAGAGAGATGATGTTTGAGTTGAGTGGCTACAGCGCGTTCCAAAACTTTTGACAGAAAGGGTAGGTTGGAGATGGGTCTGAAGTTGTTTAGGGTGTCAGGGTTTAGACCAGGTTTTTTTAGAATGGGGGTAACAGCAGCAATTTTGAGGGAAGGTGGGACGATGCCTGTAGACAGGGAGGAGTTTATTGTTGCAATGATAAGTGGAGA
Source organism: Myxine glutinosa (assembly GCF_964187855.1). NCBI lineage: Eukaryota > Metazoa > Chordata > Myxini > Myxiniformes > Myxinidae > Myxine > Myxine glutinosa. The sequence continues at coordinate 78,943,782 of NC_136266.1, read as the reverse complement.
GAGAGCAGGGAGGGAGGCTTTGACAAAGCTGGAGGGGATGGGGTCAAGAGTGCAGGTGGCAGTTTTCATTCCTATGAGGAGTTCAGAGAGGTCAGTAGGAGAGATTGGGGAGAACCGAGACAGGGGATGGCAGGACAAGGGGGGGCAGGTGGTTGGAGGGGGAGCGGGTGCGGCGGTGGTCAAGCTGTTGTAGATGTTGTCAATTTTGCGTTGGAAGAAAGAGAGGAAGGAGATGCAGTTGTCTACTGTGAATGACTGGGTGGTGGTGTTCAGGGGGCGGAGGAGTTTGTTTATTGTCGAGAAGAGTGCTTTTGGGTTTCCGGAGCCAGAGTGGATAATTTGAGAGTAGTAGGCAGAGCGGGCGCGGGAGAGGGCATCTTTGTAGTGTTGTATGTGGTCCTTGTAGGCTTGGGAGTGAACTGTGAGACCCGTTTTATTGCGGAGTCTTTCAAGTTGGCGAGCACGAGTTTTCATCAGGTGGAGTTCAGGGGTAAACCAGGGAGCAGAATGGGTGAAAGAAACTGTTTTGGTTTTTACAGGCGCAAGCTGGTCAAGGCAGGAGGAGAGAGTGTGGTTGTAGTAGTCAGTGAGGTCGGAAGGGGTGTGGAGGTCAATGAAGGGAGAAGTGGACATTTTTTCAGAGAGGGTGGATGAGAATGAGGTAGGTGAAAGAGCGTTTAGCTTACGGAAGTTGATTGTGCGATAATGCCTTGGTGTTGGGGCGGGGATGTTGATGGTCAGAGTGATGGCTAAGTGGTCAGAGAGGGTGAGGTCGGAGCCATAGAGATGGTGCAAATTTAATCCAGTGGAGCAGACAAGGTCCAAAATGTGACCACGGATATGGGTAGGAAAGTCGACATGTTGAGTGAGGTTAAAGCAGGTGAGTAAATCAGTGAAGTCAGTGGTTATTGTGGAGTCAGTGGAGTCCATGTGGATATTGAAATCACCAAGGAGGAGGATTGAGGGGGAGAGGGAACATAGCTGGGTCAGAAAGTAGGAGAAGTCAGACAGGAATGATGGGTGTGGTTTGGGAGGGCGGTAGACGACAGCCATGACTGACTGCGTGTGACCAGAGAGTTTTAAAGCCAGGTGTTCAAATGATGGAGCAGATGAGATGGAGATGAGGTTGGTCTTGATGTCTTGACGGTGGATAACGGCAATTCCACCACCTCGGCCCTCCGAGCGTGGTTTATTGACGTAGGAATATCCATTGGGTGTGGTGAGGTTGAGTGTGTAGTAGTCCAGAGGTTGTTGCCAGGTTTCGGTGAGACAGAGAAAGTCCAGTTTGTTATCCAGGATGTATTCGTTCAGGATGAGGCATTTATTGTTGAGGGACCGGGTGTTGAACAGGGTGAGCTTGATGTTGTTTTGAACAGCAGGGATGAATTCAGGTGATTTAGCCAGGGTTCGTAGGCAAGAGGTGCGATCGTGTGGGTTGCTGTGACCAGGTGCGCTGGGACGAAGAGTGAGAGTGCGCTGAGCCGACCAGAGGACGGGGATGGAGTGACCTGATTGCAAATAAACAAACTTGCGACCGGAGCCACGGTGAATGTACCTGGGTCGTCGGAGGAGTCCATTTGATTTGATGGCAGAGATGCATGATGGGGTGGAGCGGGTATTGAGCAGAAGAAGCCTTGCGGCGGAGTACTTCAGAGCCATGCCAGGCAGGAGCGAAGGGACGAGTACGAGGCCAAGGTCGAGGAGGCAAAGCGGCAAACGCAGCGGCAAACGCAGCGGCAAACGCAGCGGCAAACGACTGCAGCCGCTAATCAAGACCACAGCGGCAAACAAGGCCACAAGGCCACCGGCAAACAAGGCCACGGCCACAATCAACGGGAGCGGGCCTTTCGAATTCCGTATTCCGTACCATCAAAAGCAGATTCCGTTATCCAGCCGGAGAACACGCGGCACGTGCGGGTGTGAAAAGGCAGGACAGGTGTGAGATGTCAGGTCAGAAAGGTAGAAGCAGACCCTGTACATCCATCCAGTCGGAGAAGCGGCGAATATGCAACGCCAGCGTCCTCTCGCAACAACCGAGATATAGTGGCGCAACGTTTTGCCGTTTTTCCAAGATGGCGCCCGAACCACGTGACTGATGACGTCATCATTTACATATTTTATTCCCCATGGAGTGTTCTTTACAATGAGCCATGTCTCAATTTTTTCTGTACAGTACTTTCGGAGATATAGAGGTGCAAAGTTTTTCGGTTTTTCCAAGATGGCGGCCGAACAACGTCACCGATGACGTCATCAATTGGGCACAGTCTATTCCAGGGCAAGACCAATATGTGTGCAAAGCTTGGCGATTCTCCGTGCAACGGTGTAGACGCAGTGCTGCAAACAGACAGACAGACAAACAGACAGACAAACAGATGAAAAATCGGTCAGAGACCGAGGACTTGCCGGAATGTACTTTTTTATCCGCCATTTAGGACAAATATGGCGGCCGAACCACGTGACCGATGACGTCATCATTAACATATTTTATTCCCCATGGAGAGTTCTTTACAATGAGGCATGTCTCAATTTTTTCTATTCAGCACTTTTGGACACATAGAGGTGCTAAGTTTTTCGGTTTTTCCAAGATGGCGGCCGAACCACGTTACATATGACATCATCATTAACATATTTTATTCCCCATGGAGAGTTCTTTACAATGAGCCATGTCTCAATTTTTTCTGTTCAGCACTTTTGGAGATATAGTGGTGCAAAGTTTTGCCGTTTTTCCAAGATGGCGGCCGACCAGGTGACCGATGACGTCATCATTAACATATTTTATTCCCCATGGAGAGTTCTTTACAATGAGCCATGTCTCAATTATTTCTGTTCAGCACTTTTGGAGATATAGTGGTGCAAAGTTTTGCCGTTTTTCCAAGATGGCGGCCGACCACGTGACATATGACGTCATCATTAACATATTTTATTCCCCATGGAGAGTTCTTTCCAATGAGCCATGTCTCAATTTTTTCTGTTCAGCACTTTTGGAGATATAGTGGCGCAACGATTTGCCGTTTTTCCAAGATGGCGACCGAACCACGTGACTGATGACGTCATCATTTACATATTTTATTCCCCATGGAGAGTTCTTTACAATGAGCCATGTCTCAATTTTTTCTGTTCAGTACTTTCGGAGATATAGAGGTGCAAATTTATTCGGTTTTTCCAAGATGGCGGCCGAACCACGTCACCGATGACGTCATCATTGGGGCACAGTATATTAGAGGGCAAGACCATTATGTGTGCAAAGTTTGGCGATTCTCCGTGCAACGGTGTAGACGCAGTGCTGCAAACAGACAAACAGACAGACAAACAGACAAACAGACAAGACCAATATGTGTGCAAAGTTTGGCGATTCTACGTGCAACGGTGTAGACGCAGTGCTGCAAACAGACAAACAGACAGACAAGATGGCGGCCGAACCACGTGACATATGACGTCATCAGTAACAAATTTTATTCCCCATGGAGAGTTCTTTACAATGAGCCATGTCTCAATTTTTTCTGTTCAGCACTTTCAGAGATATGGAGGTGCAATTTTTTTCCAAGATGGCGGCCGAACCACGTGACATATGACGTCATCATTAACATATTTTATTCCCCATGGAGAGTTCTTTACAATGAGCCATGTCTCAATTTTTTCTGTTCAGCACTTTTGGAGATATAGTGGTGCAAAGTTTTGCCGTTTTTCCAAGATGGCGGCCGACCACGTGACTGATGACGTCATCATTAACATATCTTATTCCCCATGGAGTTCTTTACAATGAGCCGTGTCTCAATTTTTTCTATTCAGCACATTCAGAGATATGGAGGTACAAAATTTTTCGGTTTTTCCAAGATGGCGGCCGACCACGTGACTGATGACGTCATCATTAACATATTTTATTCCCCATGGAGAGTTCTTTACAATGAGCCAAGTCTCAATTTTTTCTGTTCAGCACTTTTGGAGATATAGTGGCGCAACGTTTTTCGGTTTTTCCAAGATGGCGCCAGAACCACGTGACTGATGACGTCATCATTTACGTATTTTATTCCCCATGGAGAGTTCTTTACAACGAGCCATGTCTCAATTTTTTCTGTTCAGTACTTTCGGAGATATAGAGGTGCAAAGTTTTTCGGTTTTTCCAAGATGGCGGCCGAACCACGTCACCGATGACGTCATCAATTGGGCACAGTCTATTCCAGGGCAAGACCAATATGTATGCAAAGTTTGGCGATTCTACGTGCAACGGTGTAGACGCAGTGCTGCAAACAGACAGACAGACAGACAGACAGACAGACAGACAGACAAACAGACAGACAAACGAACAGATCAACATACTTGCCGGAAAAATTTTTCCGGCAAGTAACAAACAAACGAACAGATCAACATACTTGCCGGAATCTTTTCCGGCAAGTAACAAACAGATGAAAAATCGGTCAGAGACCGAGGACTTGCCGGAATGTACTTTTTTATCGGCCATTTAGGACAAATATGGCGGCCAAACCACGTGACCGATGAAGTCATCATTACTTGTTTTCTAAACTAATTTATTCCTTGATGATGCTCAAGAAATTTCATCTTGATCGGATGAAGTTTTGTACTTGGCGAATTATGACGTCATAATGGAGGAACCTATGACATCATCATTAACATATTTTATTCCCCATGGAGAGTTCTTTACAATGAGTCATGTCTCAATTTTTTCTATTCAGGACGTTTGGAGATGTGGAGGTGCAGAGTTTTTCGGTTTTTCAAAGATGGCGGCCGAACCACGTGACTGATGACGTCATCATTAACATATTTTATTCCCCATGGAGAGTTCTTTACAATGAGCCATGTCTCAATTTTTTCTGTTCAGCACTTTTGGAGATATAGTGGTGCAAAGTTTTGCCGTTTTTCCAAGATGGCGGCCGACCACGTGACATATGACATCATCGTTAACATATTTTATTCCCCATGGAGAGTTCTTTACAATGAGCCATGTCTCAATTTTTTCTGTTCAGGACTTTTGGAGATTTCGTGGTGCAAAGTTTTGCCGTTTTTCCAAGATGGCGGCCGACCACGTGACTGATGACGTCATCATTAACATATTTTATTCCCCATGGAGAGTTCTTTACAATGAGCCATGTCTCAATTTTTTCTGTTCAGCACTTTTGGAGATATAGTGGTGCAAAGTTTTGCCGTTTTTCCAAGATGGCGGCCGACCACGTGACATATGACGTCATCATTAACATATTTTATTCCCCATGGAGAGTTCTTTACAATGAGCCATGTCTCAATTTTTTCTGTTCAGCACGTTTGGAGATATAGTGGCGCAACGTTTTGCCGTTTTTCCAAGATGGCGACCGAACCACGTGACTGATGACGTCATCATTTACATATTTTATTCCCCATGGAGAGTTCTTTACAATGAGCCATGTCTCAATTTTTTCTGTTCAGTACTTTCGGAGATATAGAGGTGCAAAGTTTTTCGGTTTTTCCAAGATGGCGGCCGAACCAAGTCACCGATGACGTCATCAATTGGGCACAGTCTATTCCAGGGCAAGACCAATATGTGTGCAAAGTTTGGCGATTCTACGTGCAACGGTGTAGACGCAGTGCTGCAAACAGACAGACAAACAGACAGACAGACAGACAGACAGACAAACAAACGAACAGATCAACATACTTGCCGGAAAATTTTTCCGGCAAGTAATGAAAAATCGGTCAGAGACCGAGGACTTGCCGGAATTTACTTTTTTATCGGCCATTTAGGACAAATATGGCGGCTGAACCACCTGACCGATGACATCATCATTAACATATTTTATTCCCCACGGAGAGTTCTTTACAATGAGCCATGTCTCAATTTTTTCTGTTCAGCACTTTTGGAGATAGAGGTGCAACGTTTTTCGGATTTTCCAAGATGGCGGCCGAACCACGTGACCGATGACGACATCATTAACATATTTTATTCCCCCTGGAGAGTTCTTTCCAATGAGCCATGTCTCAATTTTTTCTGTTCAGCACTTTTGGAGATAGAGGTGCAACGTTTTTCGGATTTTCCAAGATGGCGGCCGAACCACGTGACATATGACGTCATCATTAACATATTTTATTCCCCATTGAGAGTTCTTTACAATGAGCCATGTCTCAATTTTTTCTGTTCAGCACATTTGGAGATATAGTGGTGCACAGTTTTGCTGTTTTACCAAGATGGCGGCCGACCACGTGACTGATGACGTCATCATTAACATATTTTATTCCCCATGGAGAGTTCTTTACAATGAGCCATGTCTCAATTTTTTCTGTTCAGCACATTTGGAGATATAGTGGTGCAAAGTTTTGCCGTTTTTCCAAGATGGCGGCCGACCACGTGACTGATGATGTCATCATTAACATATTTTATTCCCCATGGAGAGTTCTTTACAATGAGCCATGTCTCAATTTTTTCTGTTCAGTACTTTCGGAGATATAGAAGTGCAAAGTTTTTCGGTTTTTCCAAGATGGCGGCCGAACCACGTCACCGATGACGTCATCAATTGGGCACAGTCTATTCCAGGGCAAGACCAATATGTGTGCAAAGTTTGGCGATTCTCCGTGCAACGGTGTAGACGCAGTGCTGCAAACAGACAGACAAACAGACAAACAGACAGACAAACAGACAGATGAAAAATCGGTCAGAGACCGAGGACTTGCCGGAATGTACTTTTTTATCGGCCATTTAGGACAAATATGGCGGCCGAAACACGTGATAGATGATGTCATCATTAACTTATTTTATTCCCCATGGAGAGTTCTTTTCAATGAGCCATGTCTCAATTTTTTCTATTCAGCACTTTCAGAGATATGGAGGTGCAATTTTTTTCCAAGATGGCGGCCGAACCACGTGACATATGACGTCATCATTAACATATTTTATTCCCCATGGAGAGTTCTTTCCAATGAGCCATGTCTCAATTTTTTCTGTTCAGCACTTTTGGAGATATAGTGGTGCAAAGTTTTGCCGTTTTTCCAAGATGGCGGCCGACCACGTGACATATGACGTCATCATTAACATATTTTATTCCCCATGGAGTTCTTTACAATGAGCCATGTCTCAATTTTTTCTGTTCAGTACTTTCGGAGACATAGAGGTGCAAAGTTTTTCGGTTTTTCCAAGATGGCGGCCGAACCACGTCACCGATGACGTCATCAATTGGGCACAGTCTATTCCAGGGCAACACCAATATGTGTGCAAAGTTTGGCAATTCTACGTGCAACGGTGTAGACGCAGTGCTGCAAACAGACAGACAAACAGACAGATGAAAAATCGGTCAGAGACCGAGGACTTGCCGGCATGTACTTTTTTATCGGCCATTTAGGACAAATATGGCAGCCGAACCACGTGACCGATGACGTCATCATTAACATATTTTATTCCCCATGGAGAGTTCTTTACAATGAGCCATGCCTCAATTTTTTCTATTCAGGACTTTTGGAGATGTGGAGGTGCAGAGTTTTTCGGTTTTTCCAAGATGGCGACCGAACCACGTGACCAATGACATCATCATTAACATATTTTATTCCCCATGGAGAGTTCCTTACAATGAGCCATGTCTCAATTTTTTCTATTCAGCACTTTCGGAGATATGGAGGTGCTAGGTTTTTCGGTTTTTCCAAGATGGCGGCCGACCACGTGACTGATGACGTCATCATTAACATATTTTATTCCCCATGGAGAGTTCTTTACAATGAGCCATGTCTCAATTTTTTCTGTTCAGCACTTTTGGAGATATTGTGGTGCAAAGTTTTGCCGTTTTTCCAAGATGGCGGCCGACCACGTGACCGATGGCATCATCATTACCATATTTTATTCCCCATGGAGAGTTCTTTACAATGAGCCATGTCTCAATTTTTTCTATTCAGCACTTTTGGAGATTTCGTGGTGCAAAGTTTTGCCGTTTTTCCAAGATGGCGGCCGACCACGTGACTGCTGACGTCATCATTAACATATTTTATTCCCCATGGAGAGTTCTTTACAATGAGCCATGTCTCAATTTTTTCTGTTCAGCACTTTTGGAGATATAGTGGTGCAAAAGTTTTCGGTTTTTCCAAGATGGCGGCCGACCACGTGACATATGACGTCATCATTAACATATTTTATTGCCCATGGAGAGTTCTTTACAATGAGCCATGTCTGATTTTTTTCTGTTCAGCACTTTTGGAGATATAGTGGTGCAAAGTTTTGCAGTTTTTCCAAGATGGCGGCCGACCACGTGACATATGACATCATCATTAACATATTTTATTCCCCATGCAGAGTTCTTTACAATGAGCCATGTCTCAATTTTTTATGTTCAGCACTTTTGGAGATATAGTGGTGCAAAGTTTTGCCGTTTTTCCAAGATGGCGGCCGACCACGTGACTGATGACGTCATCATTAACATATTTTATTTCCCATGGAGAGTTCTTTACAATGAGCCATGTCTCAATTTTTTCTGTTCAGCACTTTTGGAGAAAAAGTGGTGCAAAGTTTTGCCGTTTTTCCAAGATGGCGGCCGACCACGTGACATATGACGTCATCATTAACATATTTTATTCCCCATGGAGAGTTCTTTACAATGAGCCATGTCTCAATTTTTTCTGTTCAGCACTTTTGGAGATATAGTGGTGCAAAGTTTTGCCGTTTTTCCAAGATGGCGGCCGACCACGTGACATATGACGTCATCATTAACATATTTTATTCCCCATGGAGAGTTCTTTACAATGAGCCATGTCTCAATTTTTTCTGTTCAGCACTTTTGGAGATATAGTGGTGCAAATTTTTGCCGTTTTTCCAAGATGGCGGCCGACCACGTGACATATGACGTCATCATTAACATATTTTATTCCCCATGGAGAGTTCTTTACAATGAGCCATGTCTCAATTTTTTCTGTTCAGCACTTTTGGAGATATAGTGGCGCAACGTTTTGCCGTTTTTCCAAGATGGCGCCCGAACCACGTGACTGATGACGTCATCATTTACATATTTTATTCCCCATGGAGTGTTCTTTACAATGAGCCATGTCTCAATTTTTTCTGTACAGTACTTTCGGAGATATAGAGGTGCAAAGTTTTTCGGTTTTTCCAAGATGGCGGCCGAACCACGTCACCGATGACGTCATCAATTGGGCACAGTCTATTCCAGGGCAAGACCAATATGTGTGCAAAGTTTGGCGATTCTCCGTGCAACGGTGTAGACGCAGTGCTGCAAACAGACAGACAGACAAACAGACAGACAAACAGACAAACGAACAGATCAACATACTTGCCGGAAAAATTTTTCCGGCAAGTAACAAACAGACAAACAGACAAACAAACGAACAGATCAACATACTTGCCGGAAAATTTTTCCGGCAAGTAACAAACGAACAGATCAACATACTTGCCAGAAAATTTTTCCGGCAAGTAATGAAAAATCGGTCAGAGACCGAGGACTTGCCGGAATGTACTTTTTTATCTGCCATTTAGGACAAATATGGCGGCCGAACCACGTGACCGATGACGTCATCATTAACATATTTTATTCCCCATGGAGAGTTCTTTACAATGAGCCATGCCTCAATTTTTTCTATTCAGGACTTTTGGAGATGTGGAGGTGCAGAGTTTTTCGGTTTTTCCAAGATGGCGGCCGACCACGTGACATATGACATCATTAACATATTTTATTCCCCATGGAGAGTTCTTTACAATGAGCCATGTCTCAATTTTTTCTATTCAGCACTTTCAGAGATATAGAGGTGCTAGGTTTTTCGGTTTTTCCAAGATGGCAGCCGACCACGTGACTGATGACGTCATCATTAACATATTTTATTCCCCATGGAGAGTTCTTTACAATGAGCCATGTCTCAATTTTTTCTGTTCAGCACTTTTGGCGATATAGTGGTGCAAAATTTTGCCGTTTTTCCAAGATGGCGGCCGACCACGTGACATATGACGTCATCATTAACATATTTTATTCCCCATGGAGAGTTCTTTACAATGAGCCATGTCTCAATTTTTTCTGTTCAGCACTTTTGGAGATATCGTGGCGCAACGTTTTGCCGTTTTTCCAAGATGGCGACCGAACCACGTGACTGATGACGTCATCATTTACATATTTTATTCCGCATGGAGAGTTCTTTACAATGAGCCATGTCTCAATTTTTTCTGTTCAGTACTTTCGGAGATATATAGGTGCAACGTTTTTCGGTTTTTCCAAGATGGCGGCCGAACCACGTCACCGATGACGTCATCAATTGGGCACAGTCTATTCCAGGGCAAGACCAATATGTGTGCAAAGTTTGGCGATTCTACGTGCAACGGTGTAGACGCAGTGCTGCAAACAGACAAACAAACAGACAGACAGACAGACAGACAGACAGACAGACAAACAAACGAACAGATCAACATACTTGCCGGAATCTTTTCCGGCAAGTAACAAACAAACGAACAGATCAACATACTTGCCGGAAAATTTTTCCGGCAAGTAATGAAAAATCGGTCAGAGACCGAGGACTTGCCGGAATTTACTTTTTTATCGGCCATTTAGGACAAATATGGCGGCCGAACCACGTGACCGATGATGTCATCATTAACATATTTTATTCCCCGTGGAGAGTTGTTTACAATGAGCCATGTCTCAATTTTTTCTGTTAAGCACTTTTGGAGATATAGTGGTGCAAAGTTTTGCCGTTTTTCCAAGATGGCGGCCGACCACGTGACTGATGACGTCATCATTAAGATATTTTATTCCCCATGGAGAGTTCTTTACAATGAGCCATGTCTCAATTTTTTCTGTTCAGTACTTTTGGAGATATGGAGGTGCAAATTTTTTCGGTTTTTCCAAGATGGCGGCCGAACCACGTGACTGATGACGTCATCATTAACATGTTTTATTCCCCATGGAGAGTTCTTCACAATGAGCCATGTCTCAATTTTTTCTGTTCAGCACTTTGAGATATCGAGGTGCAAATTTTTTCGGTTTTTCCAAGATGGCGGCCGAACCACGTGACCGATGACGTCATCATTTGGGCACAGTATATTAGAGGGCAAGACCAATATGTGTGCCAAGTTTGGCGATTCTACGTGCAACGGTGTAGACGCAGTGCTGCAAACAGACAAACAGACAAACAGATGAAAAATCGGTCAGAGACCGAGGACTTGCCGGAATGTACTTTTTTATCGGCCATTTAGGACAAATATGGCGACCGAACCACGTGACCGATGACGTCATCATTAACATATTTTATTCCCCATGGAGAGTTCTTTACAATGAGCCATGTCTCAATTTTTTCTATTCAGCACTTTCGGAGCTGTTGAGGTGCAAAGTTTTCGGTTTTTCAAAGATGGCGGCCGAACCACGTGACATATGACGTCATCATTAACAAATTTCATTCCCCATGGAGAGTTCTTTACAATGAGCCATGTCTCAATTTTTTCTATTCAGCACTTTTGGACACATAGAGGTGCTAAGTTTTTCGGTTTTTCCAAGATGGCGGCCGAACCACTTCACCGATGACGTCATCAATTGGGCACAGTCTATTCCAGGGCAAGACCAATATGTGTGCAAAGTTTGGCGATTCTCCGTGCAACGGTGTAGACGCAGTGCTGCAAACAGACAGACAAACAGATGAAAAATCGGTCAGAGACCGAGGACTTGCCGGAATTTACTTTTTTATTGGCCATTTAGGACAAATATGGCGGCTGAACCACCTGACCGATGACATCATCATTAACATATTTTATTCCCCCTGGAGAGTTCTTTCCAATGAGCCATGTCTCAATTTTTTCTGTTCAGCACTTTTGGAGATAGAGGTGCAACGTTTTTCGGATTTTCCAAGATGGCGGCCGAACCACGTGACCGATGACGTCATCATTAACATATTTTATTCCCCATGGAGAGTTCTTTCCAATGAGCCATGTCTCAATTTTTTCTATTCAGCACTTTCGGAGATATGGAGGTGATTTTTTTCCCGTTTTTCCAAGATGGCGGCCGCACCACGTGACCGATGACGTCATCATTAACATATTTTATTCCACATGGAGAGTTCTTGACAATGAGCCATGTCTCAATTTTTTCTATTCAGCACTTTCGGAGATATGGAGGTGCTAGGTTTTTCGGTTTTCCAAGATGGCGGCCGACCACGTGACTGATGACGTCATCATTAACATATTTTATTCCCCATGGAGCGTTCTTTACAATGAGCCATGTCTCAATTTTTTCTGTTCAGCACTTTTGGAGATATCGTGGTGCAAAGTTTTGCCGTTTTTCCAAGATGGCGGCCGACCACGTGACTGATGACGTCATCATTAACATATTTTATTCCCCATGGAGAGTTCTTTACAATGAGCCATGTCTCAATTTTTTCTGTTCAGCACTTTTGGAGATATAGTGGTGCAAATTTTTGCCGTTTTTCCAAGATGGCGGCCGACCACGTGACATATGACGTCATCGTTAACATATTTTATTCCCCATGGAGAGTTCTTTACAATGAGCCATGTCTCAATTTTTTCTGTTCAGCACTTTTGGAGATACAGTATAGTGGTGCAAATTTTTGCCGTTTTTCCAAGATGGCGGCCGACCACGTGACATATGACGTCATCATTAACATATTTTATTCCCCATGGAGAGTTCTTTACAATGAGCCATGTCTCCATTTTTTCTGTTCAGTACTTTCGGAGATATAGAGGTGCAAAGTTTTTCGGTTTTTCCAAGATGGCGGCCGAACCACGTCACCGATGACGTCATCAATTGGGCACAGTCTATTCCAGGGCAAGACCAATATGTGTGCAAAGTTTGGCGATTCTCCGTGCAACGGTGTAGACGCAGTGCTGCAAACAGACAGACAAACAGACAAACAGACAGACAGATGAAAAATCGGTCAGAGACCGAGGACTTGCCGGAATGTACTTTTTTATCGGCCATTTAGGACAAATATGGCGGCCGAACCACGTGATAGATGACGTCATCATTAACATATTTTATTCCCCATGGAGAGTTCTTTACAAAGAGCCATGTCTCAACTTTTTCTATTCAGCACTTTTTGAGATATGGAGGTGCTACGTTTTTCGGTTTTTCCAAGATGGCGGCCGAACCACGTGACCTCTGATGTCATCATTAACATATTTTATTCCCCATGGAGAGTTCTTTACAATGAGCCATGTCTCAATTTTTTATATTCAGCACTTTCAGAGATATGGAGGTGCAAAAATTTTCGGTTTTTCCAAGATGGCGGCCGAACCACGTGACATATGACGTCATCATTAACATATTTTATTCCGCATGGAGAGTTCTTTACAATGAGCCATGTCTCAATTTTTTCTGTTCAGTACTTTCGGAGATATATAGGTGCAACGTTTTTCGGTTTTTCCAAGATGGCGGCCGAACCACGTCACCGATGACGTCATCAATTGGGCACAGTCTATTCCAGGGCAAGACCAATATGTGTGCAAAGTTTGGCGATTCTACGTGCAACGGTGTAGACGCAGTGCTGCAAACAGACAAACAAACAGACAGACAGACAGACAGACAGACAGACAGACAAACAAACGAACAGATCAACATACTTGCCGGAATCTTTTCCGGCAAGTAACAAACAAACGAACAGATCAACATACTTGCCGGAAAATTTTTCCGGCAAGTAATGAAAAATCGGTCAGAGACCGAGGACTTGCCGGAATTTACTTTTTTATCGGCCATTTAGGACAAATATGGCGGCCGAACCACGTGACCGATGATGTCATCATTAACATATTTTATTCCCCGTGGAGAGTTGTTTACAATGAGCCATGTCTCAATTTTTTCTGTTAAGCACTTTTGGAGATATAGTGGTGCAAAGTTTTGCCGTTTTTCCAAGATGGCGGCCGACCACGTGACTGATGACGTCATCATTAAGATATTTTATTCCCCATGGAGAGTTCTTTACAATGAGCCATGTCTCAATTTTTTCTGTTCAGTACTTTTGGAGATATGGAGGTGCAAATTTTTTCGGTTTTTCCAAGATGGCGGCCGAACCACGTGACTGATGACGTCATCATTAACATGTTTTATTCCCCATGGAGAGTTCTTCACAATGAGCCATGTCTCAATTTTTTCTGTTCAGCACTTTGAGATATCGAGGTGCAAATTTTTTCGGTTTTTCCAAGATGGCGGCCGAACCACGTGACCGATGACGTCATCATTTGGGCACAGTATATTAGAGGGCAAGACCAATATGTGTGCCAAGTTTGGCGATTCTACGTGCAACGGTGTAGACGCAGTGCTGCAAACAGACAAACAGACAAACAGATGAAAAATCGGTCAGAGACCGAGGACTTGCCGGAATGTACTTTTTTATCGGCCATTTAGGACAAATATGGCGACCGAACCACGTGACCGATGACGTCATCATTAACATATTTTATTCCCCATGGAGAGTTCTTTACAATGAGCCATGTCTCAATTTTTTCTATTCAGCACTTTCGGAGCTGTTGAGGTGCAAAGTTTTCGGTTTTTCAAAGATGGCGGCCGAACCACGTGACATATGACGTCATCATTAACAAATTTCATTCCCCATGGAGAGTTCTTTACAATGAGCCATGTCTCAATTTTTTCTATTCAGCACTTTTGGACACATAGAGGTGCTAAGTTTTTCGGTTTTTCCAAGATGGCGGCCGAACCACTTCACCGATGACGTCATCAATTGGGCACAGTCTATTCCAGGGCAAGACCAATATGTGTGCAAAGTTTGGCGATTCTCCGTGCAACGGTGTAGACGCAGTGCTGCAAACAGACAGACAAACAGATGAAAAATCGGTCAGAGACCGAGGACTTGCCGGAATTTACTTTTTTATTGGCCATTTAGGACAAATATGGCGGCTGAACCACCTGACCGATGACATCATCATTAACATATTTTATTCCCCCTGGAGAGTTCTTTCCAATGAGCCATGTCTCAATTTTTTCTGTTCAGCACTTTTGGAGATAGAGGTGCAACGTTTTTCGGATTTTCCAAGATGGCGGCCGAACCACGTGACCGATGACGTCATCATTAACATATTTTATTCCCCATGGAGAGTTCTTTCCAATGAGCCATGTCTCAATTTTTTCTATTCAGCACTTTCGGAGATATGGAGGTGATTTTTTTCCCGTTTTTCCAAGATGGCGGCCGCACCACGTGACCGATGACGTCATCATTAACATATTTTATTCCACATGGAGAGTTCTTGACAATGAGCCATGTCTCAATTTTTTCTATTCAGCACTTTCGGAGATATGGAGGTGCTAGGTTTTTCGGTTTTCCAAGATGGCGGCCGACCACGTGACTGATGACGTCATCATTAACATATTTTATTCCCCATGGAGCGTTCTTTACAATGAGCCATGTCTCAATTTTTTCTGTTCAGCACTTTTGGAGATATCGTGGTGCAAAGTTTTGCCGTTTTTCCAAGATGGCGGCCGACCACGTGACTGATGACGTCATCATTAACATATTTTATTCCCCATGGAGAGTTCTTTACAATGAGCCATGTCTCAATTTTTTCTGTTCAGCACTTTTGGAGATATAGTGGTGCAAATTTTTGCCGTTTTTCCAAGATGGCGGCCGACCACGTGACATATGACGTCATCGTTAACATATTTTATTCCCCATGGAGAGTTCTTTACAATGAGCCATGTCTCAATTTTTTCTGTTCAGCACTTTTGGAGATACAGTATAGTGGTGCAAATTTTTGCCGTTTTTCCAAGATGGCGGCCGACCACGTGACATATGACGTCATCATTAACATATTTTATTCCCCATGGAGAGTTCTTTACAATGAGCCATGTCTCCATTTTTTCTGTTCAGTACTTTCGGAGATATAGAGGTGCAAAGTTTTTCGGTTTTTCCAAGATGGCGGCCGAACCACGTCACCGATGACGTCATCAATTGGGCACAGTCTATTCCAGGGCAAGACCAATATGTGTGCAAAGTTTGGCGATTCTCCGTGCAACGGTGTAGACGCAGTGCTGCAAACAGACAGACAAACAGACAAACAGACAGACAGATGAAAAATCGGTCAGAGACCGAGGACTTGCCGGAATGTACTTTTTTATCGGCCATTTAGGACAAATATGGCGGCCGAACCACGTGATAGATGACGTCATCATTAACATATTTTATTCCCCATGGAGAGTTCTTTACAAAGAGCCATGTCTCAACTTTTTCTATTCAGCACTTTTTGAGATATGGAGGTGCTACGTTTTTCGGTTTTTCCAAGATGGCGGCCGAACCACGTGACCTCTGATGTCATCATTAACATATTTTATTCCCCATGGAGAGTTCTTTACAATGAGCCATGTCTCAATTTTTTATATTCAGCACTTTCAGAGATATGGAGGTGCAAAATTTTTCGGTTTTTCCAAGATGGCGGCCGAACCACGTGACATATGACGTCATCATTAACATATTTTATTCCCCATGGAGAGTTCTTTACAATGAGCCATGTTTCAATTTTTTCTGTTCAGCACTTTTGGAGATATAGTGGTGCAAAGTTTTGCCGTTTTTCCAAGATGGCGGCCGACCACATGACATATGACGTCATCATTAACATATTTTATTCCCCATGGAGAGTTCTTTACAATGAGCCATGTCTCAATTTTTTCTGTTCAGCACTTTTGGAGATATCATGGTGCAAAGTTTTGCCGTTTTCCCAAGATGGCGGCCGACCACGTGACTGATGACGTCATCATTCACATATTTTATTCCCCATGGAGAGTTCTTTACAATGAGCCATGTCTCAATTTTTTCTATTCAGTACTTTCAGAGATATGGAGGTGCAAAGTTTTGCCGTTTTTCCAAGATGGCGGCCGACCACGTGACTGATGACGTCATCATTAACATCTTCTATTCCCCATGGAGAGTTCTTTACAATGAGCCATGTCTCAATTTTTTCTGTTCAGCACTTTTGGAGATTTCGTGGTGCAAAGTTTTGCCGTTTTTCCAAGATGGCGGCCGACCACGTGACTGATGATGTCATCATTAACATATTTTATTCCCCATGGAGAGTTCTTTACAACGAGCCATGTCTCAATTTTTTCTGTTCAGTACTTTCGGAGATATAGAAGTGCAAATTTTTTCGGTTTTTCCAAGATGGCGGCCGAACCACGTCACCGATGACGTCATCAATTGGGCACAGTCTATTCCAGGGCAAGACCAATATGTGTGCAAAGTTTGGCGATTCTCCGTGCAACGGTGTAGACGCAGTGCTGCAAACAGACAGACAAACAGACAGACAAACAGACAGACAGATGAAAAATCGGTCAGAGACAGAGGACTTGCCGGAATGTACTTTTTATCGGCCATTTAGGACAAATATGGCGGCCGAACCACGTGACTGAGGACGTCATCATTAACATATTTTATTCCCCTTGGAGAGTTCTTTACATTGAGCCATGTCTCAATTTTTTCTATTCAGCACTTTTGGAGATATGGAGGTGCAAAATTTTGCCGTTTTTCCAAGATGGCGGCCGACCACGTGACATATGACGTCATCATTAACATATTTTATTCCCCATGGAGAGTTCTTTACAATGAGCCATGTCTCAATTTTTTCTGTTCAGCACTTTTGGATATATAGTGGCGCAACGTTTTGCCGTTTTTCCAAGATGGCGGCCGAACCACGTGACCGATGACGTCATCAGTAACATATTTTATTCCCCATGGAGAGTTATTTACAATGAGCCATGTCTCAATTTTTTCTGTTCAGTACTTTCGGAGATATAGAGGTGCAAAGTTTTTCGGTTTTTCCAAGATGGCGGCCGAACCACGTCACCGATGACGTCATCAATTGGGCACAGTCTATTCCAGGGCAAGACCAATATGTGTGCAAAGTTTGGCGATTCTACGTGCAACGGTGTAGACGCAGTGCTGCAAACAGACAGACAGACAAACAGACAGACAAACAGATGAAAAATCGGTCAGAGACCGAGGACTTGCCGGAATGTACTTTTTTATCGGCCATTTAGGACAAATATGGTGGCCGAAACACGTGATAGATGACGTCATCAGTAACTTATTTTATTCCCCATGGAGAGTTCTTTTCAATGAGCCATGTCTCAATTTTTTATATTCAGCACTTTCAGAGATATGGAGGTGCAATTTTTTTCCAAGATGGCGGCCGAACCACGTGACATATGACGTCATCATTAACATATTTTATTCCCCATGGAGAGTTCTTTCCAATGAGCCATGTCTCAATTTTTTCTGTTCAGCACTTTTGGAGATATAGTGGTGCAAAGTTTTGCCGTTTTTCCAAGATGGCGGCCGACCACGTGACATATGACGTCATCATTAACATATTTTATTCCCCATGGAGAGTTCTTTACAATGAGCCATGTCTCAATTTTTTCTATTCAGCACTTTCGGAGATATGGAGGTGCAAAGTTTTTCGGATTTTCCAAGATGGCGGCCGAATCACGTGAACGATGACGTCATCATTAACATATTTTATTCCCCATGGTGAGTTCTTTACAATGAGCCATGTCTCAATTTTTTCTGTTCAGGACTTTCGGAGATATGGAGGTGCAAAAATTTTCGTTTTTTCCAAGATGGCGGCCGAACCACGTGACCGATGACGTCATCATTAACATATTTTATTCCCCATGGAGAGTTCTTTACAATGAGCCATGTCTCAATTTTTTCTGTTCAGCACTTTGAGATATCGAGGTGCAAAATTTTTCGGTTTTTCCAAGATGGCGGCCGAACCACGTGACCGATGACGTCATCATTTGGGCACAGTATATTAGAGGGCAAGACAAATACGTGTGCAAAGTTTGGTGATTCTACGTGCAACGGTGTAGACGTAGTGCTGCAAACAGACAAACAGACAAACAGACAAACAGACAAACAGACAAATGAAAAATCGGTCAGAGACCGAGGACTTGCCGGAATGTACTTTTTTATCGGCCATTTAGGACAAATAGGGCGGCCGAACCACGTGACCGATGACGTCATAATTAACATATTTTATTCCCCATGGAGAGTTCTTTACAATGAGCCATACCTCAATTTTTTCTATTCAGGACTTTTGTAGATGTGGAGGTGCAGAGTTTTTCGGTTTTTCCAAGATGGCGGCCGAACCACGTGACCGATGACATCATCATTAACATATTTTGTTCCCCATGGAGAGTTCTTTACAATGAGCCATGTCTCAATTTTTTCTATTCAGCACTTTCGGAGATATGGAGGTGCTAAGTTTTTCGGTTTTTCCAAGATGGCGGCCGACCACGTGACTGATGACGTCATCATTAACATATTTTATGCCCCATGGAGAGTTCTTTACAATGAGCCATGTCTCAATTTTTTCTGTTCAGCACTTTTGGAGATATAGTGGTGCAAATTTTTGCCGTTTTTCCAAGATGGCGGCCGACCACGTGACATATGACGTCATCATTAACATATTTTATTCCCCATGGAGAGTTCTTTACAATGAGCCATGTCTCAATTTTTTCTGTTCAGTACTTTCGGAGATATAGAGGTGCAAATTTATTCGGTTTTTCCAAGATGGCGGCCGAACCACGTCACCGATGACGTCATCATTGAGGCACAGTATATTAGAGGGCAAGACCATTATGTGTGCAAAGTTTGGCGATTCTCCGTGCAACGGTGTAGACGCAGTGCTGCAAACAGACAAACAGACAGACAAACAGACAAACAGACAAACAGACAAACAGACAAACAAACGAACAGATCAACATACTTGCCGGAAAATTTTTCCGGCAAGTAACAAACGAACAGATCAACATACTTGCCGGAATCTTTTCCGGCAAGTAACAAACAGACAAACAAACGAACAGATCAACATACTTGCCGGAATCTTTTCCGGCAAGTAACAAACAGATGAAAAATCGGTCAGAGACCGAGGACTTGCCGGAATGTACTTTTTTATCGGCCATTTAGGACAAATATGGCGGCCAAACCACGTGACCGATGAAGTCATCATTACTTGTTTTCTAAACTAATTTATTCCTTGATGATGCTCAAGAAATTTCATCTTGATCGGATGAAGTTTTGTACTTGGCGAATTATGACGTCATAATGGAGGAACCTATGACATCATCATTAACATATTTTATTCCCCATGGAGAGTTCTTTACAATGAGTCATGTCTCAATTTTTTCTATTCAGGACGTTTGGAGATGTGGAGGTGCAGAGTTTTTCGGTTTTTCAAAGATGGCGGCCGAACCACGTGACTGATGACGTCATCATTAACATATTTTATTCCCCATGGAGAGTTCTTTACAATGAGCCATGTCTCAATTTTTTCTGTTCAGCACTTTTGGAGATATAGTGGTGCAAAGTTTTGCCGTTTTTCCAAGATGGCGGCCGACCACGTGACATATGACATCATCGTTAACATATTTTATTCCCCATGGAGAGTTCTTTACAATGAGCCATGTCTCAATTTTTTCTGTTCAGGACTTTTGGAGATTTCGTGGTGCAAAGTTTTGCCGTTTTTCCAAGATGGCGGCCGACCACGTGACCGATGACGTCATCATTAACATATTTTATTCCACATGGAGAGTTCTTGACAATGAGCCATGTCTCAATTTTTTCTATTCAGCACTTTCGGAGATATGGAGGTGCTAGGTTTTTCGGTTTTTCCAAGATGGCGGCCGAACCACGTGACATATGACGTCATCATTAACATATTTTATTCCCCATTGAGAGTTCTTTACAATGAGCCATGTCTCAATTTTTTCTGTTCAGCACATTTGGAGATATAGTGGTGCACAGTTTTGCTGTTTTACCAAGATGGCGGCCGACCACGTGACTGATGACGTCATCATTAACATATTTTATTCCCCATGGAGAGTTCTTTACAATGAGCCATGTCTCAATTTTTTCTGTTCAGCACATTTGGAGATATAGTGGTGCAAAGTTTTGCCGTTTTTCCAAGATGGCGGCCGACCACGTGACTGATGATGTCATCATTAACATATTTTATTCCCCATGGAGAGTTCTTTACAATGAGCCATGTCTCAATTTTTTCTGTTCAGTACTTTCGGAGATATAGAAGTGCAAAGTTTTTCGGTTTTTCCAAGATGGCGGCCGAACCACGTCACCGATGACGTCATCAATTGGGCACAGTCTATTCCAGGGCAAGACCAATATGTGTGCAAAGTTTGGCGATTCTCCGTGCAACGGTGTAGACGCAGTGCTGCAAACAGACAGACAAACAGACAAACAGACAGACAAACAGACAGATGAAAAATCGGTCAGAGACCGAGGACTTGCCGGAATGTACTTTTTTATCGGCCATTTAGGACAAATATGGCGGCCGAAACACGTGATAGATGATGTCATCATTAACTTATTTTATTCCCCATGGAGAGTTCTTTTCAATGAGCCATGTCTCAATTTTTTCTATTCAGCACTTTCAGAGATATGGAGGTGCAATTTTTTTCCAAGATGGCGGCCGAACCACGTGACATATGACGTCATCATTAACATATTTTATTCCCCATGGAGAGTTCTTTCCAATGAGCCATGTCTCAATTTTTTCTGTTCAGCACTTTTGGAGATATAGTGGTGCAAAGTTTTGCCGTTTTTCCAAGATGGCGGCCGACCACGTGACATATGACGTCATCATTAACATATTTTATTCCCCATGGAGTTCTTTACAATGAGCCATGTCTCAATTTTTTCTGTTCAGTACTTTCGGAGATATAGAGGTGCAAAGTTTTTCGGTTTTTCCAAGATGGCGGCCGAACCACGTCACCGATGACGTCATCAATTGGGCACAGTCTATTCCAGGGCAACACCAATATGTGTGCAAAGTTTGGCAATTCTACGTGCAACGGTGTAGACGCAGTGCTGCAAACAGACAGACAAACAGACAGATGAAAAATCGGTCAGAGACCGAGGACTTGCCGGCATGTACTTTTTTATCGGCCATTTAGGACAAATATGGCAGCCGAACCACGTGACCGATGACGTCATCATTAACATATTTTATTCCCCATGGAGAGTTCTTTACAATGAGCCATGCCTCAATTTTTTCTATTCAGGACTTTTGGAGATGTGGAGGTGCAGAGTTTTTCGGTTTTTCCAAGATGGCGACCGAACCACGTGACCAATGACATCATCATTAACATATTTTATTCCCCATGGAGAGTTCCTTACAATGAGCCATGTCTCAATTTTTTCTATTCAGCACTTTCGGAGATATGGAGGTGCTAGGTTTTTCGGTTTTTCCAAGATGGCGGCCGACCACGTGACTGATGACGTCATCATTAACATATTTTATTCCCCATGGAGAGTTCTTTACAATGAGCCATGTCTCAATTTTTTCTGTTCAGCACTTTTGGAGATATTGTGGTGCAAAGTTTTGCCGTTTTTCCAAGATGGCGGCCGACCACGTGACCGATGGCATCATCATTACCATATTTTATTCCCCATGGAGAGTTCTTTACAATGAGCCATGTCTCAATTTTTTCTATTCAGCACTTTTGGAGATTTCGTGGTGCAAAGTTTTGCCGTTTTTCCAAGATGGCGGCCGACCACGTGACTGCTGACGTCATCATTAACATATTTTATTCCCCATGGAGAGTTCTTTACAATGAGCCATGTCTCAATTTTTTCTGTTCAGCACTTTTGGAGATATAGTGGTGCAAAAGTTTTCGGTTTTTCCAAGATGGCGGCCGACCACGTGACATATGACGTCATCATTAACATATTTTATTGCCCATGGAGAGTTCTTTACAATGAGCCATGTCTGATTTTTTTCTGTTCAGCACTTTTGGAGATATAGTGGTGCAAAGTTTTGCAGTTTTTCCAAGATGGCGGCCGACCACGTGACATATGACATCATCATTAACATATTTTATTCCCCATGCAGAGTTCTTTACAATGAGCCATGTCTCAATTTTTTATGTTCAGCACTTTTGGAGATATAGTGGTGCAAAGTTTTGCCGTTTTTCCAAGATGGCGGCCGACCACGTGACTGATGACGTCATCATTAACATATTTTATTTCCCATGGAGAGTTCTTTACAATGAGCCATGTCTCAATTTTTTCTGTTCAGCACTTTTGGAGAAAAAGTGGTGCAAAGTTTTGCCGTTTTTCCAAGATGGCGGCCGACCACGTGACATATGACGTCATCATTAACATATTTTATTCCCCATGGAGAGTTCTTTACAATGAGCCATGTCTCAATTTTTTCTGTTCAGCACTTTTGGAGATATAGTGGTGCAAAGTTTTGCCGTTTTTCCAAGATGGCGGCCGACCACGTGACATATGACGTCATCATTAACATATTTTATTCCCCATGGAGAGTTCTTTACAATGAGCCATGTCTCAATTTTTTCTGTTCAGCACTTTTGGAGATATAGTGGTGCAAATTTTTGCCGTTTTTCCAAGATGGCGGCCGACCACGTGACATATGACGTCATCATTAACATATTTTATTCCCCATGGAGAGTTCTTTACAATGAGCCATGTCTCAATTTTTTCTGTTCAGCACTTTTGGAGATATAGTGGCGCAACGTTTTGCCGTTTTTCCAAGATGGCGCCCGAACCACGTGACTGATGACGTCATCATTTACATATTTTATTCCCCATGGAGTGTTCTTTACAATGAGCCATGTCTCAATTTTTTCTGTACAGTACTTTCGGAGATATAGAGGTGCAAAGTTTTTCGGTTTTTCCAAGATGGCGGCCGAACCACGTCACCGATGACGTCATCAATTGGGC
This sequence comes from Myxine glutinosa, assembly GCF_964187855.1. Taxonomy (NCBI): domain Eukaryota; kingdom Metazoa; phylum Chordata; class Myxini; order Myxiniformes; family Myxinidae; genus Myxine; species Myxine glutinosa. The sequence goes on along the minus strand of NC_136266.1, from coordinate 78,920,109 downwards.
ACAGTCTATTCCAGGGCAAGACCAATATGTGTGCAAAGTTTGGCGATTCTCCGTGCAACGGTGTAGACGCAGTGCTGCAAACAGACAGACAGACAAACAGACAGACAAACAGACAAACGAACAGATCAACATACTTGCCGGAAAAATTTTTCCGGCAAGTAACAAACAGACAAACAGACAAACAAACGAACAGATCAACATACTTGCCGGAAAATTTTTCCGGCAAGTAACAAACGAACAGATCAACATACTTGCCAGAAAATTTTTCCGGCAAGTAATGAAAAATCGGTCAGAGACCGAGGACTTGCCGGAATGTACTTTTTTATCTGCCATTTAGGACAAATATGGCGGCCGAACCACGTGACCGATGACGTCATCATTAACATATTTTATTCCCCATGGAGAGTTCTTTACAATGAGCCATGCCTCAATTTTTTCTATTCAGGACTTTTGGAGATGTGGAGGTGCAGAGTTTTTCGGTTTTTCCAAGATGGCGGCCGACCACGTGACATATGACATCATTAACATATTTTATTCCCCATGGAGAGTTCTTTACAATGAGCCATGTCTCAATTTTTTCTATTCAGCACTTTCAGAGATATAGAGGTGCTAGGTTTTTCGGTTTTTCCAAGATGGCAGCCGACCACGTGACTGATGACGTCATCATTAACATATTTTATTCCCCATGGAGAGTTCTTTACAATGAGCCATGTCTCAATTTTTTCTGTTCAGCACTTTTGGCGATATAGTGGTGCAAAATTTTGCCGTTTTTCCAAGATGGCGGCCGACCACGTGACATATGACGTCATCATTAACATATTTTATTCCCCATGGAGAGTTCTTTACAATGAGCCATGTCTCAATTTTTTCTGTTCAGCACTTTTGGAGATATCGTGGCGCAACGTTTTGCCGTTTTTCCAAGATGGCGACCGAACCACGTGACTGATGACGTCATCATTTACATATTTTATTCCGCATGGAGAGTTCTTTACAATGAGCCATGTCTCAATTTTTTCTGTTCAGTACTTTCGGAGATATATAGGTGCAACGTTTTTCGGTTTTTCCAAGATGGCGGCCGAACCACGTCACCGATGACGTCATCAATTGGGCACAGTCTATTCCAGGGCAAGACCAATATGTGTGCAAAGTTTGGCGATTCTACGTGCAACGGTGTAGACGCAGTGCTGCAAACAGACAAACAAACAGACAGACAGACAGACAGACAGACAGACAGACAAACAAACGAACAGATCAACATACTTGCCGGAATCTTTTCCGGCAAGTAACAAACAAACGAACAGATCAACATACTTGCCGGAAAATTTTTCCGGCAAGTAATGAAAAATCGGTCAGAGACCGAGGACTTGCCGGAATTTACTTTTTTATCGGCCATTTAGGACAAATATGGCGGCCGAACCACGTGACCGATGATGTCATCATTAACATATTTTATTCCCCGTGGAGAGTTGTTTACAATGAGCCATGTCTCAATTTTTTCTGTTAAGCACTTTTGGAGATATAGTGGTGCAAAGTTTTGCCGTTTTTCCAAGATGGCGGCCGACCACGTGACTGATGACGTCATCATTAAGATATTTTATTCCCCATGGAGAGTTCTTTACAATGAGCCATGTCTCAATTTTTTCTGTTCAGTACTTTTGGAGATATGGAGGTGCAAATTTTTTCGGTTTTTCCAAGATGGCGGCCGAACCACGTGACTGATGACGTCATCATTAACATGTTTTATTCCCCATGGAGAGTTCTTCACAATGAGCCATGTCTCAATTTTTTCTGTTCAGCACTTTGAGATATCGAGGTGCAAATTTTTTCGGTTTTTCCAAGATGGCGGCCGAACCACGTGACCGATGACGTCATCATTTAGGCACAGTATATTAGAGGGCAAGACCAATATGTGTGCCAAGTTTGGCGATTCTACGTGCAACGGTGTAGACGCAGTGCTGCAAACAGACAAACAGACAAACAGATGAAAAATCGGTCAGAGACCGAGGACTTGCCGGAATGTACTTTTTTATCGGCCATTTAGGACAAATATGGCGACCGAACCACGTGACCGATGACGTCATCATTAACATATTTTATTCCCCATGGAGAGTTCTTTACAATGAGCCATGTCTCAATTTTTTCTATTCAGCACTTTCGGAGCTGTTGAGGTGCAAAGTTTTCGGTTTTTCAAAGATGGCGGCCGAACCACGTGACATATGACGTCATCATTAACAAATTTCATTCCCCATGGAGAGTTCTTTACAATGAGCCATGTCTCAATTCTTTCTGTTCAGCACTTTTGGAGATATAGTGGTGCAAATTTTTGCCGTTTTTCCAAGATGGCGGCCGACCACGTGACATATGACATCATCATTAACATATTTTATTCCCCATGGAGAGTTCTTTACCATGAGCCATGTCTCAATTTTTTCTGTTCAGCACTTTTGGAGATACAGTGGAACAAATTTTTGCCGTTTTTCCAAGATGGCGGCCGACCACGTGACATATGACGTCATCATTAACATATTTTATTCCCCATGGAGAGTTCTTTACAATAAGCCATGTCTCAACTTTTTCATTTCAGCACTTTCGGAGATGTTGAGGTGCAAAGTTTTCGGTTTTTCCAAGATGGCGGCCGTACCACGTGACCGATGACGTCATCATTAACATATTTTATTCCACATGGAGAGTTATTGACAATGAGCCATGTCTCAATTTTTTCTATTCAGCACTTTCAGAGATATGGAGGTGCAAAGTTTTTCGGTTTTTCCAAGATGGCGGCCGAACCACGTGACATATGACGTCATCATTAACATATTTTATTCCCCATGGAGAGTTCTTTACAATGAGCCATGTCTCCATTTTTTCTGTTCAGCACTTTTGGAGATATAGTGGTGCAAAGTTTTGCCGTTTTTCCAAGATGGCGGCCGACCACGTGACATATGACGTCATCATTAACATATTTTATTCCCCATGGAGAGTTCTTTACAATGAGCCATGTCTCAATTTTTTCTGTTCAGCACTTTTGGAGATATAGTGGCGCAACGTTTTGCCGTTTTTCCAAGATGGCGACCGAACCACGTGACTGATGACGTCATCATTTACATATTTTATTCCCCATGGAGGGTTCTTTACAATGAGCCATGTCTCAATTTTTTCTGTTCAGTACTTTCGGAGATATAGAGGTGCAAAGTTTTTCGGTTTTTCCAAGATGGCGGCCGAACCACGTCACCGATGACGTCATCAATTGGGCACAGTCTATTCCAGGGCAAGACCAATAAGTGTGCAAAGTTTGGCGATTCTACGTGCAACGGTGTAGACGCAGTGCTGCAAACAGACAGACAGACAGACAGATGAAAAATCGGTCAGAGACCGAGGACTTGCCGGAATGTACTTTTTTATAGGCCATTTAGGACAAATATGGCGGCCGAACCACGTGACCGATGACGTCATCATTAACATATTTTATTCCACATGGAGAGTTCTTTGTAACGAGCGATGTCTCAATTCTTTCTATTCAGCACTTTTGGAGATATGGAGGTGCTAAGTTTTTCCGTTTTTCCAAGATGGCGGCCGAACCACGTGACCTATGACGTCTTATTAACATATTTTATTCCACATGGAGAGTTCTTTACAATGAGCCATGTCTCAATTTTTTCTATTCAGTACTTTCAGAGATATAGAGGTGCAAAATTTTTCGGTTTTTCCAAGATGGCGGCCGAACCACGTGACTGATGACGTCATCATTAACATATTTTATTCCGCATGGAGAGTTCTTTACAATGAGCCATGTCTCAATTTTTTGTGTTCAGCACTTTTGGAGATATAGTGGTGCAACGTTTTGCCGTTTTTCCAAGATGGCGGCGGAACCACGTGACTGATGGCGTCATCATTAACATATTTTATTCCTCATGGAGAGTTCTTTCCAATGAGCCATGTCTCAATTTTTTATATTCAGTACTTTCAGAGATATGGAGGTGCAAAGTTTTGCCGTTTTTCCAAGATGGCGGCCGAACCACGTGACCTATGACGTCATCATTAACATGTTTTATTCCCCATGGAGAGTTATTTACAATGAGCCATGTCTCAATTTTTTCTGTTCAGCACTTTGAGATGTCGAGGTGCAAAATTTTTCGGTTTTTCCAAGATGGCGGCCGAACCACGTGACCGATGACGTCATCATTTGGGCACAGTATATTAGAGGGCAAGACAAATACGTGTGCAAAGTTTGGCGATTCTACGTGCAACGGTGTAGATGTAGTGCTGCAAACAGACAAACAGACAGACAAACAAACGAACAGATCAACATACTTGCCGGAATATTTTCCGGCAAGTAATGAAAAATCGGTCAGAGACCGAGGACTTGCCGGAATGTACTTTTTTATCGGCCATTTAGGACAAATATGGCGGCTGAAGCACGTGACCGATGACGTCATCATTAACATATTTTATTCCCCATGGAGAGTTCTTTACAATGAGCCATGTCTCAATCTTTTCTATTCAGCACTTTCGGAGATATGGAGGTGCTAAGTTTTTCGGTTTTTCCAAGATGGCGGCCGACCACGTGACTGATGACGTCATCATTAACATATTTTATTCCCCATGGAGAGTTCTTTACAATGAGCCATGTCTCAATTTTTTCTGTACAGTACTTTCGGAGATATAGAGGTGCAAAGTTTTTCGGTTTTTCCAAGATGGCGGCCGAACCACGTCACCGATGACGTCATCAATTGGGCACAGTCTATTCCAGGGCAAGACCAATATGTGTGCAAAGTTTGGCGATTCTCCGTGCAACGGTGTAGACGCAGTGCTGCAAACAGACAGACAAACAGATGAAAAATCGGTCAGAGACCGAGGACTTGCCGGAATTTACTTTTTTGTCGGCCATTTAGGACAAATATGGCGGCCGAACCATGTGACCGATGACATCATCATTAACATATTTTATTCCCCATGGAGAGTTCTTTACAATGAGCCACGTCTCAATTTTTTCTATTCAGCACTTCCGGAGATATATCGAGGTGCTAAGTTTTTTGGTTTTTCCAAGATGGCGGCCGAACCACGTGACCGATGACGTCATCATTAACATGTTTTATTCCCCATGGAGAGTTCTTTCCAATGAGCCATGTCTCATTTTTTCTATTCAGCACTGGAGGTGCAAAGTTTTTCGGTTTTTCCAAGATGGCGGCCGGACCACATGACCGATGACGTCATCATTAACATGTTTTATTCCGCATGGAGAGTTCTTTACAATGAGCCATGTCTCAATTTTTTCTATTCAGAGATATGGAGGTGCAAAAATTTTCGGTTTTTCCAAGATGGCGGCCGAACCACGTGACATATGATGTCATCATTAACAAATTTTATTCCCCATGGAGAGTTCTTTACAATGAGCCATGTCTCAATTTTTTCTGTTCAGCACTTTTGGAGATATAGTGGTGCAAAGTTTTGCCGTTTTTCCAAGATGGCGGCCGACCACGTGACATATGACATCATCATTAACATATTTTATTCCCCATGGAGAGTTCTTTACAATGAGCCATGTCTCAATTTTTTCTGTTCAGCACTTTTGGAGATTTCGTGGTGCAAAGTTTTGCCGTTTTTCCAAGATGGCGGCCGACCACGTGACTGCTGACGTCATCATTAACATATTTTATTCCCCATGGAGAGTTCTTTACAATGAGCCATGTCTCAATTTTTTCTGTTCAGCACTTTTGGAGATATAGTGGTGCAAAAGTTTTCGGTTTTTCCAAGATGGCGGCCGACCACGTGACATATGACGTCATCATTAACATATTTTATTGCCCATGGAGAGTTCTTTACAATGAGCCATGTCTGATTTTTTTCTGTTCAGCACTTTTGGAGATATAGTGGTGCAAAGTTTTGCAGTTTTTCCAAGATGGCGGCCGACCACGTGACATATGACATCATCATTAACATATTTTATTCCCCATGCAGAGTTCTTTACAATGAGCCATGTCTCAATTTTTTATGTTCAGCACTTTTGGAGATATAGTGGTGCAAAGTTTTGCCGTTTTTCCAAGATGGCGGCCGACCACGTGACTGATGACGTCATCATTAACATATTTTATTTCCCATGGAGAGTTCTTTACAATGAGCCATGTCTCAATTTTTTCTGTTCAGCACTTTTGGAGAAAAAGTGGTGCAAAGTTTTGCCGTTTTTCCAAGATGGCGGCCGACCACGTGACATATGACGTCATCATTAACATATTTTATTCCCCATGGAGAGTTCTTTACAATGAGCCATGTCTCAATTTTTTCTGTTCAGCACTTTTGGAGATATAGTGGTGCAAAGTTTTGCCGTTTTTCCAAGATGGCGGCCGACCACGTGACATATGACGTCATCATTAACATATTTTATTCCCCATGGAGAGTTCTTTACAATGAGCCATGTCTCAATTTTTTCTGTTCAGCACTTTTGGAGATATAGTGGTGCAAATTTTTGCCGTTTTTCCAAGATGGCGGCCGACCACGTGACATATGACGTCATCATTAACATATTTTATTCCCCATGGAGAGTTCTTTACAATGAGCCATGTCTCAATTTTTTCTGTTCAGCACTTTTGGAGATATAGTGGCGCAACGTTTTGCCGTTTTTCCAAGATGGCGCCCGAACCACGTGACTGATGACGTCATCATTTACATATTTTATTCCCCATGGAGTGTTCTTTACAATGAGCCATGTCTCAATTTTTTCTGTACAGTACTTTCGGAGATATAGAGGTGCAAAGTTTTTCGGTTTTTCCAAGATGGCGGCCGAACAACGTCACCGATGACGTCATCAATTGGGCAAAGTCTATTCCAGGGCAAGACCAATATGTGTGCAAAGTTTGGCGATTCTCCGTGCAACGGTGTAGACGCAGTGCTGCAAACAGACAGACAGACAAACAGACAGACAAACAGATGAAAAATCGGTCAGAGACCGAGGACTTGCCGGAATGTACTTTTTTATCCGCCATTTAGGACAAATATGGCGGCCGAACCACGTGACCGATGACGTCATCATTAACATATTTTATTCCCCATGGAGAGTTCTTTACAATGAGGCATGTCTCAATTTTTTCTATTCAGCACTTTTGGACACATAGAGGTGCTAAGTTTTTCGGTTTTTCCAAGATGGCGGCCGAACCACGTTACATATGACATCATCATTAACATATTTTATTCCCCATGGAGAGTTCTTTACAATGAGCCATGTCTCAATTTTTTCTGTTCAGCACTTTTGGAGATATAGTGGTGCAAAGTTTTGCCGTTTTTCCAAGATGGCGGCCGACCAGGTGACCGATGACGTCATCATTAACATATTTTATTCCCCATGGAGAGTTCTTTACAATGAGCCATGTCTCAATTATTTCTGTTCAGCACTTTTGGAGATATAGTGGTGCAAAGTTTTGCCGTTTTTCCAAGATGGCGGCCGACCACGTGACATATGACGTCATCATTAACATATTTTATTCCCCATGGAGAGTTCTTTCCAATGAGCCATGTCTCAATTTTTTCTGTTCAGCACTTTTGGAGATATAGTGGCGCAACGATTTGCCGTTTTTCCAAGATGGCGACCGAACCACGTGACTGATGACGTCATCATTTACATATTTTATTCCCCATGGAGAGTTCTTTACAATGAGCCATGTCTCAATTTTTTCTGTTCAGTACTTTCGGAGATATAGAGGTGCAAATTTATTCGGTTTTTCCAAGATGGCGGCCGAACCACGTCACCGATGACGTCATCATTGGGGCACAGTATATTAGAGGGCAAGACCATTATGTGTGCAAAGTTTGGCGATTCTCCGTGCAACGGTGTAGACGCAGTGCTGCAAACAGACAAACAGACAGACAAACAGACAAACAGACAAGACCAATATGTGTGCAAAGTTTGGCGATTCTACGTGCAACGGTGTAGACGCAGTGCTGCAAACAGACAAACAGACAGACAAGATGGCGGCCGAACCACGTGACATATGACGTCATCAGTAACAAATTTTATTCCCCATGGAGAGTTCTTTACAATGAGCCATGTCTCAATTTTTTCTGTTCAGCACTTTCAGAGATATGGAGGTGCAATTTTTTTCCAAGATGGCGGCCGAACCACGTGACATATGACGTCATCATTAACATATTTTATTCCCCATGGAGAGTTCTTTACAATGAGCCATGTCTCAATTTTTTCTGTTCAGCACTTTTGGAGATATAGTGGTGCAAAGTTTTGCCGTTTTTCCAAGATGGCGGCCGACCACGTGACTGATGACGTCATCATTAACATATCTTATTCCCCATGGAGTTCTTTACAATGAGCCGTGTCTCAATTTTTTCTATTCAGCACATTCAGAGATATGGAGGTACAAAATTTTTCGGTTTTTCCAAGATGGCGGCCGACCACGTGACTGATGACGTCATCATTAACATATTTTATTCCCCATGGAGAGTTCTTTACAATGAGCCAAGTCTCAATTTTTTCTGTTCAGCACTTTTGGAGATATAGTGGCGCAACGTTTTTCGGTTTTTCCAAGATGGCGCCAGAACCACGTGACTGATGACGTCATCATTTACGTATTTTATTCCCCATGGAGAGTTCTTTACAACGAGCCATGTCTCAATTTTTTCTGTTCAGTACTTTCGGAGATATAGAGGTGCAAAGTTTTTCGGTTTTTCCAAGATGGCGGCCGAACCACGTCACCGATGACGTCATCAATTGGGCACAGTCTATTCCAGGGCAAGACCAATATGTGTGCAAAGTTTGGCGATTCTACGTGCAACGGTGTAGACGCAGTGCTGCAAACAGACAGACAGACAGACAGACAGACAGACAGACAGACAAACAGACAGATGAAAAATCGGTCAGAGACCGAGGACTTGCCGGAATGTACTTTTTTATCCGCCATTTAGGACAAATATGGCGGCCGAACCACGTGACCGATGACGTCATCATTAACATATTTTATTCCCCATGGAGAGTTCTTTACAATGAGGCATGTCTCAATTTTTTCTATTCAGCACTTTTGGACACATAGAGGTGCTAAGTTTTTCGGTTTTTCCAAGATGGCGGCCGAACCACGTTACATATGACATCATCATTAACATATTTTATTCCCCATGGAGAGTTCTTTACAATGAGCCATGTCTCAATTTTTTCTGTTCAGCACTTTTGGAGATATAGTGGTGCAAAGTTTTGCCGTTTTTCCAAGATGGCGGCCGACCAGGTGACCGATGACGTCATCATTAACATATTTTATTCCCCATGGAGAGTTCTTTACAATGAGCCATGTCTCAATTATTTCTGTTCAGCACTTTTGGAGATATAGTGGTGCAAAGTTTTGCCGTTTTTCCAAGATGGCGGCCGACCACGTGACATATGACGTCATCATTAACATATTTTATTCCCCATGGAGAGTTCTTTCCAATGAGCCATGTCTCAATTTTTTCTGTTCAGCACTTTTGGAGATATAGTGGCGCAACGATTTGCCGTTTTTCCAAGATGGCGACCGAACCACGTGACTGATGACGTCATCATTTACATATTTTATTCCCCATGGAGAGTTCTTTACAATGAGCCATGTCTCAATTTTTTCTGTTCAGTACTTTCGGAGATATAGAGGTGCAAATTTATTCGGTTTTTCCAAGATGGCGGCCGAACCACGTCACCGATGACGTCATCATTGGGGCACAGTATATTAGAGGGCAAGACCATTATGTGTGCAAAGTTTGGCGATTCTCCGTGCAACGGTGTAGACGCAGTGCTGCAAACAGACAAACAGACAGACAAACAGACAAACAGACAAGACCAATATGTGTGCAAAGTTTGGCGATTCTACGTGCAACGGTGTAGACGCAGTGCTGCAAACAGACAAACAGACAGACAAGATGGCGGCCGAACCACGTGACATATGACGTCATCAGTAACAAATTTTATTCCCCATGGAGAGTTCTTTACAATGAGCCATGTCTCAATTTTTTCTGTTCAGCACTTTCAGAGATATGGAGGTGCAATTTTTTTCCAAGATGGCGGCCGAACCACGTGACATATGACGTCATCATTAACATATTTTATTCCCCATGGAGAGTTCTTTACAATGAGCCATGTCTCAATTTTTTCTGTTCAGCACTTTTGGAGATATAGTGGTGCAAAGTTTTGCCGTTTTTCCAAGATGGCGGCCGACCACGTGACTGATGACGTCATCATTAACATATCTTATTCCCCATGGAGTTCTTTACAATGAGCCGTGTCTCAATTTTTTCTATTCAGCACATTCAGAGATATGGAGGTACAAAATTTTTCGGTTTTTCCAAGATGGCGGCCGACCACGTGACTGATGACGTCATCATTAACATATTTTATTCCCCATGGAGAGTTCTTTACAATGAGCCAAGTCTCAATTTTTTCTGTTCAGCACTTTTGGAGATATAGTGGCGCAACGTTTTTCGGTTTTTCCAAGATGGCGCCAGAACCACGTGACTGATGACGTCATCATTTACGTATTTTATTCCCCATGGAGAGTTCTTTACAACGAGCCATGTCTCAATTTTTTCTGTTCAGTACTTTCGGAGATATAGAGGTGCAAAGTTTTTCGGTTTTTCCAAGATGGCGGCCGAACCACGTCACCGATGACGTCATCAATTGGGCACAGTCTATTCCAGGGCAAGACCAATATGTGTGCAAAGTTTGGCGATTCTACGTGCAACGGTGTAGACGCAGTGCTGCAAACAGACAGACAGACAGACAGACAGACAGACAGACAAACAGACAGACAAACGAACAGATCAACATACTTGCCGGAAAAATTTTTCCGGCAAGTAATGAAAAATCGGTCAGAGACCGAGGACTTGCCGGAATATACTTTTTTATTGGCCATTTAGGACAAATATGGCGGCCGAACCACATGGCCGATGACGTCATCATTAACATATTTTATTCCCCATGGAGAGTTCTTTACAATGAGCCATGTCTCAATTTTTTCTGTTCAGCACTTTTGGAGATATAGTGGTGCAAAGTTTTGCCGTTTTTCCAAGATGGCGGCCGAACCACGTGACTGATGAGGTCATCATTAACATATTTTATTGCCCATGGAGAGTTCTTTACAATGAGCCATGTCTCAATTTTTTCTATTCAGCACTTTCGGAGATATGGAGGTGCAAAGTTTTTCGGATTTTCCAAGATGGCGGCCGAATCACGTGACCGATGACGTCATCATTAACATATTGTATTCTCCATGGAGAGTTCTTTGCAATGAGCCATGTCTCAATTTTTTCTATTCAGTACATTCAGAGATATGGATGTGCAAATTTTTTCGGTTTTTCCAAGATGGCGGCCGACCACGTGACTGATGACGTCATCATTAACATATTTTATTCCCCATGTGGAGTTCTTTACAATGAGCCATGTCTCAATTTTTTCTGTTCAGCACTTTTGGCGATATAGTGGTGCAACGTTTTGCCGTTTTTCCAAGATGGCGGCCGACCACGTGACATATGACGTCATCATTAACATATTTTATTCCCCATGGAGAGTTCTTTACAATGAGCCATGTATCAATTTTTTCTGTTCAGCACTTTTGGAGATATCGTGGCGCAACTTTTTGCCGTTTTTCCAAGATGGCGACCGAACCACGTGACTGATGACGTCATCATTTACATATTTTATTCCGCATGGAGAGTTCTTTACAATGAGCCATGTCTCAATTTTTTCTGTTCAGCACTTTCGGAGATGTGGAGGTGCAGAGTTTTTCGGTTTTTCCAAGATGGCGGCCGAACCACGTGACCGATGACGTCATCAATTGGGCACAGTCTATTCCAGGGCAAGACCAATATGTGTGCAAAGTTTGGCGATTCTACGTGCAACGGTGTAGACGCAGTGCTGCAAACAGACAGACAGACAGACAGACAAACAGACAAACGAACAGATCAACATACTTGCCGGAAAAAATTTTCCGGCAAGTAATGAAAAATCGGTCAGAGACCGAGGACTTGCCGGAATGTACTCTTTTATCGGCCATTTAAGACAAATATGGCGTCCGAACCACGTGATAGATGACGTCATCATTAACATATACTAGGGCATGCCCGTACTATATCTATATCTAAAATTATATCCCCCCCCTCTATTTACATGAAATGGTTTGGTCCAAAGCGAACGGCTTGCGAGTGGTGACAATCCCCCCCCTCTATTTACATGCAATGGTTTGGTCCAAAGCGAACGGCTTCCGGAGTTTGGTAAAGAAATCGCCATCGCGTGCACAAACGCGCAGGAAAGCGAATGAAACGCAAATTCGTTTTTATTAGTTGTAAAACATAGTTTAACGCCAACATCGTTTGCAAACGTGAAATAAATGAATACGCTCTCAAATGTGCCATCCGAGGCAGAGTGTGCCCGCCACGTTCGGCACACGCGATCGTTCGCTGCTCTCTGATTGGTTGAATCGTTTTTTGGACATAGCTCGGTAAGTAATTGTCCGATTAATATGAAACCTTGAAAAGGCACATCCTCGGGTCCCCAGCAATATACCTGGCAAGTTAAAAGTATATCGGACCCGTGGTTGTCGAGAAACAGCGGTCACAGACAAACGTACAGACAGACAGAGATTACTGGAATTATAGATAGATTATTCCCCATGGAGAGTTCTTCACAAAGAGCCATGTCTCAACTTTTTCTATTCAGCACTTTTGGAGATATGGAGGTGCTACGTTTTTCGGTTTTTCCAAGATGGCAGCCGAACCACGTGACCTATGATGTCATCATTAACATATTTTATTCCCCATGGAGAGTTCTTTACAATGAGCCATGTCTCAATTTTTTCTATTCAGCACTTTCAGAGATATGGAGGTGCACAATTTTTCGGTTTTTCCAAGATGGCGGCCGAACCACGTGACATATGACGTCATCATTAACATATTTTATTCCCCATTGAGAGTTCTTTACAATGAGCCATGTCTCAATTTTTTCCATTCTGCACTTTTGGAGATATAGTGGTGCAAAGTTTTCCCATTTTTCCAAGATGGCGGCCGAACCACGTGACCGATGGCGTCATCATTAACATATTTTATTCCCCATGGAGAGTTCTTTACAATGAGCCATGTCTCAATTTTTTCTGTTCAGCACTTTTGGAGATTTTGTGGTGCAAAGTTTTGCCGTTTTTCCAAGATGGCGGCCGACCACGTGACTGATGACGTCATCATTAACATATTTTATTCCCCATGGAGAGTTCTTTACAATGAGCCATGTCTCAATTATTTCTGTTCAGCACTTTTGGAGATATAGTGGTGCAAAGTTTTGCCGTTTTTCCAAGATGGCGGCCGACCACGTGACATATGACGTCATCATTAACATATTTTATTCCCCATGGAGAGTTCTTTCCAATGAGCCATGTCTCAATTTTTTCTGTTCAGCACTTTTGGAGATATAGTGGCACAACGATTTGCCGTTTTTCCAAGATGGCGACCGAACCACGTGAATGATGACGTCATCATTTACATATTTTATTCCCCATGGAGAGTTCTTTACAATGAGCCATGTCTCAATTTTTTCTGTTCAGTACTTTCGGAGATATAGAGGTGCAAATTTATTCGGTTTTTCCAAGATGGCGGCCGAACCACGTCACCGATGACGTCATCATTGGGGCACAGTATATTAGAGGGCAAGACCATTATGTGTGCAAAGTTTGGCGATTCTCCGTGCAACGGTGTAGACGCAGTGCTGCAAACAGACAAAGAGACAGATGAAAAATCGGTCAGAGACCGAGGACTTGCCGGAATTTACTTTTTCATTGGGGATTTAGGACAAATATGGCGGCCGAACCACGTGACCGATGACGTCATCATTATCATATTTTATTCCCCATGGACATTTCTTTCCAATGAGCCATGTCTCAATTTTTTCTATTCAGCACTTTTGGAGATATGGAGATGCGAATTTTTTCGGTTTTTCCAAGATGGCGGCCGAACCACGTGACCTATGACGTCATCATTAACATATTATATTCCCCATGGACATTTCTTTCCAATGAGCCATGTCTCAATTTTTTCTGTTCAGCACTTTCGGAGATATAGAGGTGCAAAGCTTTTCCAAGATGGCGGCCGAACCACGTGACCGATGACGTCATCATTAACATATTTTATTCCACATGGAGAGTTCTTTACAATGAGCCATGTCTCAATTTTTTCTATTCAGCACTTTCGGAGATATGGAGGTGCAAAGTTTTTCGGTTTTTCCAAGATGGCGGCCGAACCACGTCACCGATGACGTCATCAATTGGGCACAGTCTATTCCAGGGCAAGACCAATATGTGTGCAAAGTTTGGCGATTCTACGTGCAACGGTGTAGACGCAGTGCTGCAAACAGACAGACAAACAGACAAACAGACAGACAAACAGACAGACAAACAAACGAACAGATCAACATACTTGCCGGAATCTTTTCCGGCAAGTAACAAACAGACAGACAAACAGAAAAACAGACAAATGAAAAATCGGTCAGAGACCGAGGACTTGCCGGAATATACTTTTTTATCGGCCATTTAGGACAAATATGGCGGCTGAACCACCTGACCGATGACGTCATCATTAACATATTTTATTCCCCACGGAGAGTTCTTTACAATGAGCCATGTCTCAATTTTTTCTGTTCAGCACTTTTGGAGATAGAGGTGCAACGTTTTTCGGATTTTCCAAGATGGCGGCCGAACCACGTGACCGATGACGTCATCATTAACATATTTTATTCCCCATGGAGAGTTCTTTCCAATGAGCCATGTCTCAATTTTTTCTGTTCAGCACCTTCGGAGATATGGAGGTGTAAAGTTTTTCGGATTTTCCAAGATGGCGGCAGAACCACGTGACATATGACGTCATCAGTAACATATTTTATTCCCCATGGAGAGTTCTTTACAATGAGCCATGTCTCAATTTTTTCTGTACAGTACTTTCGGAGATATAGAGGTGCCAAGTTTTTCGGTTTTTCCAAGATGGCGGCCGAACCACGTCACCGATGACGTCATCAATTGGGCACAGTCTATTCCAGGGCAAGACCAATATGTGTGCAAAGTTTGGCGATTCTCCGTGCAACGGTGTAGACGCAGTGCTGCAAACAGACAGACAAACAGACAGACAGACAAACAAACGAACAGATCAACATACTTGCCGGAAAATTTTTCCGGCAAGTAACGAACAGATCAACATACTTGCCGGAAAATTTTTTCCAGCAAGTAATGAAAAATCGGTCAGACCGAGGACTTGCCGGAATTTACTTTTTTATCGGCCATTTAGGACAAATATGGCGGCCGAACCACGTGACCGATGATGTCATCATGAACATATTTTATTCCCCATGGAGAGTTCTTTACAATGAGTCACGTCTCAATTTTTTCTATTCAGCACTTTGGGAGATATGGAGGTGGTAGGTTTTTCGGTTTTTCCAAGATGGCGGCCGAACTACGTAACTCATGACGTCATCATTAACATATTTTATTCCCCATCAAGAGTTCTTTACAATGAGCCATGTCTCAATTTTTTCTATTCAGTACTTTCAGAGATATGGAGGTGCAAAGTTTTTAGGTTTTTCCAAGATGGCGGCCGAACCACGTGACTGATGACGTCATCATTAACATATTTTATTCCCCATGGAGAGTTCTTTACAATGAGCCATGTCTCAATTTTTTCTGTTCAGCACTTTCGGAGATATAGAGTTGCAAACTTTTTCCAAGATGGCGGCCGAACCACGTGACCAATGACGTCATCACTATCATTTTATTCCCCATGGAGAGTTCTTTACAATGAGCTCAATTTTTTCTGTTCAGCACTTTTGGAGATATAGTGGTGCAAAATTTTGCCATTTTCCAAGATGGCGGCCGAACCACGTGACTGATGACGTCATCATTAACATATTTTATTACCCATGGAGAGTTCTTTACAATGAGCCATGTCTCAATTTTTTCTGTTCAGCACTTTTGGAGATATAGCGGTGCAAAGTTTTGCCGTTTTTCCAAGATGGCGGCCGACCACGTGACATATGACATCATCATTAACATATTTTATTCCGCATGGCGAGTTCTTTACAATGAGCCATGTCTCAATTTTTTCTGTTCAGCACTTTTGGAGATTTCGTGGTGCAAAGTTTTGCCGTTTTTCCAAGATGGCGGCCGACCACGTGACTGATGATGTCATCATTAACATATTTTATTCCCCATGGAGAGTTCTTTACAATGAGCCATGTCTCAATTTTTTCTGTTCAGTACTTTCGGAGATATAGAAGTGCAAAGTTTTTTGGTTTTTCCAAGATGGCGGCCGAACCACGTCACCGATGACGTCATCAATTGGGCACAGTCTATTCCAGGGCAAGACCAATATGTGTGCAAAGTTTGGCGATTCTCCGTGCAACGGTGTAGACGCAGTGCTGCAAACAGACAGACAAACAGACAGACAGACAAACAGACAGACAAACAGACAGACAAACAAACGAACAGATCAACATACTTGCCGGAATCTTTTCCGGCAAGTAATGAAAAATCGGTCAGAGACCGAGGACTTGCCGGAATTTACTTTTTTATCGGCCATTTAGGACAAATATGGCGGCTGAACCACGTGACCGGTGACGTCATCATTAACATATTTTATTCCCCATGGAGAGTTCTTTACAATGAGTCATGTCTCAATTTTTTCTATTCAGCACTTTCGGAGATATGGAGGTGCTAGGTTTTTCCAAGATGGCGGCTAAACCACGTGACCGATGACGTCATTATTAACATGTTTTATTCCCCATGGAGAGTTCTTTACAATGAGCTATGTCTCAATTTTTTCTATTCAGCACTTTCGGAGATATGGAGGTGCTAGGTTTTTCCAAGATGGCGGCTAAACCACGTGACCGATGACGTAATCAATTGGGCACAGTCTATTCCAGGGCAAGACCAATATGTGTGCAAAGTTTGGCGATTCTACGTGCAACGGTGTAGACGCAGTGCTGCAAACAGACAGACAGACAGACAAACAGACAGACAAACAAACGAACAGATCAACATACTTGCCGGAATCTTTTCCGGCAAGTAATGAAAAATCGGTCAGAGACCGAGGACTTGCCGGAATTTACTTTTTTATTGGCCATTGAGGACAAATATGGTGGTCGAACCACGTGACCGATGACGTCATCATTAACATATTTTATTCCCCATGGAGAGTTCTTTACAATGAGCCATGTCTCAATTTTTTCTGTTCAGCACTTTTGGAGATAGAGTGGAGCAAAGTTTTGCCGTTTTTCCAAGATGGCGGCCGAATCACGTGACGAATGACGTCATCATTAACATATTTTATTCCCCATGGAGAGTTCTTTACAATGAGGCATGTCTCAATTTTTTCTATTCAGCACTTTTGGACACATAGAGGTGCTAAGTTTTTCGGTTTTTCCAAGATGGCGGCCGAACCACTTCACCGATGACGTCATCAATTGGGCACAGTCTATTCCAGGGCAAGACCAATATGTGTGCAAAGTTTGGCGATTCTCCGTGCAACGGTGTAGACGCAGTGCTGCAAACAGACAGACAAACAGACAAACAGATGAAAAATCGGTCAGAGACCGAGGACTTGCCGGAATGTACTTTTTTATCGGCCATTTAGGACAAATATGGCGGCCAAACCACGTGACCGATGAAGTCATCATTACTTGTTTTCTAAACTAATTTATTCCTTGATGATGCTCAAGAAATTTCATCTTGATCGGATGAAGTTTTGTACTTGGCGAATTATGACGTCATAATGGAGGAACCTATGACATCATCATTAACATATTTTATTCCCCATGGAGAGTTCTTTACAATGAGTCATGTCTCAATTTTTTCTATTCAGGACGTTTGGAGATGTGGAGGTGCAGAGTTTTTCGGTTTTTCAAAGATGGCGGCCGAACCACGTGACTGATGACGTCATCATTAACATATTTTATTCCCCATGGAGAGTTCTTTACAATGAGCCATGTCTCAATTTTTTCTGTTCAGCACTTTTGGAGATATAGTGGTGCAAAGTTTTGCCGTTTTTCCAAGATGGCGGCCGACCACGTGACATATGACATCATCGTTAACATATTTTATTCCCCATGGAGAGTTCTTTACAATGAGCCATGTCTCAATTTTTTCTGTTCAGGACTTTTGGAGATTTCGTGGTGCAAAGTTTTGCCGTTTTTCCAAGATGGCGGCCGACCACGTGACTGATGACGTCATCATTAACATATTTTATTCCCCATGGAGAGTTCTTTACAATGAGCCATGTCTCAATTTTTTCTGTTCAGCAGTTTTGGAGATATAGTGGTGCAAAGTTTTGCCGTTTTTCCAAGATGGCGGCCGACCACGTGACATATGACGTCATCATTAACATATTTTATTCCCCATGGAGAGTTCTTTACAATGAGCCATGTCTCAATTTTTTCTGTTCAGCACGTTTGGAGATATAGTGGCGCAACGTTTTGCCGTTTTTCCAAGATGGCGACCGAACCACGTGACTGATGACGTCATCATTTACATATTTTATTCCCCATGGAGAGTTCTTTACAATGAGCCATGTCTCAATTTTTTCTGTTCAGTACTTTCGGAGATATAGAGGTGCAAAGTTTTTCGGTTTTTCCAAGATGGCGGCCGAACCAAGTCACCGATGACGTCATCAATTGGGCACAGTCTATTCCAGGGCAAGACCAATATGTGTGCAAAGTTTGGCGATTCTACGTGTAACGGTGTAGACGCAGTGCTGCAAACAGACAGACAAACAGACAGACAGACAGACAGACAGACAAATGAAAAATCGGTCAGAGACCGAGGACTTGCCGGAATTTACTTTTTTGTCGGCCATTTAGGACAAATATGGCGGCCGAACCATGTGACCGATGACATCATCATTAACATATTTTATTCCCCATGGAGAGTTCTTTACAATGAGCCACGTCTCAATTTTTTCTATTCAGCACTTCCGGAGATATATCGAGGTGCTAAGTTTTTTGGTTTTTCCAAGATGGCGGCCGAACCACGTGACCGATGACGTCATCATTAACATGTTTTATTCCCCATGGAGAGTTCTTTCCAATGAGCCATGTCTCATTTTTTCTATTCAGCACTGGAGGTGCAAAGTTTTTCGGTTTTTCCAAGATGGCGGCCGGACCACATGACCGATGACGTCATCATTAACATGTTTTATTCCGCATGGAGAGTTCTTTACAATGAGCCATGTCTCAATTTTTTCTATTCAGAGATATGGAGGTGCAAAAATTTTCGGTTTTTCCAAGATGGCGGCCGAACCACGTGACATATGATGTCATCATTAACAAATTTTATTCCCCATGGAGAGTTCTTTACAATGAGCCATGTCTCAATTTTTTCTGTTCAGCACTTTTGGAGATATAGTGGTGCAAAGTTTTGCCGTTTTTCCAAGATGGCGGCCGACCACGTGACATATGACATCATCATTAACATATTTTATTTCCCATGGAGAGTTCTTTACAATGAGCCATGTCTCAATTTTTTCTGTTCAGCACTTTTGGAGATTTCGTGGTGCAAAGTTTTGCCGTTTTTCCAAGATGGCGGCCGACCACGTGACTGCTGACGTCATCATTAACATATTTTATTCCCCATGGAGAGTTCTTTACAATGAGCCATGTCTCAATTTTTTCTGTTCAGCACTTTTGGAGATATAGTGGTGCAAAAGTTTTCGGTTTTTCCAAGATGGCGGCCGACCACGTGACATATGACGTCATCATTAACATATTTTATTGCCCATGGAGAGTTCTTTACAATGAGCCATGTCTGATTTTTTTCTGTTCAGCACTTTTGGAGATATAGTGGTGCAAAGTTTTGCAGTTTTTCCAAGATGGCGGCCGACCACGTGACATATGACATCATCATTAACATATTTTATTCCCCATGCAGAGTTCTTTACAATGAGCCATGTCTCAATTTTTTATGTTCAGCACTTTTGGAGATATAGTGGTGCAAAGTTTTGCCGTTTTTCCAAGATGGCGGCCGACCACGTGACTGATGACGTCATCATTAACATATTTTATTTCCCATGGAGAGTTCTTTACAATGAGCCATGTCTCAATTTTTTCTGTTCAGCACTTTTGGAGAAAAAGTGGTGCAAAGTTTTGCCGTTTTTCCAAGATGGCGGCCGACCACGTGACATATGACGTCATCATTAACATATTTTATTCCCCATGGAGAGTTCTTTACAATGAGCCATGTCTCAATTTTTTCTGTTCAGCACTTTTGGAGATATAGTGGTGCAAAGTTTTGCCGTTTTTCCAAGATGGCGGCCGACCACGTGACATATGACGTCATCATTAACATATTTTATTCCCCATGGAGAGTTCTTTACAATGAGCCATGTCTCAATTTTTTCTGTTCAGCACTTTTGGAGATATAGTGGTGCAAATTTTTGCCGTTTTTCCAAGATGGCGGCCGACCACGTGACATATGACGTCATCATTAACATATTTTATTCCCCATGGAGAGTTCTTTACAATGAGCCATGTCTCAATTTTTTCTGTTCAGCACTTTTGGAGATATAGTGGCGCAACGTTTTGCCGTTTTTCCAAGATGGCGCCCGAACCACGTGACTGATGACGTCATCATTTACATATTTTATTCCCCATGGAGTGTTCTTTACAATGAGCCATGTCTCAATTTTTTCTGTACAGTACTTTCGGAGATATAGAGGTGCAAAGTTTTTCGGTTTTTCCAAGATGGCGGCCGAACAACGTCACCGATGACGTCATCAATTGGGCACAGTCTATTCCAGGGCAAGACCAATATGTGTGCAAAGTTTGGCGATTCTCCGTGCAACGGTGTAGACGCAGTGCTGCAAACAGACAGACAGACAAACAGACAGACAAACAGATGAAAAATCGGTCAGAGACCGAGGACTTGCCGGAATTTACTTTTTTATTGGCCATTGAGGACAAATATGGTGGTCGAACCACGTGACCGATGACGTCATCATTCACATATTTTATTCCCCATGGAGAGTTCTTTACAATGAGCCATGTCTCAATTTTTTCTGTTCAGCACTTTTGGAGATAGAGTGGAGCAAAGTTTTGCCGTTTTTCCAAGATGGCGGCCGAATCACGTGACGAATGACGTCATCATTAACATATTTTATTCCCCATGGAGAGTTCTTTACAATGAGGCATGTCTCAATTTTTTCTATTCAGCACTTTTGGACACATAGAGGTGCTAAGTTTTTCGGTTTTTCCAAGATGGCGGCCGAACCACTTCACCGATGACGTCATCAATTGGGCACAGTCTATTCCAGGGCAAGACCAATATGTGTGCAAAGTTTGGCGATTCTCCGTGCAACGGTGTAGACGCAGTGCTGCAAACAGACAGACAAACAGACAAACAGATGAAAAATCGGTCAGAGACCGAGGACTTGCCGGAATGTACTTTTTTATCGGCCATTTAGGACAAATATGGCGGCCAAACCACGTGACCGATGAAGTCATCATTACTTGTTTTCTAAACTAATTTATTCCTTGATGATGCTCAAGAAATTTCATCTTGATCGGATGAAGTTTTGTACTTGGCGAATTATGACGTCATAATGGAGGAACCTATGACATCATCATTAACATATTTTATTCCCCATGGAGAGTTCTTTACAATGAGTCATGTCTCAATTTTTTCTATTCAGGACGTTTGGAGATGTGGAGGTGCAGAGTTTTTCGGTTTTTCAAAGATGGCGGCCGAACCACGTGACTGATGACGTCATCATTAACATATTTTATTCCCCATGGAGAGTTCTTTACAATGAGCCATGTCTCAATTTTTTCTGTTCAGCACTTTTGGAGATATAGTGGTGCAAAGTTTTGCCGTTTTTCCAAGATGGCGGCCGACCACGTGACATATGACATCATCGTTAACATATTTTATTCCCCATGGAGAGTTCTTTACAATGAGCCATGTCTCAATTTTTTCTGTTCAGGACTTTTGGAGATTTCGTGGTGCAAAGTTTTGCCGTTTTTCCAAGATGGCGGCCGACCACGTGACTGATGACGTCATCATTAACATATTTTATTCCCCATGGAGAGTTCTTTACAATGAGCCATGTCTCAATTTTTTCTGTTCAGCACTTTTGGAGATATAGTGGTGCAAAGTTTTGCCGTTTTTCCAAGATGGCGGCCGACCACGTGACATATGACGTCATCATTAACATATTTTATTCCCCATGGAGAGTTCTTTACAATGAGCCATGTCTCAATTTTTTCTGTTCAGCACGTTTGGAGATATAGTGGCGCAACGTTTTGCCGTTTTTCCAAGATGGCGACCGAACCACGTGACTGATGACGTCATCATTTACATATTTTATTCCCCATGGAGAGTTCTTTACAATGAGCCATGTCTCAATTTTTTCTGTTCAGTACTTTCGGAGATATAGAGGTGCAAAGTTTTTC
The DNA here is from genome assembly GCF_964187855.1 of Myxine glutinosa. NCBI lineage: Eukaryota > Metazoa > Chordata > Myxini > Myxiniformes > Myxinidae > Myxine > Myxine glutinosa. Next base: position 78,897,686 of record NC_136266.1, on the reverse strand, counting down.
GGTTTTTCCAAGATGGCGGCCGAACCAAGTCACCGATGACGTCATCAATTGGGCACAGTCTATTCCAGGGCAAGACCAATATGTGTGCAAAGTTTGGCGATTCTACGTGCAACGGTGTAGACGCAGTGCTGCAAACAGACAGACAAACAGACAGACAGACAGACAGACAGACAAACAAACGAACAGATCAACATACTTGCCGGAAAATTTTTCCGGCAAGTAAAAACGAACAGATCAACATACTTGCCGGAAAATTTTTCCGGCAAGTAACAAACAGACAGACAGACAAACAAATGAAAAATCGGTCAGAGACCGAGGACTTGCCGGAATGTACTTTTTTATTGGCCATTTAGGACAAATATGGCGGCCGAACCACGTGACCGATGATGTCATCATTAACATATTTTATTCCCCGTGGAGAGTTGTTTACAATGAGCCATGTCTCAATTTTTTCTATTCAGGACTTTTGGAGATGTGGAATTGCAAAGTTTTTCGGTTTTTCCAAGATGGCGGGCGAACCACGTGACAGATGACGTCATCATTAACATATTTTATTCCACATGGAGAGTTCTTTACAATGAGCCATTTCTCAATTTTTTCTATTCAGCACTTTCGGAGATATGGAGGTGCGAGGTTTTTCGGTTTTTCCAAGATGGCGGCCGAACCACGTGACTGATGACATCATCATTAACATATTTCATTCCCCATGGAGAGTTCTTTACAATGGGCCATGTCTCAATTTTTTCTATTGAGCACTTTCGGAGATATGGAGGTGCAACGTTTTTCGGTTTTTCCAAGATGGCGGCCGACCACGTGACATATGACATCATCATTAACATATTTTATTCCCCATGGAGAGTTTTTTACAATGAGCCATGTCTCAATTTTTTCTGTTCAGCACTTTTGGAGATTTGGTAGTGCAAAGTTTTGCCGTTTTTCCAAGATGGCGGCCGACCACGTGACTGATGACGTCATCATTTACTTATTTTATTCCGCATGGAGAGTTCTTTACAATGAGCCATGTCTCAATTTTTTCTATTCAGCACTTCCGGAGATATATCGAGGTGCTAAGTTTTTTGGTTTTTCCAAGATGGCGGCCGAACCACGTGACCGATGACGTCATCATTAACATATTTTATTCCCCATGGAGAGTTCTTTCCAATGAGCCATGTCTCATTTTTTCTATTCAGCACTGGAGGTGCAAAGTTTTTCGGTTTTTCCAAGATGGCGGCCGGACCACGTGACCGATGACGTCATCATTAACATATTTTATTCCCCATGGAGAGTTCTTTACAATGAGCCATGTCTCAATTTTTTCTATTCAGCACTTTCAGAGATGTGGAGGTGCAAAAATTTTCGGTTTTTCCAAGATGGCGGCCGAACCACGTGACCTATGACGTCATTATTAACATATTTTATTCCCCATGGAGAGTTCTTTACAATGAGCCTTGTCTCAATTTTTTCTGTTCAGCACTTTTGGAGATTTTGTGGTGCAAAGTTTGCCGTTTTTCCAAGATGGCGGCCGACCACGTGACTGATGACGTCATCATTAACATATTTTATTCCCCATGGAGAGTTCTTTACAATGAGCCATGTTTCAATTTTTTCTGTTCAGCACTTTTGGAGATATAGTGGTGCAAAGTTTTGCCGTTTTTCGAAGATGGCGGCCGACCACGTGACATATGACGTCATCATTAACATATTTTATTCCCCATGGAGAGTTCTTTACAATGAGCCACGTCTCAATTTTTTCTGTTCAGCACTTTTGGAGATATAGTGGCGCAACGTTTTGCCGTTTTTCCAAGATGGCGACCGAACCACGTGACTGATAACGTCATCATTAACATATTTTATTCCCCAAGGAGAGTTCTTTACAATGAGCCATGTCTCAATTTGTTCTGTTCAGCACTTTTGGAGATATAGTGGTGCAAAGTTTTGCCGTTTTTCCAAGATGGCGGCCGACCACGTGACTGATGACATCATTAACATATTTTATTCCCCATGGAGAGTGCTTTACAATGAGCCATGTCTCAATTTTTTCTGTTCAGCAATTTTGGAGATATAGTGGTGCAAAGTTTTGCCGTTTTTCCAAGATGGCGGCCGACCACGTGACATATGACGTCATCATTAACATATTTTATTCCCCATGGAGTTCTTTACAATGAGCCATGTCTCAATTTTTTCTGTTCAGCACTTTTGGAGATATCGAGGTGCAAAGTTTTTCCAAGATGGCGGCCGAACAACGTGACCGATGACGTCATCAATTGGGCACAGTCTATTCCAGGGCAAGACCAATATGTGTGCAAAGTTTGGCGATTCTACGTGCAACGGTGTAGACGCAGTGCTGCAAACAGACAGACAGACAAACAAACGAACAGATCAACATACTTGCCGGAATCTTTTCCGGCAAGTAACAAACGAACAGATCAACATACTTGCCGGAAAATTTTTTCCGGCAAGTAATGAAAAATCGGTCAGAGACCGAGGACTTGCCGGAATGTACTTTTTTATCAGCCATTTAGAACAAATATGGCGGCTGAACCACGTGATAGATGACGTCATCATTAATATATTTTATTCCCCATGGAGAGTTCTTTACAATGAGCCATACCTCAATTTTTTCTATTCAGCACTTTCAGAGATATGGAGGTGCAAAAATTTTCGGTTTTTCCAAGATGGCGGCCGAACCACGTGACATATGACGTCATCATTAACATATTTTATTCCCCATGGAGAGTTCTTTACAATGAGTCACATCTCAATTTTTTCTATTCAGCACTTTGGGAGATATGGAGATTGGAGGTGGTAGGTTTTTCGGTTTTTCCAAGATGGCGGCCGAACTACGTAACTGATGACGTCATCATTAACATATTTTATTCCCCATCAAGAGTTCTTTACAATGAGCCATGTCTCAATTTTTTCTATTCAGTACTTTCAGAGATATGGAGGTGCAAAGTTTTTAGGTTTTTCCAAGATGGCGGCCGAACCACGTGACTGATGACGTCATCATTAACATATTTTATTCCCCATGGAGAGTTCTTTACAATGAGCCATGTCTCAATTTTTTCTGTTCAGCACTTTCGGAGATATAGAGTTGCAAACTTTTTCCAAGATGGCGGCCGAACCACGTGACCAATGACGTCATCACTAACATTTTATTCCCCATGGAGAGTTCTTTACAATGAGCTCAATTTTTTCTGTTCAGCACTTTTGGAGATATAGTGGTGCAAAATTTTGCCATTTTCCAAGATGGCGGCCGAACCACGTGACTGATGACGTCATCATTAACATATTTTATTACCCATGGAGAGTTCTTTACAATGAGCCACGTCTCAATTTTTTCTATTCAGCACTTCCGGAGATATATCGAGGTGCTAAGTTTTTCGGTTTTTCCAAGATGGCGGCCGAACCACGTCACCGATGACGTCATCAATTGGGCACAGTCTATTCCAGGGCAAGACCAATATGTGTGCAAAGTTTGGCGATTCTCCGTGCAACGGTGTAGACGCAGTGCTGCAAACAGACAAACAGACAAACAGACAAACAGACAAACAGACAAACGAACAGATCAACATACTTGCCGGAAAATTTTTCCGGCAAGTAACGAACAGATCAACATACTTGCCGGAATCTTTTCCGGCAAGTAATGAAAAATCGGTCAGAGACCGAGGACTTGCCGGAATTTACTTTTTATCGGCCATTTAGGACAAATATGGCGGCCGAACCACGTGACCGATGATATCATCATTAACATATTTTATTCCCCATGGAGAGTTCTTTACAATGAGCCATGTCTCAATTTTTTCTATTCAGCACTTTCGGAGATATGGAGGTGCAGTTTTTCGGTTTTTCCAAGATGGCGGCCGAACCACGTGACTGATGACGTCATCAGTAACAAATTTCATTCCCCATGGAGAGTTATTAACAATGAGCCATGTCTCAATTTTTTCTGTTCAGCACTTTCGGAGATATGGAAGTGTAAAGTTTTTCGGTTTTTCCAAGATGGCGGCCGACCACGTGACATATGACGTCATCATTAACGTATTTTATTCCCCATGGAGAGTTCTTTTCAATGAGCCATGTCTCAATTTTTTCTGTTCAGCACTTTTGGAGATATAGTGGCGCAACGTTTTGCCGTTTTTCCAAGATGGCGACCGAACCACGTGACTGATGACGTCATCATTTACATATTTTATTCCCCATGGAGAGTTCTTTACAATGAGCCATGTCTCAATTTTTTCTGTTCAGTACTTTCGGAGATATAGAGGTGCAAAGTTTTTCGGTTTTTCCAAGATGGCGGCCGAACCACGTCACCGATGACGTCATCAATTGGGCCCAGTCTATTCCAGGGCAAGACCAATATGTGTGCAAAGTTTGGCGATTCTACGTGCAACGGTGTAGACGCAGTGCTGCAAACAGACAGACAGACAGACAAACAGGCAAACAGACAAATGAAAAATCGGTCAGAGACCGAGGACTTGCCGGAATGTACTTTTTATCGGCCATTTAGAACAAATATGGCGGCCGAACCACGTGACCAATGATATCATCATTAACATATTTTATTCCCCATGGAGAGTTCTTTACAATGAGCCATGTCTCAATTTTTTCTGTTCAGCACTTTTGGAGATATAGTGGTGCAAAGTTTTGCCGTTTTTCCAAGATGGCGGCCGACCACGTGACATATGACATCATCATTAACATATTTTATTCCCCATGGAGAGTTCTTTACAATGAGCCATGTCTCAATTTTTTCTGTTCAGCACTTTTGGAGATTTCGTGGTGCAAAGTTTTGCCGTTTTTCCAAGATGGCGGCCGACCACGTGACTGATGACGTCATCATTAACATATTTTATTCCCCATGGAGAGTTCTTTACAATGAGCCATGTCTCAATTTTTTCTGTTCAGCACTTTTGGAGATATAGTGGTGCAAAGTTTTGCCGTTTTTCCAAAATGGCGGCCGACCACGTGACATATGACATCATCATTAACATATTTTATTCCCCATGGAGAGTTCTTTACAATGAGCCATGTCTCAATTTTTTCTGTTCAGCACTTTTGGAGATATAGTGGTGCAAAGTTTTGCTGTTTTTCCAAGATGGCGGCCGACCACGTGACTGATGACGTCATCATTAACATATTTTATTCCCCATGGAGAGTTCTTTACAATGAGCCATGTCTCAATTTTTTCTGTTCAGCACTTTTGGAGATATAGTGGTGCAAAGTTTTGCCGTTTTTCCAAGATGGCGGCCGACCACGTGACATATGACGTCATCATTAACATATTTTATTCCCCATGGAGAGTTCTTCACAATGAGCCATGTCTCAATTTTTTCTGTTCAGCACTTTTGGAGTTATAGTGGCGCAACGTTTTGCCGTTTTTCCAAGATGGCGACCGAACCACGTGACTGATGACGTCATCATTTATATATTTTATTCCCCATGGAGAGTTCTTTACAATGAGCCATGTCTCGATTTTGTCTGTTAATTACTTTTGGAGATATAGAGGTGCAACGTTTTTCGGTTTTTCCAAGATGGCGGCCGAACCACGTGACCGATGACGTCATCATTTGGGCACAATATATTAGAGGGCAAGACAAATACGTGTGCAAAGTTTGGCGATTCTACGTGCAACGGTGTAGACGTAGTGCTGCAAACAGACAAACAGACAGACAAACAGACAAACAGACAGACAAATGAAAAATCGGTCAGAGACCGAGGACTTGCCGGAATGTACTTTTTTATCGGCCATTTAGGACAAATATGGCGGCCGAACCACGTGATAGATGACGTCATCATTAACATATATTATTCCCCATGGAGAGTTCTTTACAATGAGCCATACCTCAATTTTTTCTGTTCAGGACTTTTGGAGATGTGGAGGTGCAGAGTTTTTCGGTTTTTCCAAGATGGCGGCCGACCACGTGACTGATGACGTCATCATTAACATATTTTATTCCCCATGGAGAGTTCTTTACAATGAGCCATGTCTCAATTTTTTCTGTTCAGCACTTTCGGAGATATGGAGGTGCAAAGTTTTTCGGTTTTTCCAAGATGGCGGCCGAACCACGTGACTGATGACTTCATCAGTAACATGTTTTATTCCCCATGGAGAGTTATTTACAATGAGCCATGTCTCAATTTTTTCTGTTCAGCACTTTCGGAGATATGGAGGTGTAAAGTTTTTCGGTTTTTCCAAGATGGCGGCCGAACCACGTCACCGATGACGTCATCATTTGGGCACAGTATATTAGACGGCAAGACCAATATGTGTGCCAAGTTTGGCGATTCTACGTGCAACGGTGTAGACGTAGTGCTGCAAACAGACAAACAGACAGACAGACAGATGAAAAATCGGTCAGAGACCGAGGACTTGCCGGAATTTACTTTTTTGTCGGCCATTTAGGACAAATATGGCGGCCGAACCATGTGACCGATGACATCATCATTAACATATTTTATTCCCCATGGAGAGTTCTTTACAATGAGCCACGTCTCAATTTTTTCTATTCAGCACTTCCGGAGATATATCGAGGTGCTAAGTTTTTTGGTTTTTCCAAGATGGCGGCCGAACCACGTGACCGATGACGTCATCATTAACATGTTTTATTCCCCATGGAGAGTTCTTTCCAATGAGCCATGTCTCATTTTTTCTATTCAGCACTGGAGGTGCAAAGTTTTTCGGTTTTTCCAAGATGGCGGCCGGACCACATGACCGATGACGTCATCACTAACATGTTTTATTCCGCATGGAGAGTTCTTTACAATGAGCCATGTCTCAATTTTTTCTATTCAGAGATATGGAGGTGCAAAAATTTTCGGTTTTTCCAAGATGGCGGCCGAACCACGTGACATATGATGTCATCATTAACAAATTTTATTCCCCATGGAGAGTTCTTTACAATGAGCCATGTCTCAATTTTTTCTGTTCAGCACTTTTGGAGATATAGTGGTGCAAAGTTTTGCCGTTTTTCCAAGATGGCGGCCGACCACGTGACATATGACATCATCATTAACATATTTTATTCCCCATGGAGAGTTCTTTACAATGAGCCATGTCTCAATTTTTTCTGTTCAGCACTTTTGGAGATTTCGTGGTGCAAAGTTTTGCCGTTTTTCCAAGATGGCGGCCGACCACGTGACTGCTGACGTCATCATTAACATATTTTATTCCCCATGGAGAGTTCTTTACAATGAGCCATGTCTCAATTTTTTCTGTTCAGCACTTTTGGAGATATAGTGGTGCAAAAGTTTTCGGTTTTTCCAAGATGGCGGCCGACCACGTGACATATGCCGTCATCATTAACATATTTTATTGCCCATGGAGAGTTCTTTACAATGAGCCATGTCTGATTTTTTTCTGTTCAGCACTTTTGGAGATATAGTGGTGCAAAGTTTTGCAGTTTTTCCAAGATGGCGGCCGACCACGTGACATATGACATCATCATTAACATATTTTATTCCCCATGCAGAGTTCTTTACAATGAGCCATGTCTCAATTTTTTATGTTCAGCACTTTTGGAGATATAGTGGTGCAAAGTTTTGCCGTTTTTCCAAGATGGCGGCCGACCACGTGACTGATGACGTCATCATTAACATATTTTATTTCCCATGGAGAGTTCTTTACAATGAGCCATGTCTCAATTTTTTCTGTTCAGCACTTTTGGAGAAAAAGTGGTGCAAAGTTTTGCCGTTTTTCCAAGATGGCGGCCGACCACGTGACATATGACGTCATCATTAACATATTTTATTCCCCATGGAGAGTTCTTTACAATGAGCCATGTCTCAATTTTTTCTGTTCAGCACTTTTGGAGATATAGTGGTGCAAAGTTTTGCCGTTTTTCCAAGATGGCGGCCGACCACGTGACATATGACGTCATCATTAACATATTTTATTCCCCATGGAGAGTTCTTTACAATGAGCCATGTCTCAATTTTTTCTGTTCAGCACTTTTGGAGATATAGTGGTGCAAATTTTTGCCGTTTTTCCAAGATGGCGGCCGACCACGTGACATATGACGTCATCATTAACATATTTTATTCCCCATGGAGAGTTCTTTACAATGAGCCATGTCTCAATTTTTTCTGTTCAGTACTTTTGGAGATATAGAGGTGCAAATTTTTTCGGTTTTTCCAAGATGGCGGCCGAACCACGTCACCGATGACGTCATCAATTGGGCACAGTCTATTCCAGGGCAAGACCAATATGTGTGCAAAGTTTGGCGATTCTACGTGCAACGGTGTAGACGCAGTGCTGCAAACAGACAGACAGACAGACAGACAGACAAACAGACAGACAAACGAACAGATCAACATACTTGCCGGAAAATTTTTTCCGGCAAGTAACAAACAAATGAAAAATCGGTCAGAGACCGAGGACTTGCCGGAATGTACTCTTTTATCGGCCATTTAAGACAAATATGGCGTCCGAACCACGTGATAGATGACGTCATCATTAACATATATTATTCCCCATGGAGAGTTCTTCACAAAGAGCCATGTCTCAACTTTTTCTATTCAGCACTTTTGGAGATATGGAGGTGCTACGTTTTTCGGTTTTTCCAAGATGGCAGCCGAACCACGTGACCTATGATGTCATTATTAACATATTTTATTCCCCATGGAGAGTTCTTTACAATGAGCCATGTCTCAATTTTTTCTATTCAGCACTTTCAGAGATATGGAGGTGCACAATTTTTCGGTTTTTCCAAGATGGCGGCCGAACCACGTGACATATGACGTCATCATTAACATATTTTATTCCCCATTGAGAGTTCTTTACAATGAGCCATGTCTCAATTTTTTCCATTCTGCACTTTTGGAGATATAGTGGTGCAAAGTTTTCCCATTTTTCCAAGATGGCGGCCGAACCACGTGACCGATGGCGTCATCATTAACATATTTTATTCCCCATGGAGAGTTCTTTACAATGAGCCATGTCTCAATTTTTTCTGTTCAGCACTTTTGGAGATTTTGTGGTGCAAAGTTTTGCCGTTTTTCCAAGATGGCGGCCGACCACGTGACTGATGACGTCATCATTAACATATTTTATTCCCCATGGAGAGTTCTTTACAATGAGCCATGTCTCAATTATTTCTGTTCAGCACTTTTGGAGATATAGTGGTGCAAAGTTTTGCCGTTTTTCCAAGATGGCGGCCGACCACGTGACATATGACGTCATCATTAACATATTTTATTCCCCATGGAGAGTTCTTTCCAATGAGCCATGTCTCAATTTTTTCTGTTCAGCACTTTTGGAGATATAGTGGCGCAACGATTTGCCGTTTTTCCAAGATGGCGACCGAACCACGTGACTGATGACGTCATCATTTACATATTTTATTCCCCATGGAGAGTTTTTTACAATGAGCCATGTCTCAATTTTTTCTGTTCAGTACTTTCGGAGATATAGAGGTGCAAATTTATTCGGTTTTTCCAAGATGGCGGCCGAACCACGTCACCGATGACGTCATCATTGGGGCACAGTATATTAGAGGGCAAGACCATTATGTGTGCAAAGTTTGGCGATTCTCCGTGCAACGGTGTAGACGCAGTGCTGCAAACAGACAAACAGACAGACAAACAGACAAACAGACAAATGAAAAATCGGTCAGAGACCGAGGACTTGCCGGAATGTACTTTTTTATAGGCCATTTAGGACAAATATGGCGGCCGAACCACGTGACCGATGACGTCATCATTAACATATTTTATTCCACATGGAGAGTTCTTTGTAACGAGCGATGTCTCAATTCTTTCTATTCAGCACTTTTGGAGATATGGAGGTGCTAAGTTTTTCCGTTTTTCCAAGATGGCGGCCGAACCACGTGACCTATGACGTCTTATTAACATATTTTATTCCACATGGAGAGTTCTTTACAATGAGCCATGTCTCAATTTTTTCTATTCAGTACTTTCAGAGATATAGAGGTGCAAAATTTTTCGGTTTTTCCAAGATGGCGGCCGAACCACGTGACTGATGACGTCATCATTAACATATTTTATTCCGCATGGAGAGTTCTTTACAATGAGCCATGTCTCAATTTTTTGTGTTCAGCACTTTTGGAGATATAGTGGTGCAACGTTGTGCCGTTTTTCCAAGATGGCGGCGGAACCACGTGACTGATGGCGTCATCATTAACATATTTTATTCCCCATGGAGAGTTCTTTACGATGAGCCATGTCACAATTTTTTCTATTCAGCACTTTCGGAGATATGGAGGTGCAACGTTTTTCGGTTTTTCCAAGATGGCGGCCGAACCACGTGACCGATGACGTCATCCTTAACATATTTTTATTCCTCATGGAGAGTTCTTTCCAATGAGCCATGTCTCAATTTTTTATATTCAGTACTTTCAGAGATATGGAGGTGCAAAGTTTTGCCGTTTTTCCAAGATGGCGGCCGAACCACGTGACCTATGACGTCATCATTAACATGTTTTATTCCCCATGGAGAGTTATTTACAATGAGCCATGTCTCAATTTTTTCTGTTCAGCACTTTGAGATGTCGAGGTGCAAAATTTTTCGGTTTTTCCAAGATGGCGGCCGAACCACGTGACCGATGACGTCATCATTTGGGCACAGCATATTAGAGGGCAAGACAAATACGTGTGCAAAGTTTGGCGATTCTACGTGCAACGGTGTAGACGTAGTGCTGCAAACAGACAAACAGACAGACAAACAAACGAACAGATCAACATACTTGCCGGAATATTTTCCGGCAAGTAACAAACGAACAGATCAACATACTTGCCAGAAAATTTTTCCGGCAAGTAACGAACAGATCAACATACTTGCCGGAAAATTTTTCCGGCAAGTAATGAAAAATCGGTCAGAGACCGAGGACTTGCCGGGATGTACTTTTTTATCGACCATTTAGGACAAATATGGCGGCCGAACTACGTGATACATGACGTCATCATTAACATATTCAATGTTAATTTTTGTTAATGTTAATGTCAATGTTAATTCAATTTTTTCCATTCTGCACTTTTGGAAATATAGTGGTGCAAAGTTTTTGCCGTTTTTCCAAGATGGCGGCCGAACCACGTGACCGATGGCATCATCATTAACATATTTTATTCCCCATGGAGAGTTCTTTACAATGAGCCATGTCTCAATTTTCTCTATTCAGAGATATGGAGGTGCAAAATTTTTCGGTTTTTCCAAGATGGCGGCCGACCACGTGACATATGACATCATCATTAACATATTTTATTCCCCATGGAGAGTTCTTTACAATGAGCCATTTCTCAATTTTTTCTGTTCAGCACTTTTGGAGATAAAGTGGTGCAAAGTTTTGCCGTTTTTCCAAGATGGCGGGCGACCACGTGACATATGACGTCATCATTAACATATTTTATTCCCCATGGAGAGTTCTTTACAATGAGCCATGTCTCAATTTTTTCTGTTCAGCACTTTTGGAGATATAGTGGCGCAACGTTTTGCCGTTTTTCCAAGATGGCGACCGAACCACGTGACCGATGACGTCATCATTTGGGCACAGTATATTAGAGGGCAAGACCAATATGTGTGCCAAGTTTGGCGATTCTACGTGCAACGGTGTAGACGCAGTGCTGCAAACAGACAAACAGACAGACAAACAGACAAACAGACAAACAAACGAACAGATCAACATACTTGCCGGAAAATTTTTCCGGCAAGTAACAAACGAACAGATCAACATACTTGCCGGAATCTTTTCCGGCAAGTAACAAACGAACAGATCAACATACTTGCCGGAATCTTTTCCGGCAAGTAATGAAAAATCGGTCAGAGACCGAGGACTTGCCGGAATGTACTTTTTTATCGGCCATTTAGGACAAATATGGCGGCTGAAACACCTGACCGATGACATCATTAACATATTTTATTCCCCACGGAGAGTTCTTTACAATGAGCCATGTCTCAATTTTTTCTGTTCAGCACTTTTGGAGATATGGAGGTGCAACGTTTTTCGGATTTTCCAAGATGGTGGCCGACCACGTGACATATGACGTCATCATTAACATATTTTATTCCCCATGGAGTTCTTTACAATGAGCCATGTCTCAATTTTTTCTGTTCAGTACTTTCGGAGATATAGAAGTGCAAAGTTTTTTGGTTTTTCCAAGATGGCGGCCGAACCACGTCACCGATGACGTCATCAATTGGGCACAGTCTATTCCAGGGCAAGACCAATATGTGTGCAAAGTTTGGCGATTCTACGTGCAACGGTGTAGACGCAGTGCTGCAAACAGACAGACAGACAGACAAACAGACAGACAGACAGACAGACAGACAAACAGACAGACAAACAAACGAACAGATCAACATACTTGCCGGAAAATTTTTCCGGCAAGTAACAAACGAACAGATCAACATACTTGCCGGAAAATTTTTCCGGCAAGTAACGAACAGATCAACATACTTGCCGGAAAATTTTTCCGGCAAGTAACGAACAGATCAACATACTTGCCGGAAAATTTTTCCGGCAAGTAACAAACAGACAAACAAATGAAAAATCGGTCAGAGACCGAGGACTTGCCGGAATGTACTTTTTTATAGGCCATTTAGGACAAATATGGTGGCCGAACCATGTGACCGATGACGTCATCATTAACATATTTTATTCCCCATGGAGAGTTCTTTACAATGAGCCATGTCTCAATTTTTTCTATTCAGGACTTTTGGAGATGTGGAGGTGCAAAGTTTTTCCGTTTTTCCAAGATGGCAGCCGAACCACGTGACCGATGACGTCATCATTAACATATTTTATTCCCCATGGAGAGTTCTTTACAATGAGCCATGTCTCAATTTTTTTCTATTCAGCACATTCAGAGATATGGAGGTGCAAAATTTTTCGGTTTTTCCAAAATGGCGGCCGAACCACGTGACATATGACGTCATCATTAACAAATTTTATTCCCCATGGAGAGTTCTTTACAATGAGCCATGTCTCAATTTTTTCTGTTCAGCACTTTCAGAGATATGGAGGTGCAATTTTTTTCCAAGATGGCGGCCGAACCACGTGACATATGACGTCATCATTAACATATTTTATTCCCCATGGAGAGTTCTTTACAATGAGCCATGTCTCAATTTTTTCTGTTCAGCACTTTTGGAGATATAGAGGTGCAAAGTTTTTCGGTTTTTCCAAGATGGCCGCCGAACCACGTGACCGATGACGTCATCATTAACATATTTTATTCCCCATGGAGTTCTTTACAATGAGCCGTGTCTCAATTTTGTCTGTTCAGGACTTTTGGAGATTTCGTGGTGCAAAGTTTTGCCGTTTTTCCAAGATGGCGGCCGACCACGTGAATGATGACGTCATCATTAACATATTTTATTCCCCATGGAGAGTTCTTTACAATGAGCCATGTCTCAATTTTTTCTGTTCAGCACTTTTGGAGATATAGTGGTGCAAAGTTTTGCCGTTTTTCCAAGATGGCGGCCGACCACGTGACATATGACGTCATCATTAACATATTTTATTCCCCATGGAGAGTTCTTTACAATGAGCCATGTCTCAATTTTTTCTGTTCAGCACTTTTGGAGATATAGTGGCGCAACGTTTTGCCGTTTTTCCAAGATGGCGACCGAACCACGTGACTGATGACGTCATCATTTACATATTTTATTCCCCATGGAGAGTTCTTTACAATGAGCCATGTCTCAATTTTTTCTGTTCAGTACTTTCGGAGATATAGAGGTGCAAATTTTTTCGGTTTTTCCAAGATGGCGGCCGAACCACGTCACCGATGACGTCATCAATTGGGCACAGTCTATTCCAGGGCAAGACCAATATGTGTGCAAAGTTTCGCGATTCTACGTGCAACGGTGTAGACGCAGTGCTGCAAACAGACAGACAGACAGACAAACAGACAGACAAACAGATGAAAAATCGGTCAGAGACCGAGGACTTGCCGGAATGTACTTTTTTTCGGCCATTTAGAACAAATATGGCGGCCGAACTACGTGATAGATGACGTCATCATTAACATATTTTATTCCCCATGGAGAGTTCTTTACAATGAGCCATCTCTCAATTTTTTCCATTCTGCACTTTTGGAGATATAGTGGTGCAAAGTTTTCCCGTTTTTCCAAGATGGCGGCCGAACCACGTGACCAATGGCATCATCATTAACATATTTTATTTCCCATGGAGAGTTCTTTACAATGAGCCATGTCTCAATTTTTTCTGTTCAGCACTTTTGGAGATATAGTGGTGCAAAAGTTTTCAGTTTTTCCAAGATGGCGGCCGACCACGTGACTGATGACGTCATCATTAACATATTTTATTCCCCATGGAGAGTTCTTTACAATGAGCCATGTCTCAATTTTTTCTGTTCAGCACTTTTGGAGATAGAGTGGTGCAAAGTTTTGCCGTTTTTCCAAGATGGCGGCGACCACGTGACGGATGACGTCATCATTAACATATTTTATTTCCCATGGAGAGTTCTTTACAATGAGCCATGTCTCAATTGTTTCTGTTCAGCACTTTTGGAGATATAGTTGTGCAAAGTTTTGCCGTTTTTCCAAGATGGCGGCCGACCACGTGACTGATGACGTCATCATTAACATATTTTATTCCCCATGGAGAGTTCTTTACAATGAGCCATGTCTCAATTTTCTCTATTCAGCACTTTCGGAGATATAGAGGTGCAAATTTTTTCGGTTTTTCCAAGATGGCGGCCGAACCACGTCACCGATGACGTCATCAATTGGGCACAGTCTATTCCAGGGCAAGACCAATATGTGTGCAAAGTTTGGCGATTCTACGTGCAACGGTGTAGACCCAGTGCTGCAAACAGACAGACAGACAGACAAACAGACAGACAAATGACGTCATCATTAACATATTTTATTCCCCATGGAGAGTTCTTTACAATGAGCCACGTCTCAATTTTTTCTGTTCAGCACTTTTGGAGATATAGTGGCGCAACGTTTTGCCGTTTTTCCAAGATGGCGACCGAACCACGTGACTGATGACGTCATCATTAACATATTTTATTCCCCATGGACAGTTCTTTACAATGAGCCATGTCTCAATTTTTTCTATTCAGCACTTTCGGAGATATGGAGGTGCAAATTTTTTCAAAGATGGCGGCCGAACCACGTGACTGATGACGTCATCAGTAACATATTTTATTCCCCATGGAGAGTTCTTTACAATGAGCCATGTCTCAATTTTTTCTGTTCAGCACTTTTGGAGATATAGTGGTGAAAAGTTTTGCCGTTTTTCCAAAATGGCGGCCGACCACGTGACATATGACGTCATCATTAACATATTTTATTCCCCATGGAGAGTTCTTTACAATGAGCCATGTCTCAATTTTTTCTGTTCAGCACTTTTGGAGATTTTGTGGTGCAAAGTTTTGCCGTTTTTCCAAGATGGCGGCCGACCACGTGACTGATGACGTCATCATTAACATATTTTATTCCCCATGGAGAGTTCTTTACAATGAGCCATGTCTCAATTTTTTCTGTTCAGCACTTTTGGAGATATAGTGATGCAAAGTTTTGCCGTTTTTCCAAAATGGCGGCCGACCACGTGACATATGACGTCATCATTAACATATTTTATTCCCCATGGAGAGTTCTTTACAATGAGCCATGTCTCAATTTTTTCTGTTCAGCACTTTTGGAGATTTTGTGGTGCAAAGTTTTGCCGTTTTTCCAAGATGGCGGCCGACCACGTGACTGATGACGTCATCATTAACATATTTTATTCCCCATGGAGAGTTCTTTACAATGAGCCATGTCTCAATTTTTTCTGTTCAGCACTTTTGGAGATATAGTGGTGCAAAGTTTTGCCGTTTTTCCAAAATGGCGGCCGACCACGTGACATATGACGTCATCATTAACATATTTTATTCCCCATGGAGAGTTCTTTCCAATGAGCCATGTCTCAATTTTTTCTGTTCAGCACTTTTGGAGATTTTGTGGTGCAAAGTTTTGCCGTTTTTCCAAGATGGCGGCCGACCACGTGACTGATGACGTCATCATTAACATATTTTATTCCCCATGGAGAGTTCTTTACAATGAGCCATGTCTCAATTTTTTCTGTTCAGCACTTTTGGAGATATAGTGGTGCAAAGTTTTGCCGTTTTTCCAAGATGGCGGCCGACCACGTGACATATGACGTCATCATTAACATATTTTATTCCCCATGGAGAGTTCTTTACAATGAGCCATGTCTCAATTTTTTCTGTTCAGCACTTTTGGAGATATCGTGGCGCAACGTTTTGCCGTTTTTCCAAGATGGCGACCGAACCACGTGACTGATGACGTCATCATTTACATATTTTATTCTGCATGGAGAGTTCTTTACAATGAGCCATGTCTCAATTTTTTCTGTTCAGTACTTTCGGAGATATAGAGGTGCAACGTTTTTTGGTTTTTCCAAGATGGCGGCCGAACCACGTCACCGATGACGTCATCAATTGGGCACAGTCTATTCCAGGGCAAGACCAATGTGTGTGCAAAGTTTGGCGATTCTACGTGCAACGGTGTAGACGCAGTGCTGCAAACAGACAGACAGACAGACAAACAGACAAATGAAAAATCGGTCAGAGACCGAGGACTTGCCGGAATGTACTTTTTTATCGGCCATTTAGGACAAATATGGCGGCCGAACCATGTGACCGATGACGTCATCATTAACATATATTATTCCCCATGGAGAGTTCTTTACAATGAGTCATGTCTCAATTGTTTCTATTCAGCACTTTCGGAGATATGGAGGTGCTAGGTTTTTCCAAGATGGCGGCTAAACCACGTGACCGATGACGTCATCATTAACAAATTTTATTCCCCATGGAGTGTTCTTCACAATGAGCCATGTCTCAATTTTTTCTGTTCAGCACTTTCGGAGATATAGAGGTGCAAAGTTTTTCCAAGATGGCGGCCGAACCACGTGACCGATGACGTCATCATTAACATATTTTATTCCCCATGGAAAGTTCTTTCCAATGAGCCATGTCTCAATTTTTTCTATTCAGCACTTTCGGAGATATGGAGGTGCAAAGTTTTTCGGATTTTCCAAGATGGCGGCAGAACCACGTGACAGATGACGTCATCATTAACATATTTTATTCCCCATGGAGAGTTCTTTACAATGAGCCATGTCTCAATTTTTTCTGTTCAGCACTTTTGGAGATATAGTGGCGCAACGTTTTGCCGTTTTTCCAAGATGGCGACCGAACCACGTGACTGATGACGTCATCATTAACATATTTTATTCCCCATGGAGAGTTCTTTACAATGAGCCATGTCACAATTTTTTCTGTTCAGTACTTTCGGAGATATAGAGGTGCAAAGTTTTTCGGTTTTTCCAAGATGGCGGCCGAACCACGTCACCGATGACCTCATCAATTGGGCACAGTCTATTCCAGGGCAAGAACAATATGTGTGCAAAGTTTGGCGATTACACGTGCAACGGTGTAGACGCAGTGCTGCAAACAGACAGACAGACAAACAGATGAAAAATCGGTCAGAGACCGAGGACTTGCCGCAGTGTACTTTTTTATCGGCCATTTAGAACAAATATGGCGGCTGAACCACGTGATAGATGATGTCATCATTAACATATTTTATTCCCCATGGAGAGTTCTTTACAATGAGCCATGTCTCAATTTTTTCTGCTCAGCACTTTTGGAGATATAGAGGTGCAAAGTTTTGCCGTTTTTCCAAGATGGCGGCCGAACCACGTGACATCTGACGTCATCATTAACATATTTTATTCCCCATGGACATTTCTTTCCAATGAGCCATGTCTCAATTTTTTCTGTTCAGCACTTTCGGAGATATAGAGGTGCAAAGCTTTTCCAAGATGGCGGCCGAACCACGTGACCTATGACGTCATCATTAACATATTTTATTTCCCATGGACATTTCTTTCCAATGAGCTATGTCTCAATTTTTTCTGTTCAGCACTTTCGGAGATATAGAGGTGCAAAGCTTTTCCAAGATGGCGGCCGAACCACGTGACCGATGACGTCATCATTAACATTTTTTATTCCACATGGAGAGTTCTTTACAATGAGCCATGCCTCAATTTTTTCTATTCAGGACTTTTGGAGATGTGGAGGTGCAGAGTTTTTCGGTTTTTCCAAGATGGCGGCTGAACCACGTGACCGATGACGTCATCATTAACATATTTTATTCCCCATGGAGGATTCTTTACAATGAGCCATGTCTCAATTTTTTCTATTCAGCACTTTTGGACACATAGAGGTGCTAAGTTTTTCGGTTTTTCCAAGATGGCGGCCGAACCACGTGACCGATGATATCATCATTAACATATTTTATTCCCCATGGAGAGTTCTTTACAATGAGCCATGTCTCAATTTTTTCTATTCAGCACTTTCGGAGATATGGAGGTGCAAAGTTTTTCGGATATCCAAGATGGCGGCCGAACCACGTGACTGATGACGTCATCAGTAACATATTTTATTCCCCATGGAGAGATATTTACAATGAGCCATGTCTCAATTTTTTCTGTTCAGCACTTTCGGAGATATGGAGGTGTAAAGTTTTTCGGTTTTTCCAAGATGGCGGCCGAACCACGTGACCTATGACGTCATCATTAACATATTTTATGCCCCATGGACATTTCTTTCCAATGAGCCATGTCTCAATTTTTTCTGTTCAGCACTTTCGGAGATATAGAGGTGCAAAGCTTTTCCAAGATGGCGGCCGAACCACGTGACCGATGACGTCATCATTAACATTTTTTATTCCACATGGAGAGTTCTTTACAATGAGCCATGTCTCAATTTTTTCTATTCAGTACTTTCAGAGATATGGAGGTGCAAAGTTTTGCCGTTTTTCCAAGATGGCGGCCGAACCACGTGACATATGACATCATCATTAACATATTTTATTCCCCATGGGGAGTTCTTTACAATGAGCCATGTCTCAATTTTTTCTGTTCAGCACTTTTGGAGATTTCGTGGTGCAAAGTTTTGCCGTTTTTCCAAGATGGCAGCCCACCACGTGACCGGTGACGTCATCATTAACATATTTTATTCCCCATGGAGAGTTCATTACAATGAGCCGTGTCTCAATTTTTTCTATTCAGTACTTTCAGAGATATGGAGGTGCAAAGTTTTGCCGTTTTTCCAAGATGGCGGCCGACCACGTGACATATGACGTCATCATTAACCTATTTTATTCTGCATGGAGAGTTC
This sequence comes from Myxine glutinosa, assembly GCF_964187855.1. Lineage (NCBI taxonomy): Eukaryota > Metazoa > Chordata > Myxini > Myxiniformes > Myxinidae > Myxine > Myxine glutinosa. The sequence continues at coordinate 78,878,510 of NC_136266.1, read as the reverse complement.
TTTACAATGAGCCATGTCTCAATTTTTTCTGTTCAGCACTTTTGGAGATTTCGTGGTGCAAAGTTTTGCCGTTTTTCCAAGATGGCGGCCGACCACGTGACTGATGATGTCATCATTAACATATTTTATTCCCCATGGAGAGTTCTTTACAATGAGCCATGTCTCAATTTTTTCTGTTCAGCACTTTTGGAGATATAGTGGCGCAACGTTTTGCCGTTTTTCCAAGATGGCGACCGAACCACGTGACTGATGACGTCATCATTAACATATTTTATTCCCCATGGACAGTTCTTTACAATGAGCCATGTCTCAATTTTTTCTATTCAGCACTTTCGGAGATATGGAGGTGCAAATTTTTTCAAAGATGGCGGCCGAACCACGTGACCGATGACGTCATCATTTGGGCACAGTATATTAGAGGGCAAGCCAAATAAGTGTGCAAAGTTTGGCTATTCTACGTATAGAAAGATTCTACATATAGAAAGTTTTGCGGTTTTTCCAAGATGGCGGCCGAACCACGTGACCAATGACGTCATCATTAACATATTTTATTCCCCATCTAGAGTTCTTTACAATGAGCCATGTCTCAATTTTTTCTGTTCAGTACTTTCGGAGATATAGAAGTGCAAAGTTTTTCGGTTTTTCCAAGATGGCGGCCGAACCACGTCACCGATGACGTCATCAATTGGGCACAGTCTATTCCAGGGCAAGACCAATATGTGTGCAAAGTTTGGCGATTCTCCGTGCAACGGTGTAGACGCAGTGCTGCAAACAGACAGATGAAAAATCGGTCAGAGACCGAGGACTTGCCGGAATGTACTTTTTTATCGGCCATTTAGAACAAATATGGCGGCCGAACTATGTGATACATGACGTCATCATTAACATATTTTATTCCCCATGGAGAGTTCTTTACAATGAGCCATACCTCAATTTTTTCTGTTCAGGACTTTTGGAGATGTGGAGGTGCAGAGTTTTTCGGTTTTTCCAAGATGGCGGCCGACCACGTGACTGATGACGTCATCATTAACATATTTTATTCCCCATGGAGAGTTCTTTACAATGAGCCATGTCTCAATTTTTTCTGTTCAGCACTTTTGGAGTTATAGTGGTGAAATTTTTTGCCGTTTTTCCAAGATGGCGGCCGACCACGTGACATATGACGTCATAATTAACATATTTTATTCCCCATGGAGAGTTCTTTACAATGAGCCAAGTCTCAATTTTTTCTGTTCAGCACTTTTGGAGATATAGTGGCGCAACGTTTTTCGGTTTTTCCAAGATGGCGCCAGAACCACGTGACTGATGACGTCATCATTTAAGTATTTTATTCCCCATGGAGAGTTCTTTACAACGAGCCATGTCTCAATTTTTTCTGTTCAGTACTTTCGGAGATATAGAGGTGCAAAGTTTTTCGGTTTTTCCAAGATGGCGGCCGAACCACGTCACCGATGACGTCATCAATTGGGCACAGTCTATTCCAGGGCAAGACCAATATGTGTGCAAAGTTTGGCGATTCTACGTGCAACGGTGTAGACGCAGTGCTGCAAACAGACAGACAGACAGACAGACAGACAAACAGACAAACAGACAGATGAAAAATCGGTCAGAGACCGAGGACTTGCCGGAATGTACTTTTTTATCGGCCATTTAGGACAAATATGGCGGCCGAACCACGTGACCGATGACGTCATCATTAACATATTTTATTCCCCATGGAGAGTTCTTTACAATGAGCCATGTCTCCATTTTTTCTGTTCAGCACTTTTGGAGATATAGTGGTGCAAAGTTTTTCGGTTTTCCCAAGATGGCGGCCGAACCACGTGACTGATGACGTCATCATTAACATATTTTATTCCCCATGGAGAGTTCTTTACAATGAGCCATGTCTCAATTTTTTCTGTTCAGCACTTTCGGAGATATAGAGTTGCAAACTTTTTCCAAGATGGCGGCCGAACCACGTGACCAATGACGTCATCACTAACATTTTATTCCCCATGGAGAGTTCTTTACAATGAGCTCAATTTTTTCTGTTCAGCACTTTTGGAGATATAGTGGTGCAAAATTGCCATTTTCCAAGATGGCGGCCGAACCACGTGACTGATGACGTCATCATTAACATATTTTATTACCCATGGAGAGTTCTTTACAATGAGCCATGTCTCAATTTTTTCTGTTCAGCACTTTTGGAGATATAGCGGTGCAAATTTTTGCCGTTTTTCCAAGATGGCGGCCGACCACGTGACATATGACATCATCATTAACATATTTTATTCCGCATGGCGAGTTCTTTACAATGAGCCATGTCTCAATTTTTTCTGTTCAGCACTTTTGGAGATTTCGTGGTGCAAAATTTTTGCCGTTTTTCCAAGATGGCGGCCGACCACGTGACTGATGTCATCATTAACATATTTTATTCCCCATGGAGAGTTCTTTACAATGAGCCATGTCTCAATTTTTTCTGTTCAGTACTTTCGGAGATATAGAAGTGCAAAGTTTTTCGGTTTTTCCAAGATGGCGGCCGAACCACGTCACCGATGACGTCATCAATTGGGCACAGTCTATTCCAGGGCAAGACCAATATGTGTGCAAAGTTTGGCAATTCTCCGTGCAACGGTGTAGACGCAGTGCTGCAAACAGACAAACAGACAGACAGACAGACAGACAGACGAAAAATCGGTCAGAGACCGAGGACTTGCCGGAATGTACTTTTTTATCGGCCATTTAGGACAAATATGGCGGCCGAACCACGTGACCGATGACGTCATCATTAACATATTTTATTCCCCATGGAGAGTTCTTTACAATGAGTCATGTCTCAATTTTTTCTGTTCAGCACTTTTGGAGATATAGTGGTGCAAAGTTTTTCGGTTTTCCCAAGATGGCGGCCGAACCACGTGACATATGACGTCATCATTAACATATTTTATTCCCCATTGAGAGTTCTTTGCAATGAGCCATGTCTCAATTTTTTCCATTCTGCACTTTTGGAGATATAGTGGTGCAAAGTTTTCCCATTTTTCCAAGATGGCGGCCGAACCACGTGACCGATGCCATCATCATTAACATATTTTATTCCCCATGGAGAGTTCTTTACAATGAGCCATGTCTCAATTTTTTCTGTTCAGCACTTTTGGAGATTTTGTGGTGCAAAGTTTTGCCGTTTTTCCAAGATGGCGGCCGACCACGTGACTGATGACGTCATCATTAACATATTTTATTCCCCATGGAGAGTTCTTTACAATGAGCCATGTCTCAATTATTTCTGTTCAGCACTTTTGGAGATATAGTGGTGCAAAGTTTTGCCGTTTTTCCAAGATGGCGGCCGACCACGTGACATATGACGTCATCATTAACATATTTTATTCCCCATGGAGAGTTCTTTCCAATGAGCCATGTCTCAATTTTTTCTGTTCAGCACTTTTGGAGATATAGTGGCGCAACGATTTGCCGTTTTTCCAAGATGGCGACCGAACCACGTGACTGATGACGTCATCATTTACATATTTTATTCCCCATGGAGAGTTCTTTACAATGAGCCATGTCTCAATTTTTTCTGTTCAGTACTTTCGGAGATATAGAGGTGCAAATTTATTCGGTTTTTCCAAGATGGCGGCCGAACCACGTCACCGATGACGTCATCATTGGGGCACAGTATATTAGAGGGCAAGACCATTATGTGTGCAAAGTTTGGCGATTCTCCGTGCAACGGTGTAGACGCAGTGCTGCAAACAGACAAACAGACAAACAGACAAACAGACAAACAGACAAATGAAAAATCGGTCAGAGACCGAGGACTTGCCGGAATTTACTTTTTTATCGGCCATTTAGGACAAATATGGCGGCTGAACCACCTGACCGATGACATCATCATTAACATATTTTATTCCCCACGGAGAGTTCTTTACAATGAGCCATGTCTCAATTTTTTCTGTTCAGCACTTTTGGAGATAGAGGTGCAACGTTTTTCGGATTTTCCAAGATGGCGGCCGAACCACGTGACCGATGACGTCATCATTAACATATTTTATTCCCCATGGAGAGTTCTTTCCAATGAGCCATGTCTCAATTTTTTCTATTCAGCACCTTCGGAGATATGGAGGTGCAAAGTTTTTCGGATTTTCCAAGATTGCGACAGAACCACGTGACTGATGACGTCATCATTAACATATTTTATTCCCCCTGGAGAGTTCTTTCCAATGAGCCATGTCTCAATTTTTTCTATTCAGCACTTTCGAAGATATGGAGGTGAAATTTTTTTCCGTTTTTCCAAGATGGCGGCCGCACCACGTGACCAATGACGTCATCATTAACATGTTTTATTCCCCATGGAGTTCTTTACAATGAGCCATGTCTCAATTTTTTCTGTTCAGCACTTTTGGAGATTTCGTAGTGCAAAGTTTTCGGTTTTTCCAAGATGGCGGCCGCACCACGTGACCGATGACGTCATCATTAACATGTTTTATTCCCCATGGAGAGTTCTTTACAATGAGCCATGTCTCAATTTTTTCTGTTCAGTACTTTTGGAGATATAGTGGAGCAAAATTTTGCCGTTTTTCCAAGATGGCGGCCGAACCACGTGACTAATGACATCATCATTAACATATTTTATTCCCCATGGAGAGTTCTTTCCAATGAGCCATGTCTCAATTTTTTCTATTCAGCACTTCCGGAGATATGGAGGTGCAAAGTTTTTCGGTTTTTCCAAGATGGCGGCCGAAACACGTGACCGATGACGTCATAAATTGGGCACAGTCTATTCCAGGGCAAGACGAATATGTGCGCAAACTTTGGCGATTCTCCGTGCAACGGTGTAGACGCAGTGCTGCAAACAGACAGACAAACAGACAGACAGACAGACAGACAGACAAACAAACGAACAGATCAACATACTTGCCGGAATCTTTTCCGGCAAGTAATGAAAAATCGGTCAGAGACCGAGGACTTGCCGGAATTTACTTTTTTATCGGCCATTTAGGACAAATATGGTGGCTGAACCACGTGACCGATGACGTCATCATTAACATATTTTATTCCCCATGGAGAGTTCTTCACAATGAGCCATGTCTCAATTTTTTCTGTTCAGCACTTTCGGAGATATTGAGGTGCAAAGTTTTTCCAAGATGGCGGCCGAACCACGTGACCGATGACGTCATCATTAACATATTTTATTCCCCATGGAGAGTTCTTTACAATGAGCCATGTCTCAATTTTTTCTGTTCAGCACTTTTGGAGATATAGTGGCGCAACGTTTTGCCGTTTTTCCAAGATGGCGACCGAACCACGTGACTGATGACGTCATCATTTACATATTTTATTCCCCATGGAGAGTTCTTTACAATGAGCCATGTCTCAATTTTTTCTGTTCAGTACTTTCGGAGATATAGAGGTGCAAAGTTTTTCGGTTTTTCCAAGATGGCGGCCGAACCACGTCACCGATGACGTCATCAATTGGGCACAGTCTATTCCAGGGCAAGAACAATATGTGTGCAAAGTTTGGCGATTCCACGTGCAACGGTGTAGACGCAGCGCTGCAAACAGACAGACAGACAAACAGACAAACAGACAGACAGACAGATGAAAAATCGGTCAGAGACCGAGGACTTGCCGGAATTTACTTTTTTATCGGCCATTTAGGACAAATATGGCGGCCGAACCACGTGACCGATGATGTCATCATTAACATATTTTATTCCCCGTGGAGAGTTGTTTACAATGAGCCATGTCTCAATTTTTTCTATTCAGGACTTTTGGAGATGTGGCATTGCAAAGTTTTTCGGTTTTTCCAAGATGGCGGCCGAACCACGTGACTGATGACGTCATCATTAACATATTTGATTCCCCATGGAGAGTTCTTTACAATGAGCCATGTCTCAATTATTTCTATTCAGTACTTTCGGAGATATGGAGGTGCAAATTTTTCTGTTTTTCCAAGATGGCGGCCGAACCACGTGACTGATGACGTCATCATTAACATATTGTATTCTCCATGGAGAGTTCTTTGCAATGAGCCATGTCTCAATTTTTGCTATTCAGTACATTCAGAGATATGGATGTGCAAAGTTTTTCGGTTTTTCCAAGATGGCGGCCGAACCACGTGACTGATGACGTCATCATTAACATATTTGATTCCCCATGGAGAGTTCTTTACAATGAGCCATGTCTCAATTTTTTCTATTCAGCACTTTCGGAGATGTGGAGGTGCAAAGTTTTTCGGTTTTTCCAAGATGGCGGCCGAACCACGTGACCGATGACGTCATCATTAACATATTTTATTCTCCATGGAGTGTTCTTTACAATGAGCCATGTCTCAATTTTTTCTGTTCAGCACTTTTGGAGATATAGTGGTGCAAAGTTTTGCCGTTTTTCCAAGATGGCAGCCGACCACGTGACTGATGACGTCATCATTAAGATATTTTATTCCCCATGGAGAGTTCTTTACAATGAGCCATGTCTCAATTTTTTCTGTTCAGTACTTTTGGAGATATAGCGGTGCAATTTTTTTGCCGTTTTTCCAAGATGGCGGCCGAATCACGTGACCTATGACGTCATCATTAACATATTTCATTCCCCATGGAGAGTTCTTTACAATGAGCCATGTCTCAATTTTTTCTGTTCAGTACTTTTGGAGATATGGAGGTGCAAATTTTTTCGGTTTTTCCAAGATGGCGGCCGAACCACGTGACTGATGACGTCATCATTAACATGTTTTATTCCCCATGGAGAGTTCTTCACAATGAGCCATGTCTCAATTTTTTCTGTTCAGTACTTTTGGAGATGTGGAGGTGCAGAATTTTTCGGTTTTTCCAAGATGGCGGCCGAACCACGTGACCGATGACGTCATCATTAACATATTTTATTCCCCATGGAGAGTTCTTTACAATGAGCCATGTCTCAATTTTTTCTATTCAGGACTTTTGGAGATGTGGAGGTGCAGAATTTTTCGGTTTTTCCAAGATGGCGGCCGAACCACGTGACCGATGACATCATCATTAACATATTTTATTCCCCATGGAGAGTTCTTTACAATGAGCCATGTCTCAATTTTTTCTATTCAGCACTTTCGGAGATATGGAGGTGCTAAGTTTTTCGGTTTTTCCAAGATGGCGGCCGACCACGTGACTGATGACGTCATCATTAACATATTTTATTCCCCATGGAGAGTTCTTTACAATGAGCCATGTCTCAATTTTTTCTGTTCAGCACTTTTGGAGATATAGTGGTGCAAATTTTTGCCTTTTTTCCAAGATGGCGGCCGACCACGTGACATATGACGTCATCATTAACATATTTTATTCCCCATGGAGAGTTCTTTACAATGAGCCATGTCTCAATTTTTTCAGTACAGTACTTTCGGAGATATAGAGGTGCAAATTTTTTCGGTTTTTCCAAGATGGCGGCCGAACCACGTCACCGATGACGTCATCAATTGGGCACAGTCTATTCCAGGGCAAGACCAATATGTGTGCAAAGTTTGGCGATTCTCCGTGCAACGGTGTAGACGCAGTGCTGCAAACAGACAGACAAACAGACAGACAAACAGACAAACAGACAAACAGACAAATGAAAAATCGGTCAGAGACCGAGGACTTGCCGGAATGTACTTTTTTATCAGCCATTTAGGACAAATATGGCGGCCGAACCATGTGACCGATGACGTCATCATTAACATATTTTATTCTCCATGGAGAGTTCTTTACAATGAGCCATACCTCAATTTTTTCTATTCAGGACTTTTGGAGATGTTGAGGTGCAAAGTTTTCGGTTTTTCCAAGATGGCGGCCGAACCACGTGACCGATGACGTCATCATTAACATATTTTATTCCACATGGAGAGTTCTTGACAATGAGCCATGTCTCAATTTTTTCTATTCAGCACTTTCGGAGATGTGGAGGTGCAACGCTTTTCAGTTTTTCCAAGATGGCGGCTGAACCACGTGACCGATGACGTCATCATGAACATAATTTATTCCCCATGGAGAGTTCTTTACAATGAGCCATGTCTCAATTTTGTCTATTCAGCACTTTCAGAGATATGGAGGTGCAAAGTTTTTCGGTTTTTCCAAGATGGCGGCCGAACCACGTGACCTATGACGTCATCATTAACATATTTTATTCCACATGGAGAGTTCTTTACAATGAGCCATGTCTCAATTTTTTCTGTTCAGCACTTTTGGAGATATAGTGGTGCAAAGTTTTGCCGTTTTTCCAAGATGGCGGCCGGCCACGTGACATATGACGTCATCATTAACATATTTTATTCCCCATGGAGAGTTCTTTACAATGAGCCATGTCTCAATTTTTTCTGTTCAGCACTTTTGGAGATTTCGTGGTGCAAAGTTTTGCCGTTTTTCCAAGATGGCGGCCGACCACGTGACTGATGATGTCATCATTAACATATTTTATTCGCCATGGAGAGTTCTTTACAATGAGCCATGTCTCAATTTTTTCTGTTCAGTACTTTCGGAGATATAGAAGTGCAAATTTTTTCGGTTTTTCCAAGATGGCGGCCGAACCACGTCAACGATGACGTCATCAATTGGGCACAGTCTATTCCAGGGCAAGACCAATATGTGTGCAAAGTTTGGCGATTCTACGTGCAACGGTGTAGACGCAGTGCTGCAAACAGACAGACAGACAGATGAAAAATCGGTCAGAGACCGAGGACTTGCCGGAATGTACTTTTTTATCGGCCATTTAGGACAAATATGGCGGCCGAACCACGTGACCGATGACGTCATCATTAACATATTTTATTCCCCATGGAGAGTTCTTTACAATGAGCCATACCTCAATTTTTTCTATTCAGGACTTTTGGAGATGTGGAGGTGCAGAGTTTTTCGGTTTTTCCAAGATGGCGGCCGAACCACGTGACCGATGACATCATCATTAACATATTTTATTCCCCATGGAGAGTTCTTTACAATGAGCCATGTCTCAATTTTTTCTATTCAGCACTTTCGGAGATATGGAGGTGCTAAGTTTTTCGGTTTTTCCAAGATGGCGGCCGACCACGTGACTGATGACGTCATCATTAACATATTTTATTCCCCATGGAGAGTTCTTTACAATGAGCCATGTCTCAATTTTTTCTGTTCAGCACTTTTGGAGATATAGTGGTGCAAATTTTTGCCTTTTTTCCAAGATGGCGGCCGACCACGTGACATATGACGTCATCATTAACATATTTTATTCCCCATGGAGAGTTCTTTACAATGAGCCATGTCTCAATTTTTTCAGTACAGTACTTTCGGAGATATAGAGGTGCAATTTTTTCGGTTTTTCCAAGATGGCGGCCGAACCACGTCACCGATGACGTCATCAATTGGGCACAGTCTATTCCAGGGCAAGACTAATATGTGTGCAAAGTTTGGCGATTCTCCGTGCAACGGTGTAGACGCAGTGCTGCAAACAGACAGACAAACAGACAAAAAGACAGACAAACAGACAAACAGACAAATGAAAAATCGGTCAGAGACCGAGGACTTGCCGGAATGTACTTTTTTATCGGCCATTTAGGACAAATATGGCGGCCGAACCACGTGACTGATGACGTCATCATTAACATATTTTATTCCCCATGGAAAGTTCTTTACAATGAGCCATGCCTCAATTTTTTCTATTCAGGACTTTTGGAGATGTGGAGGTGCAGAGTTTTTCGGTTTTTCCAAGATGGCGGCCGAACCACGTGACCGATGACATCATCATTAACATATTTTATTCCCCATGGAGAGTTCTTTACAATGAGCCATGTCTCAATTTTTTCTATTCAGCACTTTAGGAGATATGGAGGTGCTAGGTTTTTCGGTTTTTCCAAGATGGCGGCCGACCACGTGACTGATGACATCATCATTAACATATTTTATTCCCCATGGAGTTCTTTACAATGAGCCATGTCTCAATTTTTTCTGTTCAGAACTTTTGGAGATATAGTGGTGCAAAGTTTTGCCGTTTTTCCAAGATGGCGGCCGACCACGTGACATATGACGTCATCATTAACATATATTATTCCCCATGGAGAGTTCTTTACAATGACCAATGTCTCAATTCTTTCTGTTCAGCACTTTTGGAGATATAGTGGCGCAACGTTTTGCCGTTTTTCCAAGATGGCGACCGAACCACGTGACTGATGACGTCATCATTTACATATTTTATTCCCCATGGAGAGTTCTTTACAATGAGCCATGTCTCAATTTTTTCTGTTCAGTACTTTTGGAGATATAGAGGTGCAAAGTTTTTCGGTTTTTCCAAGATGGCGGCCGAACCACGTGACCTATGACGTCATCATTAACATGTTTTATTTCCAATGGAGAGTTCTTTACAATGAGCCATGCCTCAATTTTTTCTATTCAGTACTTTCGGAGATATGGAGGTGCAAATTTTCTTCGGTTTTTCCAAGATGGCGGCCGAACCACGTGACCTATGATGTCATCATTAACATGTTTTATTCCCAATGGAGAGTTCTTTACAAAGATCCATGTCTCAATTTTTTCTTTTCAGTACTTTTGGAGATATAGAGGTGCAAAGTTTTTCCAAGATGGCGGCCGAACCACGTCATCGATGACGTCATCAATTGGGCACAGTCTATTCCAGGGCAAGACCAATAAGTGTGCAAAGTTTGGCGATTCTATGTGCAACGGTGTAGATGCAGTACTGCAAACAGACAGACAGACAGACAGACAAACAGACAAATGAAAAATCGGTCAGAGACCGAGGACTTGCCGGAATTTACTTTTTTATCGGCCATTTAGGACAAATATGGCGGCTGAACCACCTGACCGATGACATCATCATTAACATATTTTATTCCCCACGGAGAGTTCTTTACAATGAGCCATGTCTCAATTTTTTCTGTTCAGCACTTTTGGAGATAGAGGTGCAACGTTTTTCGGATTTTCCAAGATGGCGGCCGAACCACGTGACCGATGACGACATCATTAACATATTTTATTCCCCCTGGAGAGTTCTTTCCAATGAGCCATGTCTCAATTTTTTCTGTTCAGCACTTTTGGAGATAGAGGTGCAACGTTTTTCGGATTTTCCAAGATGGCGGCCGAACCACGTGACCGATGACGTCATCATTAACTTATTTTATTCCCCCTGGAGAGTTCTTTCCAATGAGCCATGTCTCAATTTTTTCTATTCAGCACTTTCGGAGATATGGAGGTGAATTTTTTTCCCGTTTTTCCAAGATGGCGGCCGCACCACGTGACCGATGACGTCATCATTAACATATTTTATTCCACATGGAGAGTTCTTGACAATGAGCCATGTCTCAATTTTTTCTATTCAGCACTTTCGGAGATATGGAGGTGCTAGGTTTTTCGGTTTTTCCAAGATGGCGGCCGACCACGCGACTGATGACGTCATCATTAACATATTTTATTCCCCATGGAGAGTTCTTTACAATGAGCCATGTCTCAATTTTTTCTGTTCAGCACTTTTGGAGATATAGTGGTGCAAAGTTTTGCCGTTTTTCCAAGATGGCGGCCGACCACGTGACATATGACGTCATCATTAACATATTTTATTCCCCATGGAGAGTTCTTTACAATGAGCCATGTCTCAATTTTTTCTGTTCAGCACTTTTGGAGATATAGTGGCGCAACGTTTTGCCGTTTTTCCAAGATGGCGACCGAACCACGTGACTGATGACGTCATCATTTACATATTTTATTCCCCATGGAGAGTTCTTTACAATGAGCCATGTCTCAATTTTTTCTGTTCAGTACTTTCGGAGATATAGAGGTGCAAGGTTTTTCAGTTTTTCCAAGATGGCGGCCGAACCACGTCACCGATGACGTCATCAATTGGGCATAGTCTATTCCAGGGCAAGACCAATATGTGTGCAAAGTTTGGCGATTCGCCGTGCAACGGTGTAGACGCAGTGCTGCAAACAGACAGACAGACAGACAGACAGACAGACAGACAGACAAACAGACAGACAAACGAACAGATCAACATACTTGCCGGAAAAATTTTTCCGGCAAGTAATGAAAAATCGGTCAGAGACCGAGGACTTGCCGGAATGTACTTTTTATCGGCCATTTAGAACAAATATGGCGGCCGAACCACGTGACCGATGATATCATCATTAACATATTTTATTCCCCACGGAGAGTTCTTTACAATGAGCCATGTCTCAATTTTTTCTGTTCAGCACTTTTGGAGATATAGTGGTGCAAAGTTTTGCCGTTTTTCCAAAATGGCGGCCGACCACGTGACATATGACGTCATCATTAACATATTTTATTCCCCATGGAGAGTTCTTTACAATGAGCCATGTCTCAATTTTTTCTGTTCAGCACTTTTTGAGATATAGTGGCGCAACGTTTTGCCGTTTTTCCAAGATGGCGACCGAACCACGTGACTGATGACGTCATCATTTGCATATTTTATTCCCCATGGAGAGTTCTTTACAATGAGCCATGTCTCAATTTTTTCTGTTCAGCACTTTTGGAAATATAGTGGTGCAAAGTTTTGCCGTTTTTCCAAGATGGCGGCCGACCACGTGACATATGACATCATCATTAACATATTTTATTCCCCATGGAGAGTTCTTTACAATGAGCCATGTCTCAATTTTTTCTGTTCAGCACTTTTGGAGATATAGTGGTGCAAAGTTTTGCTGTTTTTCCAAGATGGCGGCCGACCACGTAACTGATGACGTCATCATTAACATATTTTATTCCCCATGGAGAGTTCTTTACAATGAGCCATGTCTCAATTTTTTCTGTTCAGTACTTTCGGAGATATAGAGGTGCAAAGTTTTTCGGTTTTTCCAAGATGGCGGCCGAACCACGTCACCGATGACGTCATCAATTGGGCACAGTCTATTCCAGGGCAAGACCAATATGTGTGCAAAGTTTGGCGATTCTACGTGCAACGGTGTAGACGCAGTGCTGCAAACAGACAGACAAACAGACAAACAGACAAACAGACAGATGAAAAATCGGTCAGAGACCGAGGACTTGCCGGAATTTACTTTTTTATCGGCCATTTAGGACAAATATGGCGGCTGAACCACCTGACCGATGACATCATCATTAACATATTTTATTCCCCACGGAGAGTTCTTTACAATGAGCCATGTCTCAATTTTTTCTGTTCAGCACTTTTGGAGATAGAGGTGCAACGTTTTTCGGATTTTCCAAGATGGCGGCCGAACCACGTGACCGATGACGACATCATTAACATATTTTATTCCCCCTGGAGAGTTCTTTCCAATGAGCCATGTCTCAATTTTTTCTGTTCAGCACTTTTGGAGATAGAGGTGCAACGTTTTTCGGATTTTCCAAGATGGCGGCCGAACCACGTGACCGATGACGTCATCATTAACTTATTTTATTCCCCCTGGAGAGTTCTTTCCAATGAGCCATGTCTCAATTTTTTCTATTCAGCACTTTCGGAGATATGGAGGTGAATTTTTTTCCCGTTTTTCCAAGATGGCGGCCGCACCACGTGACCGATGACGTCATCATTAACATATTTTATTCCACATGGAGAGTTCTTGACAATGAGCCATGTCTCAATTTTTTCTATTCAGCACTTTCGGAGATATGGAGGTGCTAGGTTTTTCGGTTTTTCCAAGATGGCGGCCGACCACGCGACTGATGACGTCATCATTAACATATTTTATTCCCCATGGAGAGTTCTTTACAATGAGCCATGTCTCAATTTTTTCTGTTCAGCACTTTTGGAGATATAGTGGTGCAAAGTTTTGCCGTTTTTCCAAGATGGCGGCCGACCACGTGACATATGACGTCATCATTAACATATTTTATTCCCCATGGAGAGTTCTTTACAATGAGCCATGTCTCAATTTTTTCTGTTCAGCACTTTTGGAGATATAGTGGCGCAACGTTTTGCCGTTTTTCCAAGATGGCGACCGAACCACGTGACTGATGACGTCATCATTTACATATTTTATTCCCCATGGAGAGTTCTTTACAATGAGCCATGTCTCAATTTTTTCTGTTCAGTACTTTCGGAGATATAGAGGTGCAAGGTTTTTCAGTTTTTCCAAGATGGCGGCCGAACCACGTCACCGATGACGTCATCAATTGGGCATAGTCTATTCCAGGGCAAGACCAATATGTGTGCAAAGTTTGGCGATTCGCCGTGCAACGGTGTAGACGCAGTGCTGCAAACAGACAGACAGACAGACAGACAGACAGACAGACAGACAAACAGACAGACAAACGAACAGATCAACATACTTGCCGGAAAAATTTTTCCGGCAAGTAATGAAAAATCGGTCAGAGACCGAGGACTTGCCGGAATGTACTTTTTATCGGCCATTTAGAACAAATATGGCGGCCGAACCACGTGACCGATGATATCATCATTAACATATTTTATTCCCCACGGAGAGTTCTTTACAATGAGCCATGTCTCAATTTTTTCTGTTCAGCACTTTTGGAGATATAGTGGTGCAAAGTTTTGCCGTTTTTCCAAAATGGCGGCCGACCACGTGACATATGACGTCATCATTAACATATTTTATTCCCCATGGAGAGTTCTTTACAATGAGCCATGTCTCAATTTTTTCTGTTCAGCACTTTTTGAGATATAGTGGCGCAACGTTTTGCCGTTTTTCCAAGATGGCGACCGAACCACGTGACTGATGACGTCATCATTTGCATATTTTATTCCCCATGGAGAGTTCTTTACAATGAGCCATGTCTCAATTTTTTCTGTTCAGCACTTTTGGAAATATAGTGGTGCAAAGTTTTGCCGTTTTTCCAAGATGGCGGCCGACCACGTGACATATGACATCATCATTAACATATTTTATTCCCCATGGAGAGTTCTTTACAATGAGCCATGTCTCAATTTTTTCTGTTCAGCACTTTTGGAGATATAGTGGTGCAAAGTTTTGCTGTTTTTCCAAGATGGCGGCCGACCACGTAACTGATGACGTCATCATTAACATATTTTATTCCCCATGGAGAGTTCTTTACAATGAGCCATGTCTCAATTTTTTCTGTTCAGTACTTTCGGAGATATAGAGGTGCAAAGTTTTTCGGTTTTTCCAAGATGGCGGCCGAACCACGTCACCGATGACGTCATCAATTGGGCACAGTCTATTCCAGGGCAAGACCAATATGTGTGCAAAGTTTGGCGATTCTACGTGCAACGGTGTAGACGCAGTGCTGCAAACAGACAGACAAACAGACAAACAGACAAACAGACAGACAAACGAACAGATCAACATACTTGCCGGAAATTTTTTCCGGCAAGTAACAAACGAACAGATCAACATACTTGCCGGAAATTTTTTCCGGCAAGTAACAAACGAACAGATCAACATACTTGCCGGAAAATTTTTCCGGCAAGTAACAAACAGACAGACAAACAGACAAACAGACAAACAGACAAACAGACAAACAAACGAACAGATCAACATACTTGCCGGAAAATTTTTCCGGCAAGTAACAAACGAACAGATCAACATACTTGCCGGAAAATTTTTCCGGCAAGTAACGAACAGATCAACATACTTGCCGGAATCTTTTCCGGCAAGTAACAAACGAACAGATCAACATACTTGCCGGAAAAATTTTCCGGCAAGTAACAAACAGACAAACATACAAGCTGACTAATACATCTTGCAAAAACTTCGTTTTGGCAAGATAACAATACAATACACAGTGCGATAAATTAAATTATGATCAATCACTCAGTACTGGTAACCCTGGTGTTGGGCTCGCGGCTTGGGTGTCAGCTTCGGATATTCCTAGGATCCTGGGTTCGTAAACCCGGTCGATCGCTGAATTAACGCCAGGGGGGTTGACTCAGCCTGTCATCCTTCCGAGGTCGGCTAATTGAGTACCAGTTCACTGGTAATTCCCTGTTTGTTGCTAAAGGCGGCAAAAAGGGTTGGCGTCAGGAAGGGCATCCGGCTGTAAAACATTGCTTCAAAAAGGGGACCGAAAAACAACAACTACCACGGTTCCCGAAAAAGGCCAACCCCTGCTTGCGGGGAAAAATGGCCTCTAAAGGTGGTTTACTCAGTACTAAGTTGTGGTTGGGCTGTCTGTTCACCACCATCTCTTGTCTTCCCCCCATCCAAAACCTTGATCTTTTCTACCCCTGTTAATTCATCCCAAATCCACCTCTTTCAATCTCCAACTTCATTCCTGAAATTCCTCGTAGTGTCTGTAATGAAATAATGGTTGTAATCTGCTGCAGTTCCTCCTTGGCGGTTGAGATAAGCAATGATTTCAATAAAGATTTGGTGATATGAATCCACAAAACTCCTTCTCGATAGTGAGCTTTATTGAAATCAAAACGTCCACGTAATCTAAAAAGAGATTAAGCATTACCAAACGGCCATATAAAACCCTATAAAAAGCAGGCCGTATAAAGGAGCGCCCATTATGCTTACCAGCTCGGATAATCACAGAATACAGACAGTTCTCGCTCAACCAATATTTCATGAATTACATACCCGCGTGCTTCGCTGAAATTCTTTATTGGAGGGAGAATTTAATGAAATAATGGTTGTGATCTGCTGTAGTTCTTCCCTGACCGTTGAGATAAGCAATGATTTATAAGAGGTTGGGTATGCGTGCGAGAACTGTCTGTATTCTGTGACGATCCGAGCTGGTAAGCATAATGGGCGCTCCTTTATACGGCTTGCTTTTTATAAGGTTTTTATATGGCCGTTTGCTAATAATTGCTTAATCTCTTTTTATATTACGTGGACGTTTTGATTTCAATAAAGCTCACTATCGAGAAGGAGTTTTGTGGATTCATATCACCACAGTGTCCATTTGCTTTATACCATGAACCACCCCCACCCCAGCCCTCTCCCTTCCACAGATCGACCGATGTCCCTGTTCCCTACTGTTGTTGTGTTGTGTGCTTCCCTCTCTCTTCCCCCTGTTGTCTCCCACTCCCTTTATTATATGTTTTATGTGTCCGTTTATGTTTTTTGTGTTTAATGTGTTAGCTCTTACATGAGCCTCGACTTTGCATACAAAACTAGAATAATGCGACTGTGTTGCCAATATTCCTCCGCATAGTCCCACAATGGGTAGATGCCCTCACTCTGCATATGTATGGGTAGGGGATCACGTTTGTGAAGTTTGGTGTTGATCGGATAAGATTCGTTTTTCTATCCAAGATGGCTGCCAAACCACGTGACCTATGACAGCATCATTTTCAAACTATATGTAGCAATGCTGTTAGATGATATTTGTAAAATTTTGCATCAGAAGGGTGAGCGGTTTCAGAGATATAATTATTTAATATTTTCCTTCAATCCAATATGCCTGCCAAACCATGTGAAGTATGATGTCATAAATTTAATATTTCAATACAAATGGGTGATAGATCATGTGCAAGCAATTTCAGATTTTTAGGATAAGGAATTTGATTTAAACATTTTTGGCTGGTATACCACTTCACCTATGATGTTATGATTATCATGCTTTTGTTCCCCATTGGGAGTACGACAATGTGTCAAGATTCAAAATTTTCCTTCCAGTGGTTTCCGATAAATAATTTTTTAATTATTTGTTTTTAATCCAAGGTGGCGGCCATACCACGTGACCTATGACATCACAATTATAATGAAAACATTCTGCATGGGGTCACTCCTACCCTGAAAGTTTCGTCTCAATCAGACATATGGTTACTGAGAAAAACGAGGTTTAGCCTGTACGGACCGACGGACGGACGTACGGACGGACAACCAGAAAACATTATGCCTCTGACGACTATGTCGGCGGAGGCATAAAAAAAAGTGAGGGCAAGCAACTGCAGCAACAATCACTCTCTTATAGGCTTTGGGTTCGTGAAGAAATTCACAGAAACGCCGGTAAACGGTGGGAGTAACTACGACTCTCTTCAAGGTTGTAAGTTAGTCACAATTTATCGGATTTCTACCAAATTCGTTGTGTTCGGTTGTTCAACCACTCCAGCGACAACAAAAACAGAAAACAGAAATCAAATTGAAGTTAAAATAAACCCATGAGTCCGCTTGAAGCAAAACATGTATTTTCTCCAAAGTAATTCCTTTACAAAGTCTTAATTCCTGATTTACATATAAGCAATCCGTGCACATTCCTAGTATAATCAGAAAGCTTATAACCTCAGGCATGCAATGATATCCATGGCTTTAACCAAAGCCTTCCTTGAAGCAACTTTTTTTTGTCAAAACACCACAGCCGATCAACTATCCAAGACCAATCCAAGACAATCGGCCCACAAGCCATATTTTTTAAACATTGATAAAGCAAAAGCTGCAAACCTCACAAACACAAGATTTATACTATTCTTCTCAGGAAAGCCTTTGCCTTCGAAATGTCCACACGTATCTGCAAGACCGACGCAGGAAACCTGTCTCATGACGGCCTTAACCCAGCTCATGTTCCCTGTTAGTGAGTGAACAATCTCAATTGACAGAAACAAAATGGTGACATAAGAACCGAGCAATGTCATAGTGGGCTGACCAACGTTGCGGACTGCCATTTTGGTAAGGCTTTTTTGTTTTGTTTTGAGCACCTTGTTCATCGTCTTCATAAAGGGTGTTTAAACATGCCCACAACACCTAGTTTTCATTCATGCACTCTCTTGGAAGTTGAGAAGTTTCCTTGCAAAGTTTGGGAACGATAGGTTTCATGGTTTTAGAGTTATGGAAGATACACACACACACACACACACACCACACACACACACACACACACACACACACACACACACACACACACACTGCCTTTTATTATTATAGATGAAATATAATTCAAAACAGAATTTTTTTATTACTATTATTTCATGCATTAGTGAGTGAACATGTTTCACATATTTACTATCCTTCATGTGTTTTATCTCTGGGAAACCTAAAGCGGCTTTATTCATTACTGGTGTAAAGCCCATAAAAATGATGGGTTGGAACAGTTTATTTGACGGTGCAGCCTCTTGAGCGTGCCAAAGTCTGAAGCCTGGGCCTAATGTCAGGTGTGCTTATATCTTATCTCTTTATTAGACATCATACAGACATAAATGAACACTCGTTTTACTCTGCGCACGTTGCATATCACGTACAGCGAATTTCACCTCCCTGCGCCTTATATTTATTGTGAAAAAAAAAACCCTGCTTCTGTACACTGACCTTGAGCTTCGGTTTGCAAGCCACTGTCTACAATTCCAATGTAAGAGACATAATTTCTCTTCTTTTGGGTCTTTGGAGTCCTCGGGGTCTTTTTTGTCTTGTGCGTGCTCAGGGTCTCTTCCGTCCTCAGGATCTTTTGGGTCCTCGGGATATTTTGGGTCTTCAGGTTCTTTTGTGTCTTTTTGGTCTACTGGTTCCTTTGGGTCTTTTGTGTCATTTGAGTCTTTTGGGTCATTTTGTTCTTTTGGGTCATTTGAGTCTTTTCGGTCCTCTGCATCTTTGGTGTATTTCAGAGTCTTTGGGGAATTTTAGGTCTTAGGGGTAATTTGGATCTTTGAGGTTCACTGGGTCCTCGGGGTCTTTTAAATTGTTTGGCCCTTTGGGGTCTTTTGGGTCTTCTGGGCCCTTGGAGTATTTTGGGTCCTCGGAGTCTTTTAGATCTTTTAACCGGTGGACACAGTCGTGCTCAAAGATTGCCCATTAAAACCCCCACTCAAATCCCTCCTTAAAGCGCTACACGAAGACTTTAAAACCTAACCTTATGAAGGGGGACAGACACACAAATACACAAACACACATTGTGTTTTAGGTGGTAGATTTGCTCGGGTACCTGTTGGCATTTTGAAGAAATCAAATTTTGCATTGTACACCGCTCCTTTCCTATTCCATCTCCAGGTGCTGCATGATGTCATCGCCAGGCACCGAAGGGGGCCCGGCAATGATGCGAGCTGAAATGGTGTACTCGGTTTTCACTCCGGTTTCTCTTTCTTTCTTGTTTTCTTGTTACTTGGCAAAAAACATTTTTTGACAATTATGTTGAAAACTCGTGTGTGTGTGTGTGTGTGTGTGTGTGTGTGTGTGTGTGTGTGTGTGTGTGTGTGTGTGTGTTGTGTGTGGTTGTCTGTCCGCTCACTTATACTTGACTACATGTCACAATTTTAAACAGATCTTCATGAAACTTCAATAAATGGTAGATTTGGTGGTCCGACAGAATCTTATTTATTTTTAAGATCAACATAGGGGAAAGGTCAACCACTTTTTCCCCAATTTCTAAAATCCTCAATTTTCATCCGATTGACTTGAAATTTTGATACGATTTACATATCAGCTAACTGAATTCAACCATGATATATTTTTGAGGTCAACATAGGCCAAAAGGTCAACAACGTTTTCAAATTTCTAAAATCCTCAGTTTTCTTCCGATAAACTTGAAATTTGAATAGGATTTGCATATCAGCAAACTGAATTCAACTGCCAACTATTTTTGAGATCATCTTAGGCTAAAAGGTCAACATAAGCCAAAGGTCAACAACCTTTTAAATTTATAAAATCCTCAATTTTCATCATATTGACTTAGGCACCCTGGCAATGCCGTGCGCTGGTCGATGTTATTTATTTATTTTGCATGGGGGCGTCGTACTTTGAATGTATCTGTACTTGTTTTTTACGCCTCTGCCAACGAAGTCGGCTGAGGCATTATGCTTTCGGGTTGTCAGTCCGCCCGTCCGTCCTTACGTACGGGTTAAACCTCGTTTTTCTCAGCAACCATATGTCCGATTGAGACAAAACTTTCAGGGTCGGAGTGACACCTGTCAGGGAACTTTTTACTGAACCCTGAAGGTAATAACTTAAGACGAGACTCAGATTCAAGGAGCTTGGTACGTCTATCCGAGCCAAGGTTTATTCCGAAGTTTAGAGGGAAACTCGTTACACAAAATATAACAAAGATATATGACGCGTCTCATGGTTGAAGAAATCTTCTACCCCTCTCGTCCTGCTTCCTCTGATGACCAGTCTCCTCTGCTCTCGGAGCATGGTGCTTAATGCTTCAGTCACATTTGGCTCAGCGGCCGTAGGGTCTAAAAAATCTACGGCCACTAGCAATTATAGGGCGGCCGCAGTATTTCCACGGTCACACAATGTAGCAGTCACATATGTTTTTATTTTTCGGGTAGCCGCACGGGGTATTTAGAAATTGTGGAGACCGAAAACGTAGGGGTGCCGTACGGTCTTTGATTTGATGTCGCACTGTGACCTTAGGGCGTCCCTGCGGCGGCCATAGAATTTTCAAGGCAGACGCAAGGTAGCCTCAAGGTGCCCGCAAGGCGACCGCAGGGGGGCCCTAAGGCGAACGTGCGGCCAGACGGACGGTAACGAGTGGGTATATATACCAGTCGTCATGGCTACGGCTTGTCGAATTGCTACGGCCAACCTAGAAATGAAAAAAGTTATAACTCCGCGCTATAATTCCACGGCGACCCCTACGGTCTGTAAAAGATAGCCATACGCCCTAGGGCCACCCTGAGGCCACCTCAGAAACTCTGCGGCCGCCGCACGTTTCTGTCAATTTAGGGGGGGTACGGCCGCCGTATCCTAGCCATAGAGCAAATGTGACTTATGCTTTAGTAGACCTTCGCTCCTTTGATGTAGTGAGATTAGAATTCAAAGATCAACACAGGACTCAGCGGCCCCGTCTTTCTGGCACCAGGAACCCATCTCTTCTTCATTATCAGCCGCTAAAGGCATACAAAAGATGGCTATCAAGGGAACAGGGTCACTGTTTGGGCTGAAAAGGTCAACACTCTTTGACAATTTAATCTCAGTCAGTTGACTCTTGCATTAACCCAGGGTGAATCAACACTCTTCCCTGAGCCTTTCACAATGGTTCAATCTTACAGATGGTCGCTTATCGTCTTGGTCCCATTTCCAGTGCATTGCTCTAGCTGCACGATTTGAAAACCCATTTTACACAAGATCACATTGAGATGCAATTTAACTGTTTTTAGCAATATTAACATATACTGATAATATATATGAATATATATATTATCCCACACACCCATGCAGAATGTTTTTATGATATTTGTGATGCCATAGGTCATGTGCATGTGGTATGGCAGCCATTTGGTTTAAAAGCAAATAATTAAAAATATATTTCTCAGAAACAGCTGAATGGAAAAATTTGAGACTTGGCGCATTGTCAAGTAGTCCCAATAGGGAACAAAAGCATGATAATGATGACATCAAAGGTGAAGTGGTATACCAGCCAAAAATGCTTTAATCGAATTCCTTATCCTAAAAATCTGACATTGCATGCACATGATCCATGACCCATTTGTATTGAAATATTAAATATATGACATCATAGGTCACATGGTTTGGCAGCCATATTGGATTGAAGGAAAATATTAAATAATTATATCTCTGAAACCGCACACCCTATCAATGCAAATTTTTGCAAATACCATCTAACAGCACTGTTGCATATAGTTTGAAAATGATGTTGTCGTAGGTCACGTGGATTGGCAGCCATCTTGGATAGAAAAACAAACCTTATCCAATCACCACAAAACTTCACAAACGTGATCCCCTACCCATACATATGCAGAGTGAAGTGAACATTTTTAGGTCATATGTCATGTAGTATGGCAGCCATATTAGCTTGAAAGCCGATATTTAAAAAAAATCCGTTCTCTGAAACTGCTTTACCGATCAATGTGAAACCTGTCATGTCTGGTAAAAATGTGATACTTGAGAACAGCTGAAGGGATTTAAATCAAAGTTGTTTATTTTTACGACAGTGAACGATGGCATATACCCATTGTCGGACTATGCGGAGGCATGTTGGCGACACAGTCGCATTGTTCTCGTTTTTTTTCCTTATTTTTGTGGGGTCTAAAATACTTCTCGACACCCACTAAAGAATGGGGTCGGGAATAATTTTATATTACCTTTCATGCAGCTACAAAAGCTTCGGCACTATAGATTTATTTTGATTTAAAAACAAAAATCCCTGAAGAACTAAACTTAAAAAAAATTATTCAAAAATAAGTTTTGCCAAAAACACTCCCTCACTGAACTCACTGATGGAATTCCAAAACTGTGATAAAGATCTGTTTGGCTATCTCTGACAAAAAATGATGGCAACACACACACACACACACACACACACACACACACACACACACACACACACACACACACACACACACACAATCTCTCTTGTAATTATAGATTTTCTTTTTTGTCCATAATCGAGTCTCGTGGAAGCGCCAGTACCCTCAACGGATGAGGACGTGACTGACAAAAACATGATGCAAAAGGCGCTTGCATGGGGCGGACAAAATGGATACAGAAGGAAACTCCAAGAGGGAAAACTGGAATATTGGAAGTAGGAGGGGTTTGTGTGGTGTTAACGAAGGTAGAAAAGATCATGGTTTTGAAATGGGGATAATCTGAGACGTTGATGAACAGCTGTCTTGAAGACCTGGATGGAAGAATGAGATTGAATAGGATGTGGAATTTGATTCCACAGGTGGGGAAAAGGGGAACAAATGAGTAGAGGTGCGCAGTGATCCTGGATTTAGGTAGTTTCACCAGAAGGGGGATGACGGTGGACAGTTTGTGCACAACAGAAACCTGAAGGGGGTGGAGGGCAAAGCAGGGAAAGGGCTTAGGTTGAAAGACCAGATAGGAGGTGTTGGAATGTTGGAAAGTTCACAATCTGAGGTGGAAAGTTTGCAGATTGATTCAGTCGCATGGAGTCACAGAAGTCCTTTGATGAAGGACCATGTCTGGTGAGAGAGGTACGAACATCCAGCCAAGTTGCATGATGACAATTGAAATTGCCACATATGAGGAAGAGAGAGTTGGAATGCGTGGTTAAAAGTTTATCCTTGTTGTGTCAGAGAGATGTAGATGGAATCATTACTGTTAGGAGGAAGGGACAACACACGTGGGAGAGAGGGAGAGGAGGTGAATTCTCAGCCAGAGGTATTCCTGGGGGTTTGGATATGTAAGATCAGTACAAGGGCAGTGGGAAATTGAGTTATTGATGTAAAGTGCAACTGCACCGCCGGAGCGTGGTTAAGGCCTACAGAATTGGAGGAGACAATAACCAGGGAGAGACACTAAGGAGTTTGGACTTCCTATGGGAGGAAGGATTCTGTTAAACAGATGATGTCTAACTTATCGGCAGCAGCCTGTATTGAGAGATCTAGTCAGGTTCGAGTTGAGTCGTTGGGTGTTAGAAGTTGACAAAGTTAGAGATAGGGGGTGGAGGGAGAAGGCATTGGGATGGTGCAGGTTGGGAGGGTGGAGGCTTTGCGGGGTAAGCTGAGGCATCGAAGGGGTGGGGAGTGGGGGGAGGTTTGTGTGTGGGTGAACGTTTGAGTGTGTTTGATGCGGGGAACGTTTGAGTGTGTGGAGTGCATGGGAAGGAAGGAGTGTGTGGATTGCATGGGAAGGTTTGAGTGTGTGGATTGCATGGGAAGGTTTGAGTGCATGGAGTGCTTGGGAAGGTAGCAGTGTGTGGAGTGTGTGGGAAGGTCTGAGTGTGTGGAGTGCGTGGGGAGGTCTGAGTGTGTGGAGTGTGTGGGAAGGTTTGATTGCGTGGAGTGCATGGGAAGGTTTGAGTGCTTGGGAAGGTTGGAGTGTGTGGGAAGGTTGGAGTGTGTGGGAAGGTTGGAGTGTGTGGGAAGGTTGGAGTGTGTGGGAAGGTTGGAGTGTGTAGAGTGCATGGGAAGGTTGGAGTATGTGGGAAGGTTGGAGTGTGTGGGAAGGTTGGAGTGTGTAGAGTGCATGGGAAGGTTGGAGTGTGTGGGAAGGTTGAAGTGTGTAGAGTGCATGGGAAGGTTGGAGTGTGTGGGAAGGTTGGAGTGTGTAGAGTGCATGGGAAGGTTGGAGTGTGTGGGAAGGTTGGAGTGTGTAGAGTGCATGGGAAGGTTGGAGTGTGTGGGAAGGTTGGAGTGTGTAGAGTGCATGGGAAGGTTGGAGTGTGTGGGAGGGTTGGAGTGTGTAGAGTGCATGGGAAGGTTGGAGTATGTGGGAAGGTTGGAGTATGTGGGAAGGTTGGAGTGTGTAGAGTGCATGGGAAGGTTGGAGTATGTGGAACGCGTGGGAAGGCT
The DNA here is from genome assembly GCF_964187855.1 of Myxine glutinosa. Lineage (NCBI taxonomy): Eukaryota > Metazoa > Chordata > Myxini > Myxiniformes > Myxinidae > Myxine > Myxine glutinosa. The sequence continues at coordinate 78,853,484 of NC_136266.1, read as the reverse complement.
TGAGTGTGGAGTGCATGGGAAAGTTTGAGCGTGTGGAGTGCATGGGAAGGTTTTAGTCCTTGAGCCAACCGGCCATTTTTTGAAGTGAATGCTCCGGGGGGGGGGGAGTAATTCTCATTATGATTTTCCATTAGACCAATGTCTCAAGTGTCAGAAAAGGTGTGATGGACATCTGAGAACGGTAGCTTAGTGCCCGGATGGACGCCATCTTTGAAACCACCCAGCTCGAAAATGCCCATTTGGTGGGGTACATTGTTGCACGTGTATCTGGACTTCTATACTAGCTATCGATGTGCGGTTGACGACTAAATATACGTCCGATGTGTACCGTCTAAATAAAAAATTTATATGAAGCATTTTGATTTAGATTAATTATTATAAAAATCAATTATCGAAAAAAAATCATATATTTTTCAATATTTTATTATTAGACTTGTACTTTTTTTAGTGAAACAACACTGGTATGATTTTCCAAATTATGCATTGTGCTACACCGTTTATCTGTCTATAAAAATAACTCAAAAACTAAAACATATCATCCACCACGAGTGTACACAAAAAATATATGAAAAGGCATGCACTTTCCACAAACCGAAACTATGTCAGTTGGAATTTCCCGCCGATAATCAACCCACAGAACCCAGTGCCGAAAGTGACGTCAGTCTATTCTATATCTATATTCTATATTCTATATCTCAGTCTGAGATTTGTTGCGGTGACCTGATTAATTTCTGAGGGGGGGGGGGGGGGGGGTGGGTGGCTTAAGAACTAAAAGTGAACATGTTAGATGGCGCCACATACAACTCTATTATAGAGTTGTATTGTGGCGCCATCTAACATGTTCACTGACTTGGATGAGTATGTCTATGTAAGCTGGCGAGCTTTTCGGATATCGGAGTAATCTAACGTCAGTCTTTTTGTTCTTTCAGCTGAGATGGCCGGTGTCGAGGCGAAACGGGCGAAGATTGAACCTGAGTCCGGAACGTGCATCCTGTGCAGCAAGAAGTCGCCACTCTCTGAACTAAGCAAGGCAGCGGGCAACAGTTCTTGGAAGACATTGTGTGACGCAGCCGCAGTTAGAAACTTTTATCCAATTCTAAAGCTAGTCCAAGAAGGCGCAGTTGAACTTCCTAATATTCCAATATTATACCATAGGGCTTGTAGATCAGACTTCACTCACAAAAACCACCTAGCTACTTTGACCAATGCAGCTAGAAGTTCTTCAGTTGATACTGGCGATGCGGTGCGACGGCGATCATCACGGGAAGAGACAGGATCAACTTCAACGGTCTACGATGATAAATGCATTTTTTGCCAGCGTGCTTCAAAATTCATAAAAGGCAGTCGTACCCGTGAAACAGTTGTCTTGGCTGTTGAACTTCGAGCAGATAAGACAATAAGAGATGCTGCGACAGCTCGCAATGATGAGAGAGTTTTGGCATTGACTACACGAGATATGGTTGCAGCTGAGGCTCACTACCACTTCTCCTGCTATAGAAACTACACACGGCCCCAAAAACCTCAAGTAGAAACTGACATTGAAGATAATATCGAGAAAAAAGAAATGATACGATGTATATTCAATTTCATTCGCACTGACTTGTTCTTGAACCCGAGGATTGTTCCAATAGTTGATGTTGCAACAGATATCCTGTCTTCAGATACATTTTCAGTTGATGTTCGTGACTCCATCAAGAAGAATCTGCAGCGCACATTACAAAGAGAGTTTGGAGAATCGCTCATCTTCTTCAATGTGAAACACCGTGTATACTTGATGCCCGATAATCTGACAAAGCGAGAGATTGCTGCAGAGTGCGTAAACCTGAAAGCAGAAGTGAAAGCATTTGAACGAACGGACGGTGAAAGTAACATTGTGCGTGCAGCTACTTCACTGCGACACCAGATCAAAGATGCTCATTACAATGAACGTTGGCCGCCTCAGCCAGCAGAACTCACTTCAGATTACATGAAGATACCAGATTCTCTTCGTGTATTTCTGCATACTTTGATTTGCGGGAGTGGGGGTAGCTCTGCGCGTGCCGACACACTGGTATGGTCGATGGCTCAATATATCATCAATGCTGTACACCGGGGTACCATCAGAACATCGAAGCATGTCCTACTTCCGTGGGTCATGAAAACGCTCACCGGTAATACAGAGGTCATCAGAATATTGAATCGACTCGGGCACGTATGTTCGTACACAGTTCTGGAAGAAATCGAGACAGCGCTATGCATAGACAAATTAGCAAGTGTGGAGAAAGATACAGTACCACTTCCGTCACATGTGCACCCTTCGGTCCCGACTGTATTAGCATTCGATAACATCGACAGGCTAGAGGAATCGCTGAGTGGTGGCGGAACATCGCATCGCGTCAACGGTATCATCGTCCAACCGAAGTCGCAGTCGTGTTTGACGCCCCAACCTCCATCGGCAGTATCCAAAGCAGATAAGAAGCGATCTATCCCGTCATCCAGCGATTTAGTTCCAATATACAGCGGTGGGAAACGAGAGGGCCCACCTGCAATCAAGCCTGCAGATCTTTCTGACACTCTTGCAGGCGCAACATCCCTTGCGCAGCGCCGAAATCACGTATGGATTATGACTCGCATGCTGGAACCATGCGACCAGACAATCAGTTCATGGACTGGTTTCAACATCATGACTAGAGATCGTGTTCAGGTGACGGAAGATGTAGTTGGCTACCTGCCGACTATAAACGCGCCTGCCACAGATATGGCAACAGTGCAAGAAATCCTCAGAGAAGCTCTGAACATCATGTCATCACTTCAGCTTGAGCATATACCGGTGGTGCTAGACCAGGCACTATTTGCTAAGGCGACCGAAATAGCATGGAAAGATGTCGATCGATATGGAAGAATCGTGCTCATGATGGGGAACTTCCATAGCATCTGTAACTTCATGTCGAGCATTGGGAAAATGTTTGGAGATGCAGGCCTTCGGGATGTAGCTGTTGAGTCAGGAGTAATCGCTGAAGGTTCCATCAACAGGGTTCTGGAAGGCAAGCAATACAACCGTGCTGTGCGACTCCACAAGTTGATGTACGAGGCACTAATGCGCATCATTTGGAAGGGCTTCCAGGTGTGGATAGAAAGCAATCATCCTGACAAGGAACCCCAGATTCGAAGCACTGACCTCAAAATTCGCAGCATCAAGGAGGATGTTTGCCACGAGACTCTCGCTGCTGCTCTCGATGATGATTCATGTGTACAGAGCTTTGACATGTTCGCGAAATACCTACATTTTCTGCGAACCAAACATGGAGACCTGGCTCGCTTCTGGATGATGTATATTGATATGGTAGAGACCCTGCTGGGGTTGATTCGTGCGGATAGAGAAGGCGACTGGATGCTTCACTTGGCTTGTGTCAGAAGAGTGATCCCTTGGTGTTTCGCAATGAACAAGGTGAACTATGCTAGATATCTACCAGTGTACTATGCACAGATGACGCAACTCCACGAAACATGCCCCGAGTTGTACAGGCATTTCAATCAAGGCTACTTCTCCGTACAGCTTAGACCAGGGAATCCATTTGCCAGAATCGCTGTTGATCAGACAACAGAAGAAACAGTAAACAAAGATACGCAAACAGCTGGAGGAACACGAGGTTTTAGTCTTCGACAAGGGGCTGTGTCACGATACTATCTAACTGCAGAAAATCGGGCTACTGCACTGAGGCAACTACGAGAAACTATCCTTGTGAATGGCAGCGACACATCTCATGCCAAGCACCCTGACTTGTCTACTTCTCGCATCAAACGTGATGAGTCTGGCGTCACAGCTATCTGTGATCTACTAGAAAATGACTGGACCAATCCATTCGCCGATGATCCGTCATGTCTTCTCAGTATATCTACCGGAGCGGCTGCGAGGGAGGACGTTTCTAATGACCTACTCAACACCCTGCAAAAGGGGGAAGCGGCGTATCAAAGCTTCCAGAAACGTCTTGAAGAGGGAACAGGCTTTCATGACACATTGAACAAGCTAAACTTGAAGACCTTTGGTAAGATCAAGCAGAAAGTTGTGAAGGGCACAAACAAGGAGATCGTCCTGAGAGCTGACAGACAACTGTTTGCCACCATGATACTCATCGCCAAGACAAGGAACCTCGACATGCAACTTGTCCTTTGTCACCCACTAGGGCCGTTACCATGGTCTTTGGCAAACGTTGATGGGTCAATGAAAAAAACGAACAAAGCTGCACTTGCGAAACACATGGAAGGTCTTGTGGAACCAGCCGAGAACGTTGACAAGCGAAGTGCAACAATAATTGATGCGATGGCTCTCATACAAAAGATGCATGGCGAGAACGACACGTTCGAAGAACTATCTGACCGCATCCTTGCTGCAGCGCTTCACGCTGGTCAAGGCAGTGAGCGCATCGATGTTGTCTTTGACACATACACAGAAGAATCCATCAAAGCAGCTGAGCGTGTGAACCGTGGTTCAAATGAAGGCATCAGTTTCAGCGAGATCAGACCCGCACACAAAATCATGAACTGGCGGCGTCTCCTTGCTTGCAGCCAGACAAAGGAGAAACTGGTTGTGTTTCTGGCGGAGTCGTGGAAACATGAAACAAATCGCGAAAAGCTAGGCAACAGAACACTGTATGTCACCTGTGGTGAAAAATGTCTGGTACTGACCCGCGATAGGTGGAAGTTGGTGCAAGCACTCGAATGTAGCCACGAGGAAGCAGACACGCGTATGTTTCTCCACGCAAAGCACGCCGCTACCCACTACAAGACGATCATCTTAGTGGCAGATGACACCGACGTTCTGATCATCAGTCTTTATCTCAGCAGAACCATCGATAGTCAGCTCTTCATCAGACGAGGAACAAAGGTTCGAGTCAGAATGATCGACGTTGGAAAGTTGGCTGCGGTATTGGGGTCTGGAGTTTGCAGTGCATTGCCAGGTGTGACATGCATGGAGCGGGTGTGACACTGTGAGTGCTCTGGCTAGCCAAGGAAAGATAAAGGCTTTGAAGCTTGTGCAAGCGAATGAGCTGTATCTTCAAGCATTCACAGATCGGGGATCTTCGTGGAATGTACCAACAGACGTCTTCAATAGCATTCAGGCCTTCACGTGTCAGCTGTACGCCAAGAACACGAAGATCGTCGGTGTTAATTCGCTCCGTTATCACATGTTCTGTGCAAAGAAGGGCCAGATCGAATCTGGACAATTGCCGCCTTGTGAAGACTCCTTGATGCAGCATACGCTTAGGGCCAACTATCAGGCGGCTATCTGGCGACGCAGCCTTGAAAACCTACCAGACGTCCCAACACCATCAGCAGGACATGGTTGGGAACTCGATGATGGCGGTTCGCTCACAATCCGATGGATGGTGGGTCTACCAGCTCCAGATGTCGTCTTGAATCTCATCTCATGCACATGCAGAAGGACGTGTCGACCGTCAGATTGCTCCTGCATACTGAATGGGTTGAAGTGCACTGTTGTGTGTAAGCTGCAGGGATGCTTCAACATGGTGCAGGATGATGCTATCGTGGCTCAGGATGCCAATGACTCTGATGGCGACTCTGATGATTAACTTTGTGTGCACTGTATATTGTATAGCATATGTTGTTCTCTATTATAATGCAGGCCAAATTGCCTGAAAATCTTTATAGACAGATAAACGGTTTAGCAAAATGTATAATTTGGAAGATCATACCGGTGTTATTTGACTAAAACATGACATGTTCAATGATACCTCCGCTTGCTTATTAGGAATATACATCGTATGGTGTTAAAATCAGCTCCATACGTCTTTCCAAACTCTAGTAATGAATAATTAATATAATTGGCGGCCATTTTGAAATCCAAGATGGCCACCAAAGTGCAGATTTCCTATGTAACAATTTCCGCCTGCTTATTAGATATCGTATGGTGTTAAAATCCTCTCCGTACGACATTCCTAACTTGCGTTATCGTCAGAATAGATAATGCCAGCGGCGGCCTAAGTCATTTTATGCCTCTTTACATTTATTTGTTGTAAACTCGTGGTGGATGATATGTTTTAGTTTTTGAGTTATTTTTATAGACAGATAAACGGTGTAGCACAATGCATAATTTGGAAAATCATACCAGTGTTGTTTCACTAAAAAAAGTACAAGTCTAATAATAAAATATTGAAAAATATATGATTTTTTTTCGATAATTGATTTTTATAATAATTAATCTAAAACAAAATGCTTCATATTATTTTTTATTTAGACGGTACACATCGGACGTATATTTAGTCGTCAACCGCACATCGATAGCTAGTATAGAAGTCCAGATACACGTGCAACAATGTACCCCACCAAATGGGCATTTTCGAGCTGGGTGGTTTCAAAGATGGCGTCCATCCGGGCACTAAGCTACCGTTCTCAGATGTCCATCACACCTTTTCTGACACTTGAGACATTGGTCTAATGGAAAATCATAATGAGAATTACTCCCCCCGCCGGAGCATTACTTTTGGTCTGGCTCAAGGACTATTTGAGTGTGTGGGGTGCGGGGATTATGAAAATAATATGCAAATAATAAAATTTTTGTAAAGGCACAAAAATTGTAATTCTGAATCAAACTGGTTTTTCAAGAGTTTGTCAGGCATTACATTTTTTCATGTTGAGATCACACCCCATAGGACAGTATATAAGTGTGACCATGCCATCAATCAGTGCGTTTCCATTACCAAGTGTATAATGGCGACAATGAAGAAGCATTCCCTGTACGTCTTTCTCCTCTCCACCTGTCTCTCCGCTGCAATAGGTAAGAATTGCCAAATTAGATAATAACGAATGGAAAGAAGTTTTGTAACATTGCTAAACCATTTATAGTTCAAATTATTATCTATATAGTTACAACTATTGTACTATTTTCCTGATTAATACACCAATGTATCCTGAATAAATATGCGTTGACATCTTGATCTTGATAAAAAATGGTTAAAAAGACTGACGGAGGTCTTTTACAACTTGGTCTATTTATTATGATCCCTCTGTGATAATGGAGTCTCTTGAGGAACTTGCATCACTTTCGTCTGTCTTTGGCCCACTGACTGAAAACCTGTGATGGACTGGGAGGAAAAAGCGTCCCAGGACCTAATTTCGGGCTGCAGGCAATTATTTAATTCATTATGCTTTCCACAGGGTTTTTATGCCTCTGTTGACGAAGTCGCAGGAGGCATTATGTTTTCAGGTTGTCCGGCCGTGATAGGTTTTTGTTGCCGCGATAACTTGAGAACGGCTAAAGGGATCTTAGACAAACTTGGTGCAGGTATGTACAATGTTGTAAAGATTAAGTGATTCGATTTTGGGGTCAAGAGGTCAAAGGTCAGATAAAATGGGATAACTTGAGAACAGCTGAATGGATTTAAATCAAACGTAGTACAAGAATTATAATGATGTAATAATGTGGGCAAAAGCATATCGGTCGACGTCGTGTGATGTCGAAGAGTGTTGTTCTAGTTCAAGGCTAATTCAATGTACATATGTCAGCTATAATAATTCACTGTATGTTCTGAGTATCATGAGTTGCAATACCAAAATAAAAATGTGAATTATTGAGCAGGGTTAACCTCGAGGGATTGATAATTTTTTTTAATTTGCTTGCGATAAACTTTGGATGTGACATATTATGGGCCAGTGAGGCAGGACCTTCGGGGCTGCCGAATATGGGAGTTAATGTCAACTGAGAGCGCAAATAAGCGTTTTAACATACAAATCGGAGGTAATAAAAATATTTGAATATGAGGACCGCAGAGAGAGTGTGTGACACACACACACACACACACACACACACACACACACACACACACATATATATATATATACATACATACACACACACACACACACACACACACACACACACACATATATATATACACACACACACACACAAACACATACACATACACATACACACACATATACATACACACACACACACACACATATATACACACACACATACATACACACACATCTACACACACACACACACACACACACGCACACACACACACACACACACACACACACACACACACACACACACACACACACACACACACGCACACACATACACATACACACACATACACATACACATACACATATTCTACGCATAAGGGAGAACACTATTGAAAATTGGGTCGCCACGTCAAAATCCAAGATGGCCGCCGAGCGTCTTCCACTTTGTCAACTCGCATCACTTCACCGACGGGGGACCTAGGCGTAACGCTTGTTTTGATAAAAAATAACCCCTGTACGGGATTAATTTTGGCCAAAAACCCAATTTTTGAAATCTTAGCCTTTTCACTGTTTTTTCTGCCTAAATCTATAAATCTATGTCACAGAAGATAAAATAATCTCAGACTCAGAATCTGTCTGAACTTTTCCACCCCCACGACGTTTTGTACTAAAATACAGCTCAACATCTGAATAAGAGTCATCTTCAGAGCCATCGATGTCTTCAGTCACTTGTGGCCATCAAATCCTCTATAACGTGCGACGCAGTAAGCTTTCGTACATTACGAGACGCCATGTTTTTGTCCCCCGTCGCACCGCGGAGCGAAAGGTCGACTATGGTCTTCCCCTCCGTCCGTGTGTCCGTCCGTCCGTGCGTGCGCTCGTGCGGGCGTGCGTGCATGCATGCGTAAGCGAAAGACCGCATTCGAATTTGGTGTGTGGGTGCAACCCACGTCAAAATCCAAGATGGCCGCCGCCATGTATGTCTGATGCCATGTATGTCTGAACCTTGTGAGCTGAATATCTTGAAAAATAAGCGAAGTACCAACTTCTAATTTGGTGTGTGGGTGTATCTCGGCATAAGGAAGAACGCTATTGAAAATTGGGTCGCCACGTCAAAATCCAAGATGTCCGCCGCCATGTATGTCTGAACCTTGTGAGATGAATATCTTGAAAAATAAGCGAAGTACCAACTTCTAATTTGGTGTGTGGGTGTATCTCGGCATAAGGAAGAACGCTATTGAAAATTGGGTCGCCACGTCAAAATCCAAGATGGCCGCCGCCATGTATGTCTGAACCTTGTTTTGTTAAATTAAACGTTATGTTATATGTTAAATACAACAAAACAACAACATGCATTTTAAGGCCATTTTCCCTGCAAGAGCGGGGGTTAAATTAAGTTAAAAAGAAGCCCGAAACAAGTGTGTGTCCACCCTCAGGAGAGCCAGGAAACAATATCTCTCCATTCTCAAGACCGAACTCTCTTATCTGTCTCCCTCTTCCAAATCCTGGTGGCATCTGGTCAAATCTGTTTCTGGTGTTTGTTCCCCCTCCATCCCCTCAAACGGCGACACGGCTGACTCTGCACGTGAAAAAGCTGAATGCCTCAACTCTGTGTTTGCCTCTAAATCTTGTGTCCCAAACCCATCCCTCTCTGTACCCACCGTACCCAGTCGTACCCAGCTGTTCCTGGACTCTGTGTCCTTTCCTCCTGACAAGGTGGAAAAGTTTCTGTCAACCCTCGACTCTGATTATGCAACTGGTCCTGACGGCATCAGCCCACGGGTCCTAAAATCCTGTTCTTCCGCTCTTTCACTCCCTCTCTCTGTTCTCTTCACCCTCTCTTTTGCTCAAGGTCATCTGCCATCTGCTTGGAAATCAGCCAACATCACCGCTTGGCACAAAAAAGGTGCAAAAACAGATCCTAGCAACTACAGACCAATCAGCCTTCTCCCAATTATCAGCAAAGTCATGGAATCCATCATTGCTTCAGATATGAAATCTTTCCTCTTCTCCAATGGCTTGATCTCTGACCATCAATTTGGTTTCAGATCTGGTCACTCTACTCTGGACATGCTGCTTCTTCTTTCTCAACAATGGATGGAGGTCCTCAACGCCAAACAGGAAGTTAGAGCTGTCTCCCTTGACATTGCACGTGCCTTCGATACGGTCTGGCACCCCGCTCTGCTCACCAAACTCTCCTCCTTTGGTATCCATGGAAATCTCCATGCATGGCTAGCGGACTTCCTCTCTAGTCGTAGTCAACGTGTGGCCCTGAATGGGTTTCTCTCATCTCCTCTTCCTGTTCAGGCTGGAGTTCCCCAAGGCAGTGTTCTGGGTCCTGTGCTTTTTCTGGTCTTCATCAATGATCTCTCTGACTCTCTTGAAAATCCTCTCTATCTCTTTGCTGACGACTCTACTCTCTGTTGCTCCATTCCTCATCCCTCAGATCGGCAGTCTGCAGCCTCCTCACTCTCTGCAGACCTGGACAAAATCACAGACTGGGCAAACAAGTGGAACATGTCTTTCAATCCTGACAAATCTCACACTCTTACGATATCTCTCTGAAAAGACCGACTGGACAACCCTCCCATCCACTTTCTGGATAATCCTCTCCAAGAAGTTCTGTCACTCAAGCTTTTGGGTCTCACTATCTGTCATGATCTTTCCTGGGAAAACCACATTTCAAATCTGGCCTCCAAAGCCAGTCACCGACTGGGCATCCTCCATCGTGCGAAGTCCTTCCTTGGTACACCTGAGCTCCTCACCACTTACAAGGCTTTCATCCGCAGCTCTATGGAATACTGCTCTCCCCTCTGGTCTGGTGCTCCTGCCTCACACCTAGCTCGTCTTCATGCTGTTGAAACCAAAGCGTTCAGAATCATTGGAATCTCCCGTGATTAAGCTAACTTCAAGGGCCTTTCACTCACTCACCGCAGGCAGGTTGGTGGTCTTTCCGTCTTCTACCGACTCCTCTCTGGCCTTGCCCCCCAGCTCTCTCTGGGCTCTGTCCCCCAAATATTCCTACAGGTCGCACAAGATCTGCCTGCAACCCTCTTATGGTTAAACTGCCAAAATCAAGACTTTCTGCTCACCTTCACTCCTTCATTCCTCTTTTCACCTGCCTCTGGAACAAACTCCCTCCCTCTCTTCAATCCCACTCCACCCTCCAGGTCTTTAAAACAGCTGTTCACCACCATCTCTTATCTTCCCCCATCCAAAACCTTGATCTTTTCTACCCCCGCTAATTTCACCCCAAATCCACTTTTTTTAAAGACCAACTTCTGTCCTGGAAGTCCTTGGTGTCCTTGTGTTTTATACTTCTCCCACCCCCCCGCCCCCCCCTTTCCACGCCTCCTCCCCCCAAGCCCTCTCCCTCCCACACATCTCCCTGCTCTCAAATGTTATGTTTGTGTGCTTCCCCTTCTCTCCCCATCTTGTCTTCCGCTCCCTCTTTTTACATATTTTGTTTGTCTGGTTGATTTGTTTGTGAAATAAATGTTAGCTCTTTCACGAGCCTCGATTCAGTATACATTAAAAAAAAACAAAAAAAACCTTGTGAGATGAATATCTTGAAAAATAAGCGAAGTACCAACTTCTAATTTGGTGTGTGGGTGTATCTCAGCATAAGGAAGAACGCTATTGAAAATTGGTTCGCCACGTCAAAATCCAAGATGGCCGCCACCACATATATGTCTGAACCTTGTGAGTGAAATATCTTGAAAAATAAGCGAAGTACGAACGTCTAATCTGGTGTTTGGGTGTATCTCGGCATAAGGAAGAACGCTATTGAAAATTTGGTCGCCACGTCAAAATCCAAGATGGCCGCCTTGCGTCTTCCACCTTGTCAACTCGCATCACTTCACCGACGGGGGACCTAGGCTTAACGCTTGTTTACAAGAAATCTCAGCGCATGTGTACTAAGTTCAGACCGCCAAAACACATGCAGCAGACGATCCAACTGACTTGTGCTGCCGTCTGCACTAAGCCAGAGTAACTATAAACAATCTCCAGGCAGTAGTTCAGTGTATAAATTTAATGCAATGACATACTGACCACTGATGATCTATTTATAGGTATAGTCCATGACGTGTAGTAACGTCATCTGTACACAAAACCTTTTCGCGGGTTGCGGCACTGGACGTCATCCGTACCCAAAGGTACATCCGTACATCTGTAAATTTTCCTACCCCTAAAGATGTTACTACTCCTTGTCTGGCTACTACCCATTGACCTGCCTGGCTATGTAAGAGGTACCAGGAGCCAAGCTCCCTCCAGTATGGCTGTCTGGGTCACAGTAGCACACAAGCTTCCCCACGACGATCAAATTGGTGGTGACAGTCAGGGAAGAAATAATAATAAACCCATTTTAATTTTGAGTAGTTTCCTGCCTATTGCCTCTCACGCATTGCCCTGCCAAGTGATTGGGGGGTACGGCATCATTTGGAGCAATCATTTGGGGGCTTTTAAATGGTAGAGAACAGTTAAAATGATTTTATATATTTTTAATGGTGGAGAAAGTTAGTGTGAATTTGGTAAGCTTGACAACCTTCTGGAGTAGCCAAAGCTCCTGGCATGATGGGTGACGTTAGACTTTATGCATCAGATTTCCTTGCGTAAAGGCTTGAGTCATTCCATTTGATGAAGAAAGAAGGCTTGTTTACAGTGCCTTAAGGGCAGGGCACAGATAAACTACTTCTTCATAAACCCTTCGGACGATGTTTACCTTTACGTTTTGAATGAAGCACTCCCTGACCCTCATTGATGAACTTCCGACAGTTTGACAAAGATCTGTTTGGCCATTTCTGAGAAAATGCTGATACACACACATCTCTTCTATTTGTAGATTATTCAAATAATAAATATTTTGGAAGGTTAAATGTTCTACAACATACAGTCACGTGAAAAAGTAAGTACACCCCATGTAAAGTTTTGACTTTTTCAACATATTTCAACGTACAGCTATTTGATCTTCATTTCAACAATATTGATAGATAAAGGTGATATAATATATCAAATATCATGAAACATTTACATTTTGTAGTCCATTGTATAATTTAAATAAACATAAATGCAAATTTCGCATGTGGAAAAAGTAAGTACACCGTTGGCTCTAATAGGTGGTATTGCCCCCTTTGGCAGAAACAACCTCAGGTATGCGTTTCATTTAACTGTCTACCAGTCTCTGACATCGACTGGGAGACATTTTTGCCCACTCCTCCATGCAGAATTCTTTCAGCTGTGCGATTTTTGAGGGGTTTCTTGCATGCACAGCTCGTTTCAAATCCCCCCACAACATCTCGATGGGATTTACATCTGGGCTTTGACTTGGCCATTCCAGAACCCTCCATTTCTTTTTTTGAGGGGTTTCTTGCATGCACAGCTCGTTTCAAATCCCCCCACAACATCTCGATGGGATTTAGATCCGGGCTTTGACTTGGCCGTTCCAGAACCCTCCATTTCTTTCTTTTCAGCCATTCCTTGGTGGATTTACTGGTATGTTTAGGGTCATTGTCATGTCGCAAGGTCCACCTTCGGTTGAGCTTCAACTCTCTGACAGATGGCATCACATTATCCTCAAGCACCCTCTAGTACAATGAAGAATTCATAGTGGATTATATGATGGTGAGCTGCCCAGGCCCTGATGCATCAAAGCTGCCGCAAACCATAATATTTCCACCACCATGCTTTACAGTTGGTATCAGGTTCTTGTGGTCAAATGCTGTCTTTGGTTTTCGCCAAACATGTCTTCTGGTACTGTGGCCAAATAGTTCTACCTTTGACTCATCTGTCCAGAGCACATTGTTCCAGAAGTGCTGGTCTTTGCCTAGGTGTTCATTGGCAAACTTTAGTCTTGTCCTGATGTTCTTTCTGGACAGCAAAGGTTTCCGCCTGGCACACCTCCCATGTAGATCAAATTTGTGCAGCCTCTTTCTAATGGTAGACTCCTGCACTTTGACATCAACAGTGGAAAGAGCTACCTGTAGGTCCTGTGATGACATTCTGGGGTTCTGAGAGACTTCTTTCAGCATCTTACGGTCTGCTCTCGGGCTGAACTTGCTGGGGCGGCCTGTCCTGAACAAGTTGGCAGTTGTTTGGAATCTTCTCCACTTATAGATGATCTTCCGGACAGTCGAATCATTGATTTCAAATTGTTTGGAGATCTTTTTAAATCCCTTCCCAGACTCGTAGGCATCTATAAACTTCTTTCTGAAGGCCTCAGAGCTCTTTTGATCTAGGCATGGTGACGCCGCACACTTCAACAACAAAGAGCAAACCAAACTAAATGTCTGAGGTTTAAATAAGATCGGTTCCTCCAAGATCCGATGTTCTAATCATTTGCACCTGAGCTGGTGCACCTGATTCTAATTTTAGGTATTTGAAGAAGTGATAAATGTAGGGGTGTACTTACTTTTTCCACTTGCGAAATTTGCATTTATGTTTATATTATACAATGGACTACAAAATGTAAATGTTTCATGATATTTGTTATGTCATATCACCTTTATCTATCAATGTTGGTGAATAGAAGATCAAATAGCTGTATGTTGAAAAAGTCAAAACTTTACATGAGGTGTACTTACTTTTTCACGTGACTGCACATTTAATCTCACCACAAATGTATTATTTGCATTAAAATGGTGATTCTGAGTCGAACTGGTTTATCAATAGATTATCCTGCATTACATTTTTACATGTTGAGATCACACCCCATAGGACAGTATATAAATGTGACCATTACATCAATCAGTGTGCCTCCATTACCAAGTGTGTAATGGCGACAATGAAGAAGCAATCCCTGTTCGTCTTTCTCCTCTCCACCTGTCTCTCCGCTTCAGCGGGTAAGAATCTTGATAAAAATGGTTAAAAATACTGACGGAGGTCTTTTAGAACTTGCTCTATTTATTATGATCCTTCTGTATTTATGGAGTCTCTTGACGAAATTGCATCAATTTCGTCTGTCTTTGGCCCACTGACTGATATAATGAGAACCATCCAGGTGGTGTCTAACTCCCTCAGCTTCTTTTCCACCGTATGCCGTCAGGTCTCTCTTGGTCGTCCGACCCTCCTTCAATCTTAAGGATTCCCATAGAAATGTTGTTCCAATGGATTGCTGCTTTCCCAGATTGCCTTCCTTGCTTGGAATATTATTGGAAGCCCTCAAACCCACCCAGGCGCAGCCAAACGAGCCTTACAGACAATTTCTGCAATAATTTATTTCTCCCTCGACAGATAGATAAGGAACGAGAAATAAAGAGCAAAAGAGAGAAAATAATAGAAAAAGTAAGAAATAGAATGAACAAAGAGAAAGGTGAAAAAGTAGAAAGAAACGTGAAATGAACAAAGAACAAAGATGTGGGGAAGAACCCGGAGATACAGATTTCTGTAGTTACACCCCAGGCTCAGATGCAGCATCAGGTACAAGCTACCAAAGGTCCATCATTGGGGAAACACAGTCTACATAACATCAGAATATGGTACAAACATAATCAACCGGAAAACGAAATACTGCGCTGGTATCATCAGAAGGAACCCAAGTAAGAAAAGAGCAAAGATAGTCATCAGGCCGGAGGGACAGAGAGGGGATTTGGATTTCAGCTGTTACTCCTCTACCCTCTAACGCATCCAGCCAGGTGCAGCCAAATGAGCCTTACAAAAAAAATTCTGCAAGAATTCACTTCGCCTTAGAGAGAGAGAGAGAGAGAGAGAGAGAGAGAGAGAGAGAGAGAGAGAGAGAGAGAGAGAGACAGAGAGAGACTTGACTTTTATGTGCTTTTATTATAAAAGTATCAAAACACACATGAAAGAACACCGCAAAATTTTTACAAGAAAAAGAAAGTTGTACAAGCAAAAAGAATGTATATACATGTATATATGGACATTGAGCGTAGGTATAATTTACAAAAACAAACTCAACACCTCATCTGTAAAACAATCGTCGCTCACACTGCCGAAACTTATCCGGGCCGACACTATTCCTTTGAAGCAAAACATCACATTTTCATCTCTGCCACTCAATTTGATCTTTCTAGTTTTATATATTGCGAGTTTAGCAATTCCGCACAGAAAATTCAAGAAAGGGACCGCTGTCTTGTTCTTGGTGCTCCTTTCAATGCCATACACAAAAATTGCAACAGAAAAAACAAACTGAAATTTATAAAAGAGCTGTTGGAGGAAACAAAAAAGGGGTACCAATCTCTTACATTTCACAAAAGCATGGGTCACATTTTCAGCCTCTTCACAAAAAGGACAAACATTCAGTACAGAAGGATCAAACTTATTAAGTAAGTATTTGGTGACCAGGGCGTGATGAACTAGTCTCCAATTTAAGTCTCCGGTTCGACCTAAGGTTGGAGACCTATACATCTCTTTCCACACTGGAGATAGGAACGACTTAGCCGGAATGATCTCATCCCACCGATTTTTTAAAGGTTTTGTGAAACCCGGTATAAGCACCTCTTGGCATATCCCATAAATAACTTTTTTTTTTCATCACATGGAACACACCGCAACCATCTGACTTTGAGAAGACACCCTGTTGTTTTTTTGAGGTGACTTGGAGCTCGGGGAAATAGAGACGAGAGTCCACCACTTCATCTGCCCCAGTCCACCCGATATTTAATTCCCTGAAAGTTTTAATCACAACTCTCAAAACTTTGTCCACCATTCTGGATGACCGAACCCCCACTTCTGATGTGAGAGAACCGGTGGATAACCATCCATTTAGGGAAGGCTTCATCAGGTCCCGAACTTTGTTTATTCCATTACGGGTGAAGCAATGCATAAATGACCTGGAGGTTGAAATTTCAGGGAATAAAGGATTCAGAACCAATGGCTCATGCATATATTTTTTTGCATCGTAGGACACCTCTAATCGTTGTATTCCAAGGACTTGCCAGGCATTCAGAAGGCTCTGATGAAACTCGGGGAGCAGAGTCGTGTTGACATGCTGCAGGTCCATGAGGAAGAGCTCTCGGTCATACTTCAACCCATCTGCTTCCTGCAGCCAAGCGTTTGTGAGAGGCCGCCACGGGACACACTCACCATACAATAAACGCTTTATCGTCCCCATGCGGAAAGCCATTATCCGACTCGGAACATGTATCAAGCTTTGGCCACCTGCATTTCGGGGTCTGCACACCGTGTCTGGTCCAAGCCAATGGTGGCCTCCCCAGAAAAACTGAGTTAGAACCCTCTGAATGCCTGTGACCAAGTATCTCGGAGGTTGGAGGGGGATAACTTTATGCCAAATAAAAGGAACCACCAGGTTATTTATTATTGTCACCCTTGCCTTAAGCGATAGAAGGTGGTGCAACCGTTTCCATCTAGCCAGTTTCTGCTTAATTCTTTCCAAGAAACCCTCCCAATTTTTTTGTTCATATGCTTGGACTCCAAGAAATAACCCTAAATATTTAAACCCCTCTTTGTTCCATTGCATTCCTCCTGGTAACACAGGCAGAGCTGAGGAAGGTGGACTGGGGCCCACCCATAAGGCAACACTTTTGTTCCAATTTACTTTTGCCGTGGAGGCGAGCTCAAACTGGGACAGACATCGAAAGACCTCACCCACATCATTTTGGCTGGAAACAGCAACACAAATGTCATCCGCATAAGCTGAAGTAACCATTTTGTGGTTTTTTGTTAAGGAGACTCCTTCCACTGAGTTTCGGAGCAAAGCTAGTAGAGGTTCGACCGAGAGACTGTATAGCATTCCTGAAAGCGGGCAGCCCTGACGGATGCCTCGCTGAAAGGGAAAAGGGCAACATAAGCTGTTGTTTACCTTCAACAGACAGGATGCATTTTCATACAACAACTTAACATAGGAAACAAAATTTTGTCCAAAACCAGCTCTCTGTAGTACAGCAAACAAAAAAGAATGGTCAACACTGTCAAAAGCTTTTTCTTGATCTAAAAGAACCAAACCAAAACCATGAGATGTAGTATGACCGAGACTGATCAAGTCTCTCACCAAAAAAATGTTATCGTAAATAGAACGCTCAGGAACACAAAAAGACTGATCAATATCAATCAAAAGGGGGATGACTTCCTTTAGACGTATCGCGAGCGCCTTCGACAGTATTTTATAGTCCGTATTTAGGAGTGACACAGGCCGCCAATTTGTGGCGTCTTGCAAGTTCCCTTTTTTTGGAAGGAGACACAAAACTGACCTCCGGCAACTTAGTGGCAATTCTCCTTGTTCAAGGCTATCATGAAAAATGTCAAGTAGAGTAGGGCCTAGAATGTCCCAAAAGGCCTTGTAAAATTCAACTGGGAGGCCGTCAAGTCCAGGGGCTTTCCCATCTTGAATTCCTTTAAGAGCAACAGTAAGTTCTCCGAGAGAGATGCCAGGCTCCAGTTGTTGTCGCTGGTCTTCAGACAGAGATGGGAGCAGTTCAAACATCTCGTTTCTGTTTTCCTGGTTCACAGTTCTCGAGGCAAACAGCTTTGAATAAAAGTTTCGTAATTCATCTTTGATGTCACTTTGAGAAGACAGAAGCGCACCGGCAGAAGAGCGCAAAGCGTGAATTTGTTGAGGGGTCTTGGCTGTCTTTTCCAGGTTGAAAAATTATTTGTTTGGTTTGTCAAGTTGGATATTGTCCATTCGCAGTCGGACGAAAGCACCAGATGCACGCTCTCTCACCATTTCAGCCAGTAGTGTTCTTTTCTCTGACAACTGCTGGACATTTTCATTGGACATTCCAGATTTCTGCTCACAATAAAGTATATCGTTTTTTAAGGCAGTTATCACACCGAGTGTGTTACAGGTATTATAACGACAGTATTGCTGGCAAAAACACTTCATTTGGGATTTTGTGCAATCCCACCATTGCCTTAAATTTAGGTAGGAAAACTTTTGCATTTCACATTCCTTCCATACCATTCTGAATGCTTCTTTGAAATGCTCACTTTGTAAAAGTTTGACATTGAAAGTCCAATATGCACTTCTACACACGTGATGAGGTAGGCCACATACAACAACAACCATGTGATGATCAGAAAAACCAGATGGCCTTATATATGAATTCTTGACAAGATTTACCTTATCATGGTTAACATAAATTCTATCTAAACGAGCCATTGTCAAAAGATTTCTTGCGGCACAAACCCACGTGTACTGCCGGATATTAAGGTTCTGTGCCCGCCACACATCCACAAGTTGAAATTTTTTAATGAGCTGTGCCAAAGGCCTTGCACTCGGTGGATGAGGCTCAGGAGTGTTTCTATCAAGTTGTGGGTTGAGGGTACAGTTGTAGTCTCCCCCCAAGCAAACCAACATGGACAGGTCAATAGTGCTTAAAAAACCTGCTAACTTGTGAAGAAAAGCACTTCTTGCAGAGTTCGCACTAGGGCAGTATACATTAGTCGTGCAAATCTTTTGGTTACCGCTGACAAACTCCACAGATAATAAATGGCCCTTGTAAATTTCTCTACATCTGATCTCCAACGGCTGGAGTCTAGGATGTAAGACTACTGCAACACCAGCCTTGGCATCAACAAAAGCACTGGAGAAAAAGTGACAACCTTTAAAGATTTTACGCCACTCAACCTCAGAAGACTGATTTGCATGCGTCTCTTGTAACATCAGCACATCAATTTTTTCATTCTGAAACATTTGAAACACCTGGAGGCGACGCACACAACTGCGACCACCGTTGATGTTTAAGGATGCTACTTTTATCTCCACTCTGTTAACTATTCATAAAGTTCCTTGCCCGCTCGAGTTACACATTTTCTTAGCCTCTGGAATTGAGGTTCTGACATGTTAACCTGATAAGGTTCACGAATCATGTTCTTTGCAGTCAAAATAAAATCATGCAGATTCGGAAAGTAGTCTTTGATTTTTACATGTCTTTTCCTGAACGTTTCTTCAAGGAACTTAATAACATTTTCTTGAGAAACCATGGTGATGGTATTGTCATCACACGCCTCGCTCTCTTGAGCACCTGAAGCACTAAAGAGTGGAGTAGAAGAGGTTTCATCAGAATCAAGTGCTTCATCTTGATCTGCATCTTTTCCTCCTATTTGCTGAACACTTAGTTTTGGAAACAGCAATTCTACAGGGTCAAGGACCTCCGCACTCTTTGCAGACCCTTCCAAATTTACCATATCCTCTGTGGCTATAGGTATGTCCCCCTCCTCATCATCCCTTTCATTTTTATCTGTCAGGGAAAGGTTAACGTTATCCTCACAGTCGCAAGGGCTTTCCCCTTTATCTATTTTTTCCTCACTAGCAGATCCAGCTGCTAACTCGTCTGAGCGAGTTTGGTAATCAGGACAAGGACTTACCACATCCTGAGAGGATCGACTATTTTCCGGGTCATACTCAATCTCAGCAAGTGGTGCCAGCGAATCTTCCTCATGTACACACACTTCCTGTACCATCTCCATTACCGCCAAGGAGTTTCCGGTGTAGGCCTCACCCTGGAGGTCCTGCGAACCTGACACGATCTGAATCTTATTTTGTTTTTCTTCGGAATCACCGGATTCATCACTTTAACGCTTCTGACCTTTTTTCCTGATGTCCACTACGGATACTTCCATGGTATCGTCCGCACTGTCATGTACCGTGGACGAAATGAGGGATGGTTCAACCACTTTTATTCCCACCTTAAGTGGAGGGGCAGGGTTAGTCACCTCACGTTCTAAGTCTATCACTCCCTCCCCCATCCCCCCGGTCGGGGGGGACGGGTCAGGCGCTTCACTCACCGCAGTCGGTGCGGTGGGTGGATTGACCACTCGATCCGCCTCCTCCCCTTCATGGTGCGGTGAAGAGGAGTCGCTCCTCACCAATCCTCCGCGTTCCTGCGGTTTAGCCGCATTGGGACAGTCACTCCTCACATGCCCGTAAGCCCCACACTCGAAACACGTCATAGCCTCCGCGGAGGCATACATTTTGTATTCAAAGCCGTTGATTTTCACACTCAACACGACATTGAGCGTTTTTACATTTGCAGGCAGTATCATGTACACCACTCTCTTAAAGGACATGACATGTTTGAATCGATCGCAAACATTTCGCATCGGCACCATCGAGATCCTCGATACGACCTTACCGAACTTGTTTAATTGTTCACGTAACTCCTCATTTCTAATAAATGGCGGGATATTACTGATGTTAATCTTTACCGTCGGGGCTTGTAAAGCGAACACAGAGAGGAACGTGTTTGGTTCAATGAACAAGCCTTGTTCGACTACACTCGCTACCATGTGCTCCTCGGACAAAAAAACGACAAATTTCTTATTCATACGAGAGGCAGCGCGAATACTCTGTGCACCAACGATGTTTCCAATGGCGGAAAGCACATCGTTAATTTCCACCTCGTTGGGAGGAACACAAGCTAGCCCGTGTTTACGAGTTAGCGATTCGTACGTATCAATGCGGAAACGTTCGCCCGCCATTCTAACTCGACCAACTAAAAGATCAAATTCCTCCCCCCCCCCCCCCCCCCCTTGTCCGGACCGGACAAGAGGGTATCAAACCTAAATAACCGAACTAAAGTAAATAATAAACGTGCATTATAAGCACACAAAGGTCTTACAAAGCGCCGTCGAAAGCCAGTAGGCCGCACCCAAAACGGGCCCGCTCTCAATCCTCTCTCTCTCGAAGACAAAGGTGTAGAACGGATGTAAACAAAATGCCAAAGTACACAGGATAGGAAGGAGAGGGAGGGGGGGGGCAGGGGAGGGCAGGAGAGAAGGAAAACTCGCAAAGAACTCACTGCACCACAGAGCAGTTGCTCACAGCCGCCATGACGCCACGCCCAACACACGAACGGCCAGCAGGGGGCGCGAGAGAGGGAGAGAGAGAGAGAGAGAGAGAGAGAGAGACTGTTTCTTCCTTTTATTACAAGAGTACAAAAAATCAGTAATGTTCAGTCATAAGGAAACAAAACACAATAAAAATGGTCTCAAGGAAAAATTATTATCAAATCATCATCATCAAGTGTGCATATGACATCATTAAAAACCCACTTTTCTTTAAAACATGTTAAATTCTTGTTCATTTTAAAAAACCGGTATTCTAGCTTTAGTCTTGCATTTACAAGAGCCTTAAGGGTGAGCAGCACATCAGATGACGAGTCAGAAGCGTTTCCCATTTTTTTCTTCCTGGATTTATAAATTGCAAACTTGGCCTGGCCAATTAAAAAATTCATTAAAACCACATTTCTAAGGGAAGACGGTCCTAAAACACCATAAATAAAAACATTGTGATTGAAGAGGGAACCAAGCTTCACAAAACGTTCCTGAAGGAATGTAAAAAGAGGTTGCAATCGTTCACACTCAAGGTATATATGCGGTAGGGTTTCAATGGATGCACAGAAAGGGCATAGATTAGAGTTAGCAGTAGAAAACCGGTTCAGTAAAACATTATAAGGTAAAATCCAGTGTACAAGTTTCCATTGAATATCTCCAACATACTTTGGAGTAGGCAAGAGATAAAAACTTCGCCAATTGGGGCAATTGGGTGGTATTGGGGGTAAAACATCCCGCCATCGAAGCCTCGGGTGCTCAGAAAATGTTTTTGCGTATAAAATTTTAACGTACGCGTTGTACAAAGTTTTCTTTGGAAAGGCGGGAAGGGATAATGTAGTATCATCAGGGCTGTTCAGGCCAGGGGACAGATTAAGTGGCGGGCTGAAGACTAGGAGTTTGGGGAAGTCACCCGCTGTTTCCTCGGGGGAAGGGCCAAGTTCCTCGCAGGTATTACGATACGTTGTGGATATCCCTTGAAGGAACCGAGAGATGATCCTGACAGATTTTATTCCGGTTTTTTGTGCCACAGCGGCAGCACTCAGCCGGCAGCTCCCAGACTCTGTCATGAGGTCTTTCACTCGTAGCAGCTTGGCATCAATAAAGCGTTGAACGAGTCCCCTATTATTCAAGCTGTTTTCCAGGAAGGGGTTGTAGCATAGGGGCTCATTCAACAACATTTCCATGTTGTATGTTGCCATTTCACGGGAAAAGGACAGGGCTTGCCAGGCGTTCATCACCCCTTGGTAAAAGGTGGGCAGCAAGGATGAATCGATTTGATGAGGGTTCATCAAGAAAAGTTCTCGGTCGTAACCCAGTTTGCATGTAAGCTGTAATATGCAGTTAGCCAGAGGCCTCCAGAGTAGGGCTTCATCTCCATATACAAGTTGGCGCACGATATGAAGCCGGAAGACCATAATCCGGCTGCGGATATCAATAAGACCTTGGCCACCTTCAGTGAGTGGTAAGTATGCCACGGGGGGTTGGAGCCAGTGTTTCCCGCTCCAGAAAAAGTCGACAATGCTCTTTTGCAGTGTAATAAGAAGGCTCCCGGGCGGTTGTAGGCATATCATCTTATGCCATAGCATAGAGGCGACAAGATTGTTAATGACGAGAGTTCTTCCGCGGTACGAAAGTTGAAAAAGAAGTCCTTTCCAGCGGGCCAGTTTTGCCATTACCTTGTCTGGTAATCCCACCCAGTTCTGCTGCTCAAAGGTGTTGTTTCCGAGGAAAATACCGAGGTATTTAATGCCACTTTTCTGCCAGTTCACTCCTCCTGGTAGGACAATTGGCGGGCAATCCCCAGGTCCTATCCAAAGGGCTTCACTCTTCTTCCAGTTTACCTGGCCTGAACAAGCCTGACAATATGTTTTTAGTGCCTGAGCCACCGCAGTGACGTCAGCACTATTTTTTATATAAATACAGACATCATCTGCATAGGCAGAGACTTTTAGCGGTGTGGTAAGAATTGATCCAGTGAAGCCAGAAATGTGCGTACGTAACTGGAGCAGAAGAGGTTCGATGGCAAGAGAGTATAAAAGTCCAGATAGCGGGCAACCTTGCCGTACTCCCCGTTGTACAGCAATGGGGCTACACAATACTTGATTAATTTTAAGAACACTGGATATATTACAATACAAAAGTTTAACGTACGAGATAAAAATAGGTCCAAACCCAAAATTCTCTAAAACTCTAAAAAGGTACATGTGGTCAATACAGTCAAAGGCTTTTCCTTGGTCAATAAAAAACAGACCAACATTCATATTAAAATTGTTACAAAACCGAATGGTATCACGGATAAGAAAGATATTATTAAAAATAGTACGTCCAGGAATACAAAAGGATTGATGTTCTCCTATTAGTACATTCATAAAAGGTTTCATTCGATTAGACAAGGCTTTGGCTAAAATTTTATAATCCGTACATAAAACAGAAATAGGACGCCAGTTCTCTATAAGTTGAGTGTCCGCTTTCTTAGGAATTAAGGTGGTGACTGCTCTCCGGCAACTCCACGGCAGTTGTCCATCCTCTAAACATTCATTCAATACCCGCAGTAGGTGAGGTCCAATGGTGTCCCAAAAAACCTGGAAAAATTCACTTGTCAGCCCATCCAGTCCAGGGGCTTTATCAGGTCCCAAGGCCTTCAAGGCAGCGGTGAGCTCAGGTAACCTAAGAGGATCCTCCAACTGCTGCTTCTGATCCTCCGCCAATGTTGGAAGGTTAGAAACAAGTTCCGATATTGCATCCTGGTTAATGTCATGCCGCATAAACCGTTGTTTAAAATGTTTCCGGGCACATTCCCTGATTCTGCCATCTTCATAAAGGAGTTCCCCATCATGGAGCAAGCGTGTAATCATTGACGAAGAGGCCCCCCTTTTAAGGCTGAAGAAGAATTTGGTTGGAGCATCAAGGTCGTGTATGTACCTCATCTTCAGGCGCAATAAAGCATTTTGTGCTCGCCTTTCGGATATGGAATTCAGTAAGGCCGTTTTTCCATGGATTTGTTGCCTCATTCCCTGGTAGCTCACACTTGCGGTTCCCTGAAGCTGTTCCTGTAATTCCAGGATTTCATCTTAAAGTAAGGTTGTGGTTTTTCTTTCCTCTTGAACACCATATGCACGATATTGTTGGCAGAACAGTCTGATGTGCGTTTTGGCATTATCCCACCATTGTCTGAGGTTTGAGAAATTCCCTTGGGAGGCAACCAGAATATTCCAAATTTCCGGAAAAATGTCCTTAAAGGTACTATCATCAAGTAAGTTGTTATTAAATTTCCAAAAAGCACTCTTGTGTTTCGGGCAGGGGGCAGAAATTTTGAGAAATGTTGCGCTGTGGTCCGAGAATCCTGATGGGCAAATTTTGGATGACAGAACGAGGCGTTCAAGTGGAGGATTAATATAAAACTTGTCCAAGCGAGCAAGTACAATATTACCCTGAATGCATCGACACCATGTGTATTGCCTGATTGATGGGTGCTGTACCCACCATATATCTGTCAAATTCATTTGTTTTAAAAATTTGGTGAGAGGGATTGTGGAGGCAGGATGGGGCTCTGCACTGTTCCTGTCTAGTTGGGGTTGGAGGGTGCAGTTAAAATCTCCACCAATACAGACATGATTGTCTTGGTTTTTTAGGGCGTTTTGACTGTCGAGGGACGTTAGGTGTGTCCCAAGGTCATTAAAAAAAACTCGCCGAGCTACAGGCGTACTTGGGGCATAGATATTAAAAATAGTATAGAATTTTCCATAGTAGTGGAATTCTAGGGATGCTAGGGATCCCTTGTGTATTTCGTCGAATTTAAGCGATGAAGGCGAAAAGGAGGGGCTAAGAATTATTGCGACACCGCCTTTGCGGGAGTCACCGTTACTAAAGAAGGACAGGCCGGGGAAGAGCCTACACCGCTCTGCGACACAGCAGTCGTTGGCATGGGTCTCTTGTAAGAGGGCAATGTCAACTTTCTTCTGTAATAAAAAATCTCTTACTTGAACTTTACGGACAGAGCTACATCCTCCGTTAATATTCAGGCTACAAATGGAAAAACTCATTACAGCTATAAGGAGGAGTGACCACCACTCAATTTTTTGATAGCAGTTCATTCTTAGCTTTTTGCGACCACTTCTTTAAACGGTGACGTTGGGAGGAATTGAAATTAAAAACGTGGGGCCGTTTTACCATCAGTTTAGCGGAATGTATAAAATCAGGTAGCTCCGGAAAAAAGGTTTCTATTACAACATTCCTTTTTCGGAATGTGTCCTTAAGAAACCTTTTTATCTCGGAGGGAGGGATTGGAGGGATTTCTTCTTCCTTAAGGCTACCACATTCACTAACAGAGTCATCTATATCAGATGGCTCAGATGGTGTGTCACACTGGTTTTCATCATTTATCTCCTCACCGTCATCACATCCCTCCACGTTATCGGATGGGGCATAGTCCATAGAGGGGGGGGACGGGGAGGGAGAGAAATGAGCCATCTTCAGGGGAGGGGGGGGAGGGGGGGTACTAATTTTTGTGGTTCAACCATATCAGTTTCTAGGTCAGTAGACAAGGGCGAGGATTCATCCACATCTATGTCCTCCAATACCGAGAAACGATTTTCTGTGGCGAGGGACAAATCTAGGCCAGAGAGGAGGGGCTGTCGGTTTTCAGTTGTAGGTTTTTTAAAGAGATGACCGTTTTCATCTGTTGTTTGCAGATGTCTTTTTCCTTTTGGGCAGACTAATTGAAACTCGTCCTGGTTAGTGGGAAGAGATTGCAAGGGTTTGGGGGGAGGGGGGGGGAGGGAGGACGTGATCATCGGGAGGGGGATCCCATCGGCTACCACGGCGGGAGAGGTAGGATCAGTTATAGCAGGCAACAAGCTGTGATTGGACGATGTCGCCTGGGGGGTGAGATCTATAGTTAACAGGAGATGGCTGCAATTAGATCCTTC
Source organism: Myxine glutinosa (assembly GCF_964187855.1). NCBI lineage: Eukaryota > Metazoa > Chordata > Myxini > Myxiniformes > Myxinidae > Myxine > Myxine glutinosa. Next base: position 78,827,043 of record NC_136266.1, on the reverse strand, counting down.
AGTAGAGGGAGGGGCCCCTGTTTCAAGGGGAGGGGAGGGGGGTACGGCGGGGGGGTTTGGATTGGTGGTAAGAGGGCTTGGGTCGGTGGTGGACAGATTGGGATCAGTGGTGGTAAGGCTTGGGTCGATGGTGGGAAGGTTCGGGTCGGTGGTGGGAGGGCTTGGTTCGGCGGCGGGAGGGCTTGGTTCGGTGGTGGGAAGGTTTGGTTCGGTGGTGGGAAGGCTTGGGTCGGTGGTGGGAGGGCTTGGGTCAGTGGTGGAAGGGTTTGGACCGGTGGTGGGAAGGTGGGGGGGTTGCTTATTCCCGGTTCGGAGGGGAGGTTGCACTTGTGGAGAATTCTCTTTTCGGGGGCAGTCATGCTTAACATGCCCAAATTGTCCGCAGCCAAAACATTTTAGAACGTTGGTGGACACGTACACTGTATATTCGTTCTGTTGATGTTTTAATTTTATTATAAGGTTTAAATCCTTCTGGGAATTTTTTAAAATCATAAACACTTGCCGCCGGAATGAAACCACGTGCCTTAAATCGTTGTTTCGTGACCCGAAGGGAATCATGGAGATACGAGACACGATGGTACCGTATCGGGACAACTCTTTAATTAGTACATCGTCGGATACAAATGGGGGGCAATTTGATATCACGACTTTTATCGCTGGGCTATCTAGTGGGGAAATCATTACAAATAAATCTGGATCGATTGTCAAACCCTGTTCGACAATTTGTGGGACACAATCCACGTCGGACAAAAAAATAACGATCCGCTTGTTCATCCGCGAAGCGGCAACAACCTTGTCGATCCCGACAACACGACCGGTTGCGAGGACAACGTCCTCGACACTAACCTCACGTTCCGGAGGTACACAAAAGAACCCGTGCTTACGGGTCAGGCTCTGAAAGGCCGTAAATCGAGATAGTGCAGCTGCCATGCTGGAACAGCTGCACTTACAACCCCTCCCCAACTCGGGGAGGGTGAATATATAATACAATCTTCCCTACCCGAACTCTGGGAATGGGAAGCAATCAGACCTCTCCGATTTCCCTAACTTCGGAAAAGGGAGGCAACAAAACAAACTGAAGGAAGGATAAACGAAAGGAAAAAAAGGAAATAGAGGTTTAAGATGAAGGAGCAAACACCGATCGGGCGACGCCCAAAAACGGCGAACCCTTACCAGCGATCACCCTGTGCTCTCCGGCTCTCTCTCCCGTCTCAACGTATATGGGAATCACCAGGAAGACTCCACGAACAGGTACAAGGACACAGAGGGGGGAAAACGGGGGGGGGGGGGGGAATGGAGCAACAACACAGAGCACTCACAGGCCTCCACAAGCAGACGCCATGACAGTACAACCAGCATGCAAACGACCAGCAGGGGGCGCGAGAGAGAGAGAGAGAGAGAGAGAGACAGACAGACAGACAGACAGACAGACAGACAGACAGAGACAGAGACAGACATATATAAAGAGTAAAATATATAAAATAAAATAAAAAGCAAGAATTAGAATTAATAAAGAGAAACGTGAAAAAAGTACAGAAAGAAGTGTGAAAAGAAAAAAGATGTCGGGAAGAACAAAGATGTTTTTCTTTCTACTACGGTTTCGAAAACAACATTAATTTGCTTTGGCAGACTCGATGTATTGAATACAAATGTGATGAAAATCTGACATCAGTTGTGCAATGGGTTGACCGAGATGTACGTACACTCGCCTCTAATTAAGCTGTTTAATCCAGGTTTGAATCTCGACTCACCTATAAACGATGATGCTGGTGTTTCAAGGACTGGGTGATTTATCAATGTGTCGTCCCACAGATGGACGTCAAAAAGGCGTCCCATCTGCCGGTATTTGTTGGTGGACATCAAAAATCCCATGGTGTCCATTGTGAAGAACAGGCGAGCTAGCGCCGACACCATGACCAAAATACAAATTCCTGCACTAACTAGCAGAGGGCACTGCATCAGCGGCACAGCCGCGCCCTCCGCCGATGATCCTAGTACCCCTCAACCATGCACTTCAGAAGATATGCAGAAGAACAAGAATTTGTGCCATATGCACCAGAAGTAACATCCCTTCCATATCAGAAAAGTTTGAGAAATGTCGGCTGGGTGGAATCAGAAGTACATCAGGAAAAAACATAGGGGCGATACCCCTGGTGCTCACCTGGTAGAATAAACAGTATACTGCACTGACTAAAGGTATTTTAAACCAATTTCAATGGTTGCTAGTAGACAGGGCAGCATGCAGAATCATACTAACATAATCATAAGACTTTAAACAAACAAACAAAAAAATACCTATTTGGGGGGGGGGGGCAACCTCCTCCCTTCCCCAACCCAGTATACTTCTTCAGACACCAATTTTCTAATGCCTTCAAGAAACATTGGTACATCATGGGTGATGAAGGTTGTGGTGAAGTTTCATCGAAATAATGTGTGTAGTTTCAGAGAAGAAAGCAAATACGTGTTTTGATGGGGTCAAACCTGGACCCACCTTGACCCCCCATAAACCCTCTAGACTTCGATTTTCTTTGTGCCGTGGAAACTTCGGTAAATCACGGGTGATGAAGGTTGTGGTAAAGTTTCATTGAAATAGTGTGTGTAGTTTCAGAAGAAAAAGCAAATTCCTATTTTAGGGGGTTAAACCTGGATCCACCTTGACCCTGGTAAACCCCCTTAGACCCCGATTTTTTTTTAATACTGTGAACAAACTTCAGTCACAACACAACAAATATAATTTGTGCCAAGTTTGGTCGTAATCCCATCAGCAGTTTCGGAGAAGAAGAAGATGTATGTATATATATTGTTACTGTCGCGGTTAAGATGTTATTTTTGACCGAGCGGTTGGTATGACCGTGACCTAACAGTTCCCCCGATTCTTCCCCAACTCACCCGATTCACCCCAAACTTTGGCCGTATCGCACCGCAGCTGCCCAATCTGGAAAACTCTAAAACGACCGAATGCAAAGAGGAAAAGGAATAAGACAAGAAGACGTACAGAAGAGTAATGGGCTTTATTATTTACACATATAATCAAGAAGGAGCAGTCACGATTATGTACAGGGACACGAGACGCAGGTGACAGTGAATTCCTTATACAAGCTTAATTTCCTACCCAGGACAGAACAAACAAGACGACTCACACGGGGAATTGCAGAGTGGATTGGCTGGAAGGAGGTGTGTGGCTGGAGGGGGAGGACAGCACAGAGCTGGCTGGAGCTTGATCCCGCACGGGACGTCGGGCTGGACCTCGACGGCCGCTGATGCCACCAATCCTGTCGTGTGCGCGGGATCACGGGTCGGATCACGGGTCGGATCACGGGTCGGATCACGGGCCGGATCACGGTCAGAGCCGACGCGCTGGTGGGGGGTCTGGCGTGACGGGTTCTCTCCTCTCTCTTTTGTTTGTCCAACCACTCTTTCTCCAATGCAACCATTCAATGCAACCACTGAACGCAACCACTGAACGCAACCACTGAACGCAACCACTGACCACCCCTGACGACCAACTCAGCTCTTGTCATGGACCTCTCTACGCGCTCTTGCTCTGACGACCCAGCTCTTTCCTTTGTACTCGTCTCTCCTCTGTAAAAGCTCATCTGCCTTGGACCTCCTCTCGTCTCAACGGCTTGGGCTCCCTTTCGTCTGCCGGTAAAAGCTCCTCTCTTTTGGACACGCCCTGCCTTGGGTTATATAGGCCCCGCCCCTCAACCTTTGCGAACCTCCCCGATCGCTCTTCCTCCGCCCTCTCTAGCCAAACCCCTGTCTCATGGTTGGTCGAGTGGGGCTGGCTCACTCCTCCCCTCTATGATGAGGTGGAGACACGCCTTTCTTCTCCGACCCTGCCTCGTGGTCAATGGCGGTAATTGGAGCGGAGGTAGTTTCTAATCGACGAAAAGGGGGAATGGAGGTTTTGGGAATGGGAATGAAGGGAATCTATCTCTTTCACTTGGTGCAATGGAGTACTTCTATTAATGGGAGACACAGCCTTACCCTAAAACACAGAATAAGATATAACTATTGAACAGGGGTATTCTATGATTGGCTGTGGTGTGGATGCTTTATGGACTAATTATGGGATGCCCTTTGATCTTTACACAGCTCCAGAGGCAGGAGGCGCAGAATAACCAATAATAATAATTCACACAATCAAAAAAATATACAGTCCTCATATCCGCAACACTGCACCCTCCTCCTCTTTGGCACGACTCGGGCCTACAACTTTTATTTAGTGTGACACGTAGGTGTAGTTCCCTCTACTTTTAAACTGACCCTGAGTGCGACAGTTTTTTAAAACATAAATAAATGTGTCCCGCTGCTCCATTGCACCCTGCCTAACAGACTTATGCCCACAGTTAACCGAATTGCGGAATGGTCTTCAAACTACACACTGACGGTGGGGAGCATTATTTACAATGACGCTATTTTTATTTACAAGACTAACCCAGGACCTGTGATTGTTCTTTCTGGGGGGGAGACTGTCTGCTCTGCATCAATGCACCATGAAAGCACCCAAAAACGCACCAATACACCCCCAAGCACCAATCGGTGCAGTCACCACAGTTCATCAATGTTCAATAATAAAAATAACCAAACAACCCCTAACCCTGCAGGTGATCTCTTGCTCTTCGGCTCCCTCTGCTGGCTATTATCATTTCTTCCAGTTGTTGTCATTCCTTTGCTTTGCTTACTGGCAGCCTATTTGTATTAAAACTTGCACCAATGTGTCCATTTTATTTTTCTTTATTTATTGCCCACAGGGCCGACTACGTGGGGTTCACCTGTGGGGCATCGGTGCCCTGTGGCCAAGGTCCGCCAGCAAGATTTCGGGCCCTCATGGCCGGTTCCAGCAGAGGGGCCATGCCCCAACCCATGGGGTCCATAAGTGGTGCTCGGCCACAGACATGTGGTCCATAATGTGGTGCATCGATGCAGACAGCTGGTTCTGAGAGTTCCGGGCGCACAATGGCCGACTCACGCACGCTCCCCTCGGTGCCCAATGGCGCACAGGTCATGTGGGAGACAAAAGGGGGACAAGAGAAATGAGCGAGGGGTAAGGTCACAAGGGTACACGTCAATAAGGCAATGCAAGGCGAAATGCGTACGGAGAGCGAAGTGAGAAAGCTCGTCCCTACCGTATGTCACCCCCCTGTCACCTACACTACCCTTGCCCTTACCCCATATGTACAAAATCTACACATTTACAAATTCGTCGCTAATGTCTCGTCTCCCCATATTTCTCCAATACCAAATTCGTCACCACAATCCCTCTAACCAAAATTTGCCCCATCACCCAATTCATCATCAATCCTCATAAGGAGGAAGTGATGGAACACAAGCACAATGTCACACCCACGTCATGATGCGTCTCACAATCCAAAACATTTGCATCAAAAATAATTAAACATGGCATGGTGTGGAGTACCTGTCACCTCAGGTGAGTGGATGCAGATGGTGCGAGGAGATCCTTCTTCCTAACTATCCTCTAAATGACATTAACACATTTTACACTACCCGGGGTCTCTCCCTGCCAATCCATTGGCCACTTACACTATGGGTTCTAAAAACCAATTCCCATTGACCAAACTGTGGTGCTTCTCAATTTGGGGTCTCACTCCCCCGATTCATCTCCCGGTGCCCTTGCACAATTTCTGGGCTGTGACATGTAGCTCTCCCAGCAGGTCTACCCACCTGCACACCTCCACCACTGCAGTTGCCACCCGAGCTTACCTAGCTCCTCACCCTAACCTAACTAACTGGGGAAGGCCCCTCCTGGCTCTGTCACCCCACTGGTGCCCTCTGGCACTGGGCTACCCGGGTCCGTCCTCCGGATCCTCGGGCCCCATCCACAACAACTACCGGCTCCCAGAGCCCACCTGCGGCCTCACCTGGCCGACATCCTCACAGTGGTGGAGCGCCCAACCAACTACACACACTAACAGGCTACACGCCCAGCCATTTCCACAACACTAATGCACCCATCCAATCACCATTCTTCCACCCGCACCACAGATGCCAATATCCAACCACAATTTACCTATACCCTCTACCTAACACTTACACTACCCGCCCCGGGTATTCGTGATGGGGGTCCACTCTTCCCCCATTCACACCTTCGCACCATCCACTCCACTCCATTGTTTCCACCATGCTCACTCCACGACCATCCATTCCAATACTCCATACCATTTATTCCATACACCTGTCCTCCATTCAGCTGTCGTTGCACACCTGTGCAATCATACCTGGTGCCACCTGCACCCTCCTCCTCTTCCTAGACCATTTGTTCAGCACAATACACAATCACCTTCACTCACTCATACACTGCTCCATCCACCTGTTCAGTTGCACACCTGTGCAATCACACCTGTTCAATCCTCAAACACACGGCATCATCTCATCTACCTGTTGCCCTGCTAACCTAGTGCTCCCCGTCTTCCCTTTAACCTAAGCACATACCACGTCATTATAATCCACCTAATCTACCTGCGTCCCCCACTACAGGTATCAGTCATTAACTAACCTTAACGTTACCTAATGTCATCTTCTAGGGCCCTACACACAATATCCTAACCCACCCGGGCTAGTTTTCACTGCCATAAACCCCATAAACTAGTGCTCCTTTGCCCCCGCCTGTGAGGGATGACAGAGTTGCCATCCCACCACATGGGGGCGTTCCCACTATCATTCCCCCCAGTCCTCTGACGCTACGAGCCCCCGTCGCAAGAGGTACTGGGTCCTGCCTCGGCATCTAGAGCCGAGGCGATCCATGAGGGCGCCTGCTCACCGGCATAAGGTCTTATCCGGTCGGCATGCACGATCCGAGGGGGGGCCCGTGGCCCCATTTTGATTTTAATGACCACGTCACAGATTTGCGACAGGACGACTCCCGGGCCTTGCCAGGGGGAGGTGAGTCTTGGGCACCTGCCCTTCCGCCTCCGGGGATTAAAGAACCAAATCTTCATCCCCGGAGCGTATTGACTCCCCTGGCTCCGGTCGTCGTACCTACGCTTCATCTTGGCCCCCGCCAGATGGAGCTGGCGGCGGGCGAAGGCATGGACCCGCTCCATGCCTTCCTCCAGGTGACGTGCGTAACCCTCCCTCGGCGGTGTATCCGTGGTGTCTGGCACTGGACCGCATAGCAAGTCGGCGGGAGCCCGTAACTCCCGCCCATACATAAGCAACGCTGGACTGCATGCGGTGGCCCCGTGCTGGCTAGTTCGGTAGGCCATCAACAGGTACGGGAGATGTTCGTCCCAGTCATCCTGACGGGTGGTGGTGAACAATGCCAGTTGTTGGATCAATGTTCGATTGAACCTTTCCACCATCCTGTCAGATTGTGGCCGCAAGGGCGTGGTCCTGGTTTTCCGAATTGACAGGAGTCTGCACACATCTTTTAGCAATTGACTTTCAAAATTTCGACCCTGATCGGTGTGCAGCTCCTGTGGAATCCCGTGCCGTCATACAAATCCTTCTACGAAGGCCTGTGCTACCACCCCTGCTTCTTGGTTGGGGAGGGCATAGGCCTCTGGCCACTTGGTGAAATAGTCCATTACAACGAGGATATACTTATTACCTTGGCGGGTGCGGGGCAGCGGTCCTAGAATATCCATAGCCACCCGCTCAAGGGGGGCCCCCACCTGATGTAATTGGAGGGGGGCCCTCATCCTCCGTGCTGGTCCCTTTTTGGCAGAACAGGCGTCGCATCTCCGACACCAGTCCTGTATGTCGCGCCCCATATTCACCCAATAGAACCTCCGGCGGACCCGGGATATTGTCTTTGTCCTGCCCAAATGGCCGCCGGAGCGGGTACCATGCACCTGTTGTAAGATGACGTTCTTGAATTTGTCTGGGACTATCACCAGCCAGGAAGTTCTATCAGAGGGAACCTCCACCCACTTGCGATATAAGATGTTGCCTTTCAACTCCAGGGTCTGCCACTGAGCCCAATACACCTTTGTTTGCGCCCCGAGGGGGGTGACCTCTTCCCCCTTTGGTCTTTGCCCCAATTTGACCCAATTGAACACCGGCCCCAGGGCAGGATCCTCCTGCTGGGCCGTGCTCCATGCGAAATCTCCAAATTCCTCGTCCGCGGTTAGTGGCAAAATTGGCCCTCTCACCCGGGTTGCCCGGACGACGAGAATCGGGGCAGAATCGCCCAATTGCTCCCTCTCCTCGTGTCTCGCACAAAATTTGCAGTTTTCCCCCAGACAAGGACGCCGAGAGAGTGCGTCCGCATTACCATGGGCCTTCCCGGCCCTATGGGCCACATCAAAATCGTACTGCTGCAACTTTTCCAACCACCTTGCAATTTGGCCCTCCGGTTCCTTGAACCGAAGGAGCCATTGCAAGGAGGAATGGTCAGTTCTAACCAAAAATTTCCACCCGTACAGGTACGGGTGGAAATGGTTCATGGCAGCCAGCATAGCCAATAACTCTTTGCGAGTGACACAATAATTTCGCTCGGGCCTACTTAAGGCCCGACTATAGTAACCAATCACTCTCTCCACGCCCTCCTGTGTCTGAGACAAAACTGCGCCCAATCCTTCCTGGCTCGCATCCGTGTCCAGGGTAAATGCCCCGTCGCTAGTGGGGTAAGCTAGAAGGGGTACGGATGTTAGACACCCCTTCAATTTTTGGAAGGCCTCGTGGCACTCCCATGTCCAATTAAATCGCATCCCCTTCTCCGTAAGCCGGTGGAGGGGATGGGCCAACTCCGCAAATTTTGCCACAAAGCGCCGGTAGTAGGAGCAGAGTGCTAAAAATCCCCGCACCTCTTTGATGGTACGTGGTGCGGGCCACTCCTCTACCGCTTTAATTTTGTCTGGGTCCGTTTTTACCCCCTCGCGGCCGATCACGTGACCTAGATAGGCCACCTCTCTTGCAAACAAAGTGCACTTACTCGGGTTCAGCTTTAACCCTGCCTGTCTGAGGCACCCGAACACCTGGTCCAAATTAGCTACTGCCTGGGGGAACGTTTTGGCATGTACTAGGACGTCATCCAGGTACACCAGGCATGATTGCCATGGCATGCCGCCTAGTACATGTTCCATCAATCTTTCAAAGGTGGCGGGTGCGTTACACAAACCAAACGGCATCACAGTAAACTGATACAGTCCCTTACCTGTGGAAAATGCCGTTTTCTCCTTCCCTGCCCTATCCATCTCCACCTGCCAATACCCACTCTTGAGGTCCAAAGTTGAGAACCAATTTGAGCCCGCAACGGCATTGAGGGTGTCATCAATCCTTGGCAGGGGATATGAGTCCTTGAGTGTCACGTTGTTTAGCTGGCGATAGTCCACGCAGAACCGCGTGGTCCCATCCTTCTTTTTGACCAGCACAACAGGTGACATCCAAGGACTTCCCGAGGGCTCGATCATACCTGCGTCGAGCATTTTTTCAACCTGCTCGGCAGCTTCCGCCCTCTTGCTCCAAGGGAGCCGTCGGGCGGCCTGACGAACAGGCCGGGCCTCACCGGTGTGGATCTGATGTTTCACCAGGCCCGTACGTCCAATATCCTCGGTGGACAAGGAGAAGAGGTCCAAATGGGACCCAACCAGTTTGTGTAAGGCCTCCCTCTGGGTACCTCCCAACTCTACACTACTACGATTTACCATCTCGCAAATGGGATCGGGCCAATTCCTCAAACTTATTGAAGGCTCCCCCTGGGGCCGGCTCGGCTGGACGTTCTCGCCCCTCACTGACGCGACTTCTCTAACTGGGGTGCAGCCAGCTACCTTCGTGCCCCTCACTATAGTGCGTGGTTCTGTGCTAATATTAATTACTCGGACGGCCACCACCGGCCCGTCCGTTTTTACAAGGGTACGGCCCACGATTAAACCAGGTATGGATAGCGCTGCCACCGGTTCGACCAGGCCGCAGGATTCCTGCCATGTCGGGCGAGCTGACCATCGGGCCGGCACTATGGCCTCGGCCCCCGGAGGGATGGTCACGGCCTCAGGAGCCTCCAGCTCCACCCTCTCGGCCGTGCTCACCCCCTCCAATGGTAGCTCCCCATCGCAGGATCCCCCGACTCAAGTCGATTTTACAACCGCTGGCAGTCAACAAATCCAACCCTATTAAGCATGGGTCGCACACCTCCGCCACCCAAACCTCTATCTCTTGCTTTACCGATCCCAACTTGAGGGTCACAAAACCACACCCTATGATCGGAGCCGTTGCCCCGGTAGCCAACTGCAAACTATGATTTTCCAGACGCTGGATTTTACCCCAGCCGTCTGCACTCGAATTAAGGACCACGGGGCTGATGATCGTGGCGCTGGCTCCCGTGTCCACCACGGCGTCTACCCCCACGCCGGCAATTTTGCACCGAATTGTCAAACTACCCGTCCCAATTTGGCCACAATGAATGACCTGTCGCGTCAACGAGGGCTTCTCCCCATCCCCTACTGCCGAACACCGCCCTGCATGCCCGGCACGTTCTAGTTTCCCGGGCCCTGGCGGGGGAGTGTCTGAGGTCGGCTAGGCCGATCTATACGGGGCAGAGTTGAGGGCATCGGTTGGCGGGAAACGTCCCGGCGCGGAGCTCGACACTCCCATGCACGGTGACCCATCCGAGCACAATTATAGCACCTCACCTGGTAAGGTGCTTGCCTCCGGTATTCCAAATTCCCCCCCCCTGTATGCCCGAATTGGGGTACTCTGTCGGGGACTACCGGGTGCCACCGCTGGGGCCGCCTGCCATGGTCCAGGTCCCGCCAGGCGCCGATCCACTAACCTCCGGACCATGCTCTCCAGGTCAGGGCCCCCGCCGGGGGCGGGCCCCCCCCCATCACGGGCCCCGTCTGACGCACCGCCACTACGTGGCGCTCGCCTCCCCGGGCCAGGGGCCTCGCTGCTTCCCAACGGGCTGCAGCGTCAGCCGCCTGACTCATGGTCTGCGGGCGCCACATGGCGAGCTGTTGCCGGAGCTCCAGATCCGGAAGGGCCTGAATAAAGTGATCCAGCGCCAGACTTTCCTGGGAACTCGCTGCCATGTCCGCGTGTGCAATCCCGACCGCGCGGCGAATATCGTGAGCAAGTTCCCCGATGGTCTCCTGGGGCTTGCGTTTTCGCTGCGCAAGTTGAGCTTTAACAAGCTCGCTTTGCTGTTCAATGCCGAAACGATTAATTAATGCCGCACGGAGGGCTGACAGGGTGAGAGCACCCGGTGGTAATGCCGTCAGCACCTCCGCCGCCGCACCGCGCAGTGCTCCCACCAGGTGTACTCCACCTTCGTCCGGATTCCAACCGTTGCCTTTACACACGTACTCAAACTGCGCCAGGTACGCCCTCAAATCACTCTTGCCGTCATACGGCGCGAGTGGGACCTTGTGGGCGCCCGAAGGTCGGACCCCGCGCGTCACTCCTTGCGGGATCAACGCGGGACCAAACCGTTCGGGCTCCCACAGTACGCTATTCCCGGGGGGCTTCCGCGCGTCCCCCGTCCCTACAAACACTACCCCTCCTGGTGTCGATGCCTGGGTCGCCCCTCCGCAACCCGCTACCCATGCCATACCCCCACATCCTTGCTCACCAGCACCCCCCTCACTCCCCATAGCCAAACCTCTTTGCACACCTCCTCTGTCCATACACTCCGAACCAGTCATACATCTTACCATTGGTCCCTCACGAACACCCGGGTCTACACCACCCCCCAAGCCGACTGAATCTCCCCTCACATCATGTACATTGCCACTCACCTCCGTACCTCATCGTCGCACCTCCTCTGCCACCTGCAAACTTTTTATTTGGTTAGTGAGCACCTCATCATGATTTGAACACAGACCTTGTACATATTCCATGACTTCCTCCTTTATCTCCCTCTTAGTTTCCCTCCGTCTCTTCTTAATTTCACTCACCCCCTCTTCCACCTCCTCTAATTTTTCCTTTACCTCCTTCAGCTCCCGGTGCGCCCCCTCTATTTCTTCCTCCATCGCTACTTTAACCATTTCTATGTGCATCCTCACCTCTCAGTCCTTCGTCTCCATTACTTCTGTCACCTCCTCCAACTTCTTCGTCAACCCCTCATGTACCATCTGACATTCCTTTTGTGTCGCTATTAATTCGTTCTTAATGTCTTTTTGTGTCGCTTTTAACCCCCCCGATTATTGCCGTGTTCTTTTCCACTTGGTCCGCTAATTCCCTTTGTCCTACTGTCAGCTGTTCTACTCCCTCCGTCAGATCTTCTATTCCCCCTTGTAACTTTGCCGTCCCATTTCTCACCTCTTTCTCCATACGCTTCTCACCTCGCTTTACCTCCTCGCATAGCCCCGAAACCTCATTTACACCTCGTCGTATCCCCTCTTTCATCTCCTCCATCTCTTTTGTAGATGCCACCCTCATCTGTCCCAATTCATCCCTCTGAGCATCCAGTTTACTTTCTAACCCGATTTGCACCTCCTCTATATGGTTCCCCATTCATTTGATTTCCCTGGCAGATTGTTCCCCTATTTCCCGCAATTTGTCTTCCATCCTATTTTCTAACCCCATGAACCCATTTTTCACCCCCTCTAACCCATTGTCTAATCCCTCAAATTTCTTGTCTAATCCCTCAAATTTCTTGTCTAATCCCTCAAATTTAGTTTCTAGCCGTTCCCCCATTTCTCCCATTTTGCCCCCCATTTCTCCAATTTTGCCCCCCATTTCCCCCCCCATTACCCCCAATTGCTCACACTGAGCCCTCGCTTCGTCCCTCATTACCCCCATTTGCTCACCCTGAGCATCCATTTTTGCTTCTAGCCCCATATTTGCCATTAGTATGGTTGCATTCATCTGCGCCATGAGGTCCCGCACATCAATTCCCGCTATTTGCGCAGCGGGCGCGGCTACCCCGCGCTCGTGCGAGCTGCCACTTTGTGCGTCTGATACCACGTGCGCGAGAGCGCCATTTTGTGCATCTGATACTCCCTCAACCATATTGCCAATGTTCTCCTCTACTTCGTCCCTCTGATCCTGGGTTACTCCTAACCCCTCCTCTAGCTCACCCACCGGCATTCGATCGCCTTGACCAGCCATGGCGCGATTTCAAAATTCGGGTTTTTCTTTAAAACAAAATCAAATTTCGGTACTTTATAATTTTGACCAAATTTTTTCCTATATGTTTTTTTTTTTAAAAATTTGGTTCGGGCCTCGAATCTCACTCCTCGACACCAATTGTTACTGTCGCGGTTAAGATGTTATTTTTGACCGAGCGGTTGGTATGACCGCGACCTAACAGTTCCCCCGATTCTTCCCCAACTCACCCGATTCACCCCAAACTTTGGCCGTATCGCACCGCAGCTGCCCAATCTGGAAAACTCTAAAACGACCGAATGCAAAGAGGAAAAGGAATAAGACGAGAAGACGTACAGAAGAGTAATGGGATTTATTATTTACACATATAATCAAGAAGGAGCAGTCACGATTATGTACAGGGACACGAGACGCAGGTGACACAGTGAATTCCTTATACAAGCTTAATTACCTACCCAGGACAGAACAAACAAAGACGACTCACACGGGGAATTGCAGAGTGGATTGGCTGGAAGGAGGTGTGTGGCTGGAGGGGGAGGACAGCACGGAGCTGGCTGGAGCTTGATCCCGCACGGGACGTCGGGCTGGACCTCGACGGCCGCTGATGCCACCGATCCTGTCGTGTGCGCGGGATCACGGGTCGGATCACGGGTCGGATCACGGGTCGGATCACGGGCCGGATCACGGGCCGGATCACGGTCAGAGCCGACGCGCTGGTGGGGGGTCTGGCGTGACGGGTTCTCTCCTCTCTCTTTTGTTTGTCCAACCACTCTTTCTCCAACGCAACCACTCAACGCAACCACTGAACGCAACCACTGAACGCAACCACTGAACGCAACCACTGAACGCAACCACTGACCACCCCTGACGACCAACTCAGCTCTTGTCATGGACCTCTCTACGCGCTCTTGCTCTGACGACCCAGCTCTTTCCTTTGTACTCGTCTCTCCTCTGTAAAAGCTCATCTGCCTTGGACCTCCTCTCGTCTCAACGGCTTGGGCTCCCTTTCGTCTGCCGGTAAAAGCTCCTCTCTTTTGGACACGCCCTGCCTTGGGTTATATAGGCCCCGCCCCTAAACCTTTGCGAACCTCCCCGATCGCTCTTCCTCCGCCCTCTCTAGCCAAACCCCTGTCTCATGGTTGGTCGAGTGGGGCTGGCTCACTCCTCCCCTCTATGACGAGGTGGAGACACGCCTTTCTTCTCCGACCCTGCCTCGTGGTCAATGGCGGTAATTGGAGCGGAGGTAGTTTCTAATCGACAAAAAGGGGGAATGGAGGTTTTGGGAATGGGAATGAAGGGAATCTATCTCTTTCACTTGGTGCAATGGAGTACTTCTATTAATGGGAGACACAGCCTTACCCTAAAACACAGAATATGATATAACTATTGAACAGGGGTATTCTATGATTGGCTGTGGTGTGGATGCTTTATGGACTAATTATGGGATGCCCTTTGATCTTTACACAGCTCCGGAGGCAGGAGGCGCAGAATAACCAATAATAATAATTCACACAATCAAAAAAATATACAGTCCTCATATCCGCAACAATATATTTTTATATATACAGTCACGTGAAAAAGTAAGTACACCGCATGTAAAGTTCTGACTTTTTCAACATATTTCAACATACAGCTATTTTATCTTCATTTCAACAATATTGATAGATAAAGGTGATATAATATAACAAATATCATGAAACATTTACATTTTGGAGTCCATTGTATAATTTAAATAAACATAAATCCAAATTTCACATGTGGACAAAGTAAGTACACCCCTGCATTTATCACGACTTCAAATAACTAAAATCAGAATCAGGTGCACCAGCTCAGGTGCAAATGATTAGAACATCATTAGAGAGGATCTTGGAGGAACCTGTCTTATTTAAACCTCAGACATTTAGTTTGGTTTGCGCTTTGTTGTTGAAGTGTGCGGCATCACCATGCCTAGATCAAAAGAGCTCTCTGAGGCCTTCAGAAAGAAGGTTATAGATGCCTACGAGTCTGGGAAAGGATTTAAAAAGATCTCCAAACAATTTGAAATCAATCATTCGACTGTCCGGAAGATCATCTACAAGTGGAGAGGAATCCAAACAACTGCCAACTTGTTCAGGCCAGGCTGCCCCAGCAAGGTCAGCCCAAGAGCAGACCTCAAGATGCTGAAAGAACTCTCTAAGAACCCCAGAATGTCATCACGGGACCTACTGGTAGCTCTTGCCACTGTTGATGTCAAAGTGCACGAGTCTACCATGAGGAGGAGGCTGCACAAATTTGATCTACTTGGGAGGTGTGCCAGGAGGAAACCTTTGCTTTCCAGAAAGAACATCATGGCAAGACTAAAGTTTGCCAATGAACACCGAGGGAAAGACCAGCACTTCTGGAACAATGTGCTCTGGACAGATGAGTCAAAGGGAGAGCTATTTGGCCACAGTACCAGAAGACATGTTTGGCGAAAACCAAAGACGGCATTTGACCACAAGAACCTGATACCAACTGTAAAGCATGGTGGTGGAAATATTATGGTTTGTTGCAGCTTTGCTGCATCAGAGCCTGGGCAGCTCACCATCATAGAATCCACGATTAATTCTTCATTGTACCAGAGGGTGCTTGAGGATAATGTGAGGCCATCTGTCGGAAAGTTGAAGCTCAACCGAAGGTGGACCTTGCAACAGGACAATGACCCTAAACATACCAGTAAATCCACCAAGGAATGGCTGAGAAGAAAGAAATGGAGGGTTCTGGAATGGCCAAGTCAAAGCCCAGATCGAAATCCCATTGAGATGTTGTGGGAGGATTTTAAACAAGCTGCGCATGCAAGAAACCCTTCAAACATCGCAGAGCTGAAAGAATCCTGCATGGAGGAGTGGGCAAAAATTTCTCCTAGTCGATGTCAGAGACTGGTAGACAGTTATAAGAAACGCCTACTTGAGGTTGTTTCTGCCAAATCGGGCAATACCACCTATTAGAGCCATGGGTGTACTTACTTTTTCCACATGCGAAATTTGCATTTATGTTTATTTAAATGATACAATGGACTACAAAATGTAAATGTTTCATGTTATTTGTTATATTATATCACCTTTATCTATCAATATTGTTGAAATGAAGATCAAATAGCTGTATGTTGAAATATGTTGAAAAAGTCAAAACTTTACATGGGGTACGCCTCCAAAACTCGCCTACGCACATTTACATGGGGAAAAGCGCATACTTTTTCACGTGACTGTATATACTTATTTATTTATTTATTTATTTATTGAACACAAATGTGGTCTCGTGAAGTAAAAAAAAAAATTCTAAAAATTTCCATTGTCCAGGCTAAATACAACAACAACAACAACAACAACAACATGCATTTTAAGGCCATTTTCACTGCTAGAGTAGGGGTTAGCCTTGTGGTCCCCATGACAATCTTCTCCATTTTGCCCTATTTTCTGCATCTCTCCTTGTTAACCCCCTTGCCCGCATTTCTTCTTCCACCATCTTTAGCCAAGTCTTTCTTGGTCTTCCCCGTCCTCTACTTCCTTCTACATTAATTTCCATCACTCTTCTCAACCAGTCACTTTCATCCTTCCTCAACACATGACCAAACCATCTCAACTTGTTCCTCTTCACAGCATCAATCACAGGCAATATTCCCATCATCTTTCGCAATTCATCATTTGTCTTCCTCTCTCTCAACGATACTCCGCACATCCATCGAACCATTCGCATTTCCACCCTTTCCAGCCATCGTTGCTGCTCTACGTTCATTACCCATGTCTCGCTCCCATAAATCATAACACTTCTCACACATGCAGCATACACCTTTCCCTTCAGCTTCAGCGACACTCTCCTCCTCATCAGCACGCCACTCATTTCCCGAAACTTCTTCCATGCACATCTCACTCGAGCAACCGTTGCCGAGTCTGATCCACCTTCTCCATTCAGCATGTCTCCGAGGTAGCAAAATGTTTTCACACCTTCCAGCTTCACGCCGTCTCCAAGATCCAACACAACATTTCCTCCATCTGCAGCTCCCTCTGTGCACACCTTACATTTGAATGTAGCTGCCACACTGGTAAATAACCCTCTCAGACCACTACATGTTTGATGAACCCACTCAGCGCACATTGTACATTGAATGGAGTTCACTCCGACACCCTTCCTACACACAGCACAGGGCCACTTCCCAGTTCTTTCCACCTCACCACATGCTTTACCACTTGCCATCACCTTCGTCTTTCCGATATTCACCTTCAGACCTTTTGTCTCCATACATTCCTTCCACTTGTTCATCTTTTCCTTCAGTCCATCCATACTTTCCGCAATCAACACCAGATCATCTGCATACAACAACTCCCACGGTAAACCCTCCTTTACGTTCTGAGCCAGCACCTCCATCACAGCTACAAATAGTAGTGGACTTAGTACCGACCCCTGATGCAGTCCCACCTTCACCTCAAACTCACCACTGTTCCTGTCCTTCGTCCTTACAGCTGTGCGCTCTCTTTTGTACATTGCCATCACTAATCTGATCAACCATTCCTCCACTCCTAACTTCCTCAATGCCCATGTCAATACTTTGCGTGGAACCCTATCGAATGCTTTCTCCAGATCAACAAACCCAAAAAACAACTTCTTCCTCTTCTCCATGTACTTCTCCTGCAACTGCCTCACAATGAAAAGCGCATCTGTCGTTCCTCTTCCTGGCATAAATCCAAACTGCATTTCGTCGATCTTCACTTTCTTCCTTATCCTCCTCTCCAACACCCTTTCCAATACCTTCATTCCATGCTCCAATAACTTTATCGCTCGGTACGAGCCACACTCCAGAGGGTCACCTTTCCCCTTGTATAGAGGGACGATGGTACTCAGTTCCCAATCCACTGGAATGCGGCCTTCTTTCACCACCAGATTACAGATCTCTGTCATTCTCTTCACACCCCAACTTCCTGCTGCCTTCAACATATCTCCCACAACTCCCGTCGGCCCTCCTGCTTTTCCACTCTTCATTGCTTTTATCGCTTCCTCAACTTCCTTCTCAGTTATCTTCTCTGCCGGTCCTAAAACTGGGTTACTCTCTATGTTTCCATCCCATTCATCCTCTGTATTCGACAGCATTTCCTTAGATCTCTTCCATCTTCCTTTAATTCCATCTGGGTCCACAACGATTTGTCCCACTTCATCCTTCAAGCAACGCACCCCCATCACAACACACCTCTCTTTCGCTATGTGCTTTGCAATCCTGAATACTGCTTTCTGACCCTCTTCCGAAGCCAAGCGTTCTCCGAACATTTTCCTACATGCCTCCTGCGCCTTTGCTACCTCTTTCTTTGCAGCCTTCCTGGCTGCCTTATAACTTTCATGCTCTGCTGTTTCTGCTCCCGTACCCTTCGCCTTCTGCCACTCCTTGAACTTCTTCCTCTTCTCGTCAATCCTCTTTCCAACTTCATCATCCCACCACCATGTTTCCGAGTGCCTCTGTGGTCCTTTTGTCCATCCACATACCTCACCAACGGCTCCCAACAGACCAGCTTTCATTGACATCCAACCACTTTCAAGCTCAACCACATCATGCTCTACCCTACTCAGCCTCTCTTTTAATGCCTCCCTTACTGTTACCTGTTTCAACCTCCACACCTTCATTCTTGGTTGGTACTTCACCCGCCGCGCTCTCCTCGCACCTTTCACCCTTATGTCGCAGACAACCAAGTGGTGCTGTGAAACAGCCTCCTCCCCCGGGATCACCTTTGTGTCCCGGAGGTGCCCCCTAGCTCGCCTACGCACCATCAGGTAGTCAACGGTTGTCGTCGACCCACCTGACGTGTATGTTACAAGCTTATTATCCTCTTTCTGGAACTGAGTATTACAAATCAACAAATCAGCTCCATCAGCAAACTCCAAAATCCTTTCACCTTCTCCATTTCTCTCACCATATCCGTAACCCCCATGAACTCCCTCAAAACCATCCATACTCCAATTCCAATTTGTCAACTCACATCACTTCAACGACGGGGGACCTAGGCGTAACGCTTGTTCTTATTTTGTTTAACATCGAGAAAGAAATCCATGTCTTCGTGTACCATTCGTTGCACCATTCGTTGTTGGAATAAATTCATTGAACTCTTGTGCAACTCTTGCACCATTCGTTGAGTCTTATTTCGATACTGAGTTTTTATAGCTTCTACCGAGCCGCAGCGCTGAGAGCTGTGCTGTCGCTTTCCGTTCACAGTCCTCACATATCGTATGCGAGATATGCAAGCAATACTGATCTGTGTACATGTCTGTGCACGTACCTTCCATCACAGCTACTGCAGTAAAATTCAGTGAACGCTTCCGATTACAATGATGCAAAATACGACTGGTTGTCCCCTGTCGCACCGCGGAGTGAAAGGGGGACTATGGTTTTCCCCAGTGCCGTGTATATTGAGAGTCTGGCCAACTGAAATACTGGAGCCATGTTGCATACCTAACTTAGCGCGCTGGCACTGCGAGATGTATGTCAGCTGTGGCAATCCTGTAGTTCTGTGACGAGGGAATCGATGTTATTACTGTTTGGTCGCAGATTTAATGAGGAACAACTAATTCAAGTTAATGTGACGTGTTGTTTGTTATTGGAATAATAAAATCTGCAAGCGGCGCCATTTATTCACACGAATTGTTTGCCTGTCACGGCACACGATTTATTGACAGCTGCATACAGCATACTGATAAATTTTATTTCTCTTGGCATGAAATTGCAATTTGATAGAATGGAGCTTGTATACAAGTTTCATCTATTATCTGGAAACGTAACATACAATATTCCCATAATGCTACGAAAGTACAATGTCTATTATTTTATTCATTAGCTTGGGTCACAAATGTTGTTATACTTTCGTTTTCAAAGTTGTTATACTTTCATTTTACGTTTTCAAAGAACACTTTACTCAGGAAACTGACACAAACAGTGACAAATATTGCGTCATAAACAAGTATTTCCTGATATATAAGCATATATAAACAGTGCATGTTACAGGGTATATGTATAATAAGGGATTGTGGAGCGGTGCTCTCACGTCGAACTCCAACAATATGGACGCGACAACGAGCTGATTTTCACTGAGCTGTTTATTCTGAGCTCGGCACGAATGCACTGAAAAAGGCTACGCTGAGTGGCAATATATCTTTCAAATTCAAACAGTAAGCCACGCCTCTCAACGGGGCGTGGTATGCAACCCGAGTGACCGCCCGCTGATTACGTCACCGGCCGGTACAAGAGAATTGTGTCTGGTAACCGCTACATGCGCCCCCCCAGAAGTCACTTGTACAGGGAGAGTCAGTTTGTGGGGGACCTTAATGACCCGGCCGAAATGACCCCTGGCGTTTCGTGTAGGGGTGGGAGGCGGCTTGGCGGCGGATGGTCGGGCGTGGGGCTTGGTCGACGGGGGACGGCCCCGCCATGGAGGAAGGGCCAACCGTGGAGGTTGGTCGAGGTCAAAATGGGCCGACGAAGCGGTCCACGGAGATATGGTCCGGTTTGCCGCCAATGTCTACGACGAACGACTTGTCGCCCCTCCTCAAGACCCGAAAATGGCCATCGTACGGTGGTCGGAGTGGTCCCTGGTGCGCGTCGTGGCGCACAAAAACGTACTCCGCTGTACAAAGCGCTGGAGGGACATGGGGTTGAGGACAGCCATGATGAGACGTGGGCACCGGGGCAAATCTCCTGGCGGCCTCCTGGAGGATAGAGCGTTGGCGAGCCGCGGACCAGGGGCCGGTGGCGTCGGGGATGAACTCCCCTGGCACGCGCAGTGGTTGGCTGTAGACCAGCTCGGCGGTAGAAGCCTGGAGGTCTTCTTTAGGGGCCGTCCGGAGGCCCAATAGCACCCACGGGAGCCTGTCAGCCCAACCGTCGTCCTGGAGGCTTGCCCTGAGAGCGGCCTTCATTGAGCGGTGAAACCTCTCGCACAAGCCGTTGGCCTGGGGGTGGTAGGCCGTGGTGCGGTGAAGTTTCACCCCCAAGGCCTGAGCGACCATGCCCCAAAGCTCAGAGGTGAACTGTGGGCCTCTGTCAGAGGAGATGTCCGAGGGGGCGCCAAAACGGGCGACCCAGGTGCCGATGAAGGCCTGCACCACGTCGGCGGACGTCGTTGACATCAGCGAGACGGCCTCCGGCCACCTGGTGGTCCTGTCCACCATCGTGAGGAGATGGGTGAAGCCCGCGAGGGGGGAAGGGGTCCCACCAGGTCCACATTGGCGTGGTCGAAACGCCGCGCGGGCACGTCGAATGGTGCCAACGGGGCCTGGGTGTGCCGGTGGACCTTCGCACGCTGGCAGGCGACACAGGCGTTGGTCCAGTCGCGGACGTCCTTCCGGAGCCCGTGCCAGACGAATTTCGCTGCCACGAGCTTCTGCGACGCTTTCCGGCCCGGGTGGGAAAGGCCGTGGATGGCGTCAAAAACGAGCCGTTGCCATCCAGCGGGTACAATGGGACGAGGTTGGCCCAGGGAAACGTCGCACAGGAGAACTGTGGCTGTGTCCTTGAAGGGGACGTCGGACAACCGCAGGCCCGTGTCCGCTGTCCGGAGGGCTTGCACCGCGGGGTCGGAGACCTGGTCCGCCGCCATGCGGGCGTAATCCACGCCGAGGTGGACGGTGCCCGCGACGGACCGGGAGAGGCAATCGGCCACAGCATTATCCTTGCCCGTGACGTGCCAGATGTACGTCGTGAATTCGGACATGGCGGAGAGGTGGCGCTGCTGACGAGCCGACCACGGCTCTGAGACCTAGGCCATGGCGAAGACCAGGGGTTTGTGGTCCACAAACGCCGTGAATGAGCGGCCCTCTAAAAGGTGGTGGAAGTGGCGAACCACCAGGTAAAGGCCGAGCAGCTCGTGGTCGAACGTGCTGTATTTGCGCTCGTTAGGGCTGAGCTCCCGGCTGAAGAAGGCCAGCGGTTGCTAAGCCCCGTTAACCCACTGCTCGTGTATGGTGCCCACCGCATAGTCGGAAGCGTCCGTGGTAAGGGCGATGGGTGCGTCGAGCGCCGGGTGCGCCAGCATGGTGGCGTTGGCGAGGGCCAGCTTAGCGCCCGTGAACACCCCGTCCATCTCCTCGGTCCAGGCGATGTCGTGCTTGGCCGGCTTACCCCTGAGGGCCTCGTACAGGGGGCGCCTGTGTTGGGCGGCGCGAGGTACGAACCGGTGGTAGAAGTTTACCATACCCAAAAACTCTTGCAGGGCCTTGATGGAGCAGGGGCGCGGGAAACCTTTAACGGCCTCCACCTTGGTCGGCAGCGGAACGGCCCCGCGCTTCGTGATGCGGTGTCCCAGGAAGTCGACGGCAGCCATGCCAAACTGGCATTTCGCCGGGTTGATGATGAGGCCGTGCTGGCTGAGGCGCGCAAAAAGCATGCGCAGGTGAAGGAGGTGCTCCGCCCGGGAAGTGCTGGCGATGAGAATGTCATCCAGGTAGACGAACAGAAAGGTGAGATCGCGCAGCACACTGTCCATCAGCCGCTGGAAGGCCTGGGCCGTGTTCTTAAGGCCGAAAGGCATTCGGAGGAACTCGAAGAGGCCAAAGGTGTAATTACAGCCGTATTCGGAACGTCGGCCGGCCGGATAGGTACCTGGTGGTCGCCCCGAATAAGGTTGTCCTTGGAGAAGATCACCTGCCCCGCCAAACGGGTGGAAAAGTCCTGGATATGCGGTATCGGGTACCGGTCGGGGGTGGTGGCGCCGTTGAGGTGGCGATAATCGCCGCACGGTCGCCTTCCGCCACCCGGTTTGGGTACGATGTGCAGGGGCGAGGCCCACGCGCTGTTCGAGCGCCGCACAATGCCCAACCGCTCCAGCACGTCGAATTCCGCCTTGGCCACGGCGAGTTTGGCAGGGTCGAGGCGACGAGCCCTGGCGTAGACCGGTGGACCAGTGGTCGGAATGTGGTGTTCGACGCCGTGTTTGACGGCGACGGCCGAAAACGTCGGCAGCGTGAGGGCGGGGAACTCAGCGAGGAGGCGGGTGAAGTCGTCCGCGACCGGGAGCGCGCAGGCTAGCCTGGTCGGTGCGGAGCCGCTCAACGAACAAGCGAGAGAGCTGAAGGTCTCCGCGTTGACGAGCTGACGGCATTTTACGTCAACCAAAAGTCAGTGGGCGCAAAGAAAATCCGCACCCAACAAAGCCATGGGCACGTTCGCCGTGACGAAATCCCACTCGAAACGCTGGCCCCCGAAGCAGAGTGCGACGCTGTGTGAACCGAAGGTGCGGATAGAGGAGCAAAGCACGGCCTGCTTGTCCTGCCCCGAGACGGGTATAACGCTCACCTGAGCTCCCGTATCGCACAGGAAACGCCGCCCGGACGCGGTGTCCATGATGATCAAAAGGTTGCCGGAATGGCCGACGCTCATGGCAGGAAGGGAGCGCCGGCCTGGTCGTTTCCTGACCCGCCGAAAGTGCACGGTGGGTGACACGTTCTGGCCTTCTGCCCGAACCTGGCGTTGTAGTAACACACGGTCCGCCCCGGTGGTGGCTGCGGCGCCGGTCGTGGCGAGTGCGGCCGATGGGGTGTCATGGCGGCCGCAAGGGGCGCTGAATCAGCCAGTGGCAGCGCTGGTCGAGGCGGGGGCGTTGCCTTGGCCGGGCCAGGTTTCCAGGCGGGCGCTCCAAAGTACCGCCCGGCCGAGAAAAATTTGTCGGCTTCCTTAGGGCGCGAGGGTCCTCGATTGCCGAGTTAGCCAAAGCTAAGCGTACCTGCCCGGGTAGCTGTCGGAGAAACAGCTCGCGAAAGAGGAAATCTGGGCGGTGTTCGCCGAGCAGGGAGAGCATGTGGTCCATGCACTCAGATGGGCGAGCCTCCCCGACCTCAGGCAGATTGAGCAGCTGTCGCGCGCGTTCAGCCTCAGTGAGGTCAAACGTACCGAGGAGTAGTCGTTTGAGTGCGCCGTACTTGTCATCGGCCGGCGGGCTCCGTAGAAGGCTCAAGACCTGGGAGGTGGTGGCGGCGTTTAGCGCGGAGACCACGTGGTGGAAGCGAGTCTCGTCCGCCGTGATGTGCCGCAGAGCGAACTGGGACTCCGCTTGGGCAAACCAGACGGCCGCATGTGATTCCCAGAAGCCAGGGAGCTTCAAAGCAACGGTCGACGCCATCGCCGTGTTCGTAAAAGGGGTCACCAATGTGGAGCGGTGCTCTCACGTCAAACTCCAACAATATGGACGCGACACAGAGCTGATTTTCACTGAGCTATTTATTCCGAGCTCGGCACGAATGCACTGAAAAAGGCTACGCCGAGTGGCAATATATCTTTCAAATTCAAACAGTAAGCCACGCCTCTCAACGGGGCATGGTATGCAACCCGAGTGACCGCCCGCTGATTACATCACCGGCCGGTACAAGAGAATTGTGTCCGGTAACCGCGACAGGATTATGTATAATACCTGATTTTCAGTTATTATACATAATCCCTTATATATATATATACCCTATACACTGCATATGTACACGAAAAATGTTACAGGGAATATGTATAATATATATATATGGTTGACTAAATAAGTGTTAAGCTCACCAGAGACCTAATACACACGTGTCTTGTCACTTTTGATTTGAAACCAATAGATATTAAGCGATTTCACTTTCCGAACATAAATATGAGTAAGGTGATGGATTCCATCCAACTCGGCGTATTTTAACCACCCAAATAGCACTTCTTTCCTTGTCTCGAGGAAATCTGTGCATTATACGACCTTGTCCTGGTCTAACAGAACATCCCCAAGCGGCACAACACACCATATTGGTTGATTTTATTGAAATATTACTCAAATGAAATATGCAACGATACGAAGCAATGGCACGTGTTACGGATCCTGGATTTAGGTGAATTACTATTCATGTCATTGCTTATTAATGTTTATTCTATTAAAGGTTGTTGTGGTTAAATGGTTAGAGAGGCTCCGGATAACAGGAGACCGGAAACGGGATAGTGAACCGGAAGAAGAAAAGAGAGACACGAGGTCCTGGAGAAGCGGCGATCTTCTTCTTCCTCGCCCAGCTCCGACGCGAGCGGTGTCGATATTGAGCAGCGTGGGGAACGCTGCGTTTGAAAGCCCGTCTGGCGAGAGGAGTTACCTGCGCGGGGTAATTACCGGTTACGCGTCAAGTTGCCGTGGGTTCGTGCACGGAACCAAGCGTCCGGCACAGTTCGCCTCAACGTCTACAAGGACGCGTACGGGTCGCACCTTGGGCCTCGCGCGCTTTGCGAGCCGCGCTTTGCTTTGCCCGCTTTGCTTTGCAAGGAGGTGTGCGCTGCAGCAGCTGTTCCCGGTACGCGACGTGCACGTTTGGAGCACGTCAGCCAGGGGTTCGTTCAACCGCCTGTGTGCGGAGAAGTCGACCTTCACCTTGGTCTGGAGGGGCCCAGAGACATTGTGAGGGACAGTGACCATTGAGGGGTCGTGAGTGGGGAAAGGGGGGAAATATATGAGATGGCCATCTTAGTAACATTGTTGATGGATTGTTGATTGTTGGTTGATGGATTGAGAATATATTATTAATTAATCCGGATCCTTGGTGTGGGGTTGCTTATTGACCTGAATTGTTTGTGTCTTTCATATTGATTGCCTTACGAAAGCGTATAGATCATATATCTTTCTGGCGGGGTCCTCCCACGGTCCGGGGGTCACCAAGACCAGGTAGTTACCGGGAGGACCACATAACACACGGAATGGGTGCAGCGGTAAAGCTGCTCGGCTGAGGTGGTATGCAAAATGGCGCCTGTAAACCACGTGACGCGGGCTCGACCAATCACGGCGGTAGTTGAGCAGATCAAAGGCTGCAGTGATGGTTGTGGGGTGTTGCAGTGATGGTTGTCCTTCTGGAAGTTTCTCCTATCTCCACACAGGATCTCTGGAGCTCAGCCAGAGTGACCGTCGGGTTCTTGGTCACCTCTCTTACCAAGGCCCTTCGCCCCCCGATTGCTCAGTTTGGCCGGGCGGCCAGCTCTAGGAAGAGTCCGGGTTGTTCCAAACTTCTTCAATTTAAGAATTATGGAGGCCACTGTGCTCTTGGGAACCTTCAATGCAGCAGAAATTTTTTGTAGGCTTGCCCAGATCTGTGCCTCGACACAATCCTGTCTCTGTGCTCTGCAGGCAGTTCCTTCGACCTCATGGCTTGGTTTTTGCTCTGATATGCATTGTCAGCTGTGAGTGTGCCTTTCCAAATCATGTCCAATCAATTGAATTTACCACAGCTGGACTCCAATCAAGGTGTAGAAACATCTGAAAGATGATCAAGAGAAATGGGAGGCACCTGAGCTAAATTTCAAGTGTCATAGCAAAGGGTCTGACTACTTTTGTCAATGTGATATTTCAGTT
The DNA here is from genome assembly GCF_964187855.1 of Myxine glutinosa. Lineage (NCBI taxonomy): Eukaryota > Metazoa > Chordata > Myxini > Myxiniformes > Myxinidae > Myxine > Myxine glutinosa. Next base: position 78,800,701 of record NC_136266.1, on the reverse strand, counting down.
TTTTCTTTTTAATAAATTTGCAAAACTTTCTAAAATCCTGTTTTCTCTTTGTCATTATGGGGTATTGAGTGTAGATTAATGAGGGAAAAAATGAATTTAAACGATTTCAGCATGAGGCTGCAACATAACAAAATGTGAAAAAGTGAAGGGGTCTGAATACTATTATGTCGGGGGGGATACAGGAATATCTAGAGCCAGGTAGATCTGCATTGGTAGGTATCCGACTGTCGTGATAGGGAATCTACCTGTAATACGTTATATGTTTAGCCGGATGTCGGTATAAGCTGTATTGGTGTCCCCGCCATGGGGGGCGGGGCATGCTAAGTAGTGCAGGGATTATGGTTAAAAATTCCTTTGTTTGTCGTCCCCTCTGTCGCCAATCCAGTGTCCCTTATGGCAAAGCATTCACATAGACACTAGATAGATCCCTTAGTGCACAACAGTAATTAAATCCCCTCCCTTACAAAAAGACGCACCGGAAAGACAAGCAGGAAGCGGCCGCGTACAACGCCAGCGGGGGCGTCAAACAGCGAGCAAGGCAGGCTATCGCCACGCCCAGGGAATGTGTGATTGGTTGAGGCGGAAGGCGCGAAGATTTGGCCAATCGGTGCGGAGGGCACCAAGCCGCTCCTTAGAAGTAGGTGGCTGATTGGAGGGAAGGCGCGAGAAGGTTCGAGAGACCACGAAGAATCGAGGCTCTGATTGGGAACGCGCCAGATTGACGTCACATGCCAGGTGACAAAAGGACTCGCTGGACGACATTTTCTCTCTCCCCTCGTGCTTGAAGCTAGCTTTCTGCTCTGTGCTGGACTCTTGCCTGGGTTGATTCCCGCTCTTCCCTGCGTTCCTGACTGGTGGTCGTTGGTTCCTTCATGTTCTTGGAGCGGTGCTCGGAGCTTGGAGCGAGGCTTGGTGCTGTGAGGGAAAGGGACCTCGTGTGCGACCAACGAGGAGCTTGAAGTGGGGCGTGCAGCGAGGCGTTTGGTGAGGCCTGACGGTGCGCGAGCGGGCGTGCAACGGGGCCTGTTCCCCGCCGACGTCGAAGCCACGGCGGGCTTGCGTGCTTGGAGCCGACGATTCCTTGACTGCAGACTACAGACAGATAAGCTCGCACCACATTTCACAAATACCCGCCATAACGTTTTATTTTTCTTAATTCATTTTCCTTTGTCTCGTATCCGAAGTGTGAGTGGGGACGTCCCGATTGGGACATTTTATTACCGGCGCGTATTTTCCTGTCCCACTATTCATTGTAAAATAAACTCTTGTATTATTTTCTTTTCCCTTCAAAATCTTGTGTTCGTTTGAGTTAATCCCCTGCAGGATCGGAGCTGCAGTCGGATCGCTACAGGTACGTGCTTGCCGCCTCTTCTTCTTAATTCCTCCTCCCGCACTTTTATAGCCAAAACCGTATTTGATCGTCACCTCAAGTAAAGCTGTTCGGTCATCCGCGAGCCCCGGTATTAACCGAAGGGATCGTGCGACAATACTTTCTGAATGCACTGTATATACTGTATACATATATGTTCAACAATGAATGAAAAAATAAATCTCACAAATACAGTGTATCCAATCAACAGGTTGTAAAAATATTTTCCAAACGTGTCTCAATGCATTTGTAATAGTTGATAAACAATGACGAGGATCACATTCCGAGACACCGACCACCTACCAAGTGGAACCTTTCATGAACTTCACCATTTCAGCAAAATAGGAATTAATTTAGTTTGTGCAATGTTCATATCTGATCTTACCTTGAGCCTACCCTTTCTCAAAGTAACACCATCTGATACTTGATAAACGGAAGTACCAGCAATCGAGTTTTGTCCCATTCCTCCTGTGAAAATGAGTTGTGTTGTCCATACTTATGTTCACAAATCAGAACTGTATTCAGAAAGACATTCTACTCCACACTATGAGCTTGTTCATTGTGAGTATCTTTGAAGTGTCAAATAAATTGCTCAATTTGCAAAATGGGCTTGTGTACCTTCAGATTGGATATCTCTCAAACATGGAAACATGCTATTCCTGGGTAACTTTACTCTTGATTTGCAAACAAAATTTTTAGAAACAAATTTTGGAATGCTGCGAAAGTTCATCACATCAGAAGAAACATAATTTGTTGAATAGATCATACCTGGGAAATAGGTTCACGTTGTATGCTTTGTTGAGGTTGATTGTCAAACTCCTTGTTCATGTGAAAATTCCAATGATTTCCAAATCCTCAGAAAGTGATGCTGCAATGGTACATCTGCCACTTGAGAGGGAACTCCACAGTGAATGTGGAATGAAGAATTATCTGATCAATTGGTTGAATTATGTTTTAATCAAAGAGAAGAAAGTTCCCATGGACAACACTTCAGTGGACCACCGAGATCCATCACTACGAATATTATTGGGAAAGGTTTTGCCATTTAAAATGCCTCTGATTGTGGACGTTGATGATTTCTGATGTTGATGGAAGACTTTCAGCAAAGCGATGGAAATCCTCACCAAAAGATTATCATTAAAGGGTCTTATGCTCTTTGATTTAGACATCTATTAAAATAGCTCATCTATCTTATAAAGTAAAAGCTTCATCGCTTTCGATTCTAAATTATAAAGGAAGACAAAACTCTACATCTTGTTCAGTCTGTAAGTCATTGTTGTGAAAGAGGTTTTCACTTTAATTATTGTTATTTTTCCAGTTTATAAAAATGCTCAAAGAAAGTATCTGCTCTTGGAAGACAAAAGACTTCCATTTTGTCTAATAACTTTTGGCTTGATCAAAGTGATATTTTGACCTGAGATATTTTTTATCGGATATTCTTATCTTTCCATGATCGTAAAAATTCATGTTCCAAAATAGTAAACAAAATATCAGCAAACTACTGTGGAAAAATACCTGTCACATTTTCATGAAGAACTCGATGTTATGAAGAGAAATGCAATGTAAATCTGATGCAAGTTGTACAATCTGCTCCACAAGTAACCCTGCATATCACATGAGTTTGAGAAATGCTTGGTTTGTGTAGAATCATTGGATTAAATATGTCGGATAATTGTGAATCATAAAAAATGTCCAACAAACCTTTTATATTTGTTATTTTGTCTCTTTGTCAGGTAACACAGATAATGTTTCGGTCAACGGTACGACACCAACACCCACTGAAGGTAATCTTTTGGCTTTGTATCAAACCTTTGTGGGAGTAAAAAACTTATTTCATGAAATAAGTTACGAGATGAATCATTGAAATTGTCATAACAAGTCTTAAATCGGATTATATATTGCTTGGTTTATGTAGAATCATTGGAACAAGTGTATCTGGAACAATGCATAAACATGTACAACAAACCTTTAAAATGTGTAATTTTGTCTCTTTGTCGGGTAACACAGATGTTTGGTGGGACATAATGACACCAACACCTCCTGAAGGTAATCTTTGTGCTTTGGATCTAACCTTAGTGTGAGTAAAAAAAACTTCCATGAAAGAAGTCATTCAATGAATCGTTTAAATTGTCATAACAGGTTTTAAAATAGATTATATTTTGTGAAATGTTATTTTGAGAAAATTTATTGATGAATTGCTATATTTGATCTCCTTTTGTATGTAATCAATGAAATGTTAAATAGAACAAACCTGGCTTTTCTTCTTCAACTTAATCATCTTGTCCTGAAGAACACGAATAATTGAGAGCAGCATTTGGTGGGCAAATTAGCCTGCTCGTTGTATCATCGCTGAGATACAGTGAGAGGATATACACTGTGAAACTGCTGTTTGAATACAGATTATTTTCATGTTTTTGGCATACAAACATCATCTGTTTTAAAATGTGCCATTGTTTCTTTAAAAGGTGCCACACATTAATTATATGATCAGCTGGGGAGCAACTGTGATGACTACGACAGAACCCACTTAATTAAAGGAGTACAAAAACGCGCGCTGAACCTGAGACTAGTGTGTATGGCATTGATCCAGCCAGGAACACACAAGACAAACCAAAGTGTGCCAAAGGCAGGGGCGGATCCAGGAATTTCAAGACGGGGGGGGGGGGTGGTTGAAGCTATAGCGCTGGGGGGGGGCACAGGGGGGTCTGGGGGTTCTCCCCCAGGAAATTTTTAAAAATTGATCGTCAGAAACGGCATTTCGTGCGTTCTTGGAAGTTTCTGCAGTTCCTTGTGTTCTTCCCTGGTCCAACAGTTCGACAGATTCGCGATGACTAATGGTCAGATAGAGGAACTGGTGAAACGACTTGCTCAGCTGTTCCTTCTGCTATAAATTGATGAATTTTGTAGGTGTGTGTGTGTGTGTGTGTGTGTGTGTGTGTGTGTGTGTGTGTGGTGTGTGTGGTGTGCATGCGTGCGGCATGTTTTTTGTGTAGTTCTACTGGAGCTTTCTGATTTGTGTAGTCCTCGCGAAATGATTGTTAGGATCTCCTGAGTTAATTAGGCTAATTAACAACAAAGAATCCAGAAGAATTCCCATGTTTCTAAATGCACGCCATGTTAACGTGTATGGAGCAGCTTAATAGGTCCTTCCATGGCATGCCATTCTCATTACTAAATAAGTAACAAAAACAATGATAATATTTTACAAAGCATTTATTCCAACTCAAGCACTATAGCAGGCAGGTATGCTGCAAGGCCATGAAAGGCGATGAAAATTTGGTCCATTTGGACCAACGGGCTCACTTGTCGTTATAAAAGACCTGCGCACTCCCATAGTGTGAAATGATGGCGATGACAGACTGTGTGCTGGGCAAAGCCCGGCATCGCCATGCGGCAAGGTTGTGAAGCTCAAGGTAGGGGGTTCTCCCCACAAAAGATAGGATAGCGATAGGACAGCGGAATGTGAATTATTTTATTCATCGTAAATTATGCTATTTTGGAATAGACGGCGCTTGTGTTTTTGAATGAAAATGTCACATACATCATGTGGGGATATGGTGTATGTTCATGAGGGCCAGAGATGCCATCCGATTTTCTCCCATGGAATATCTTATGTCGGTCTTCAGACGACGCAGGCAAGAAAATGAGCGTTCGGCCTCACAGGAGCCTACAGGGAGGGTGCATCCAATATGGAGTAGGACTTTGATGGATGGAAATTCGTCTCCATCTCCTGTGCAGAAACAATCCATGAATGTGTTTGGAAGCGTGTTGTTGGGCTTCCTTCTCCAAAACATCTGCCAGTCTCTAAGCTCATTTATCAGTCCTGCTGGATGTTCCATGTCGTTTTTCCAACGCAACAGCTTCTGATGTCGGGCTGGAATGTCGCAGGTATCGGCGATTATTGCGGATGGCATCAGCAGAAACAGATCACTACCTTCGCGATTTTCAGCACAGAATCGGGTGTCCATTTCCTGGCTGAGGTGGTCGAGAAATGGAATGCACATGTTTCTGAGGTAGAACAGCAAGGGAGTATTGGCGGCAGTGTTCAGACGATGGATTTGTCGTTTTACAACTCTCGGCATTGTGACATCACCTCCTACAGATTATAGCATGGCCTTGGCGTAATCGAACCACAGAGAGAATTCTGTTTCTGCATTTGACCGTAGTTGAGTGAGCGCGTCCTTCTTGTCGTCAATCATAGAGTATGCCTCCAGCACATCCATACCGTTGCGTTGCAGCTTGTGGGCAAGACCTTTTAAAGTATGTAGGCTGTTCTTCACTGAAATGAATACAACAACAAACTGAAAAGACGTCAGTGAACTCAGAATTCCCGGTGCAGACACGCGGCTATCACGGTCCCACCCCCAGGAATTCTCATCACCGTCGGGATTTACAATCCTGTCCAAACAAATACAGACAAACGGATATAACTCTTCGACTGTCTCGTAACAAGTATGTGTCTCCACCCACCTCGTCTTGCACAGACCTTTCAGTTTTTTTGCTGAGGTTTCCTCTTCTTGCTCAGATAAGGTCTTTTCAAGGTACTGTTGGCTCTTGGATGAGTTCTTGAAAAATCTATAAAGCTCATTAATGGTATCAATCATATTGCGAACCATGGATAGTCTACACGCTGCTGCGATAGACAAATGTAGCACATGACTGTTGCAGTGAGTGTGGAGCGCCAAAGGCTGGACAGCTTTAATCTGCGCTTGAGTTCCGATTCTGGATGACGCCATTGATGATGCACCGTCATAGCTTTGCCCTCTTGCCTTACTGATGTCCACACCTCTTCTGAATAAACAATCTATGATGGCCTTTCCTATAGCTTCCCCAGTAGTTCTCTCTAGCTCTACGAAATCAAAGAATACTTCTTTAACTGAAGGTTGTGAGGCCAGGGTGTCGAGGAACCAGAGCTAAATACTGAGAATTTCATGGTTGGAATGAAGCTCCGTTACCTCATCACCTATGATGGTGAAAAATCCTCCCTCCTTCAAACACTTGATCAGTCCATCTCTAATCTGGCTACCAATGATCTCTATCACTTCGTTCTGGATGGTCTTAGAGGTACAGTGGGCATTCTTGTTGCCACTCAGCAGATGCTCCCGTCAGATCTCATCGTTTTCAGCAATGTGACTCAAAATGGTGAGAAAATTTCCTTTGTTTGAGATATCATCACATTTCAGCGAATTGTCGTCTCGATGTCCCCTGAGTGCTATGTTCTGCGGACCGCAGGGCAGCACCACACCGACAATTTGTCGGAGGATGTGTAGATTTTTTTCATAATTCAATTTGTTCTGCTCGGAAATCAAATATGATATTCTGTGGGTCGGATTTCGGCCACTTTCCATCAAATCATTAGCAGCAAGCATAGCTTGTTTATGGTAGTTCAGTGAATCGTGTGTCGCCAGTGCACCATCTGTACCAGTTGCTTTCCGTAGGTTGGTTAAGGGTGATCGAACTAGCACCCCTGACTTAATTTGATCATTTTTTGGAGGGAACATAACACAAAACTTACACATCCCACCTCCAAGTACAGAACTGTAAGCCAACCATTTGTAACGATGGAGCCACTCTCTGCAAAAATTCAGCACATATGAACCATTTTGTCCCTTACGGTTGATCCGTTGAACACACAGGGAATCAAAATGTTGTGGGCAGTGATGCTCGTTTAAGCACTTGATTTTCTCGTCACCCGGAAGCGACTCAATACGAACATTATCGGCCACAATATCACCGACATCATAAGCTGGCGGGGCCTGTTTGCCTTCCAACACAGGCACTGATTTGTCATTTGTTGCATCACTCACTTTAAGAGTGTTTGTATTGCCAAGGGGATCGGAAGACGTGGTTGCTTCATTACGGCGTACTCGTACCTCGGGTTGGGCTTCAGTTGCTGGTGCTGCTGCAGGCCTACCCAGTGGGTGTTGTGCCTCATCTGTTGTTATAGTATGGTCTGTCGCAGTGATGGACGAAAATAAGTCCGTAATCCTCCTTTTTTTTGGATCTTCCATGACACTCACTCGTTTTGACCTTTTTCTTAAGACAAAGTAAGTGATCCGATGTTTGCCGATATGATACCTCTGCAGACCGCATTGACCAGTTTCCTCAGCGCTCAGCAATGCATTATTGGATGGACGAGTCCACTAACGTGCTCGACGAGGGGTGTTGATAATAGGATTGTACTATTGTGAACGTACCCCACGTCGAGCGATTTAATGAACTCGTCGACATAGCACATGAGCATCGATCCTGTACACACACGAATAAATTAACACAAACATGAAGAGAAATTTCAATTCTGCGCAAACTGTACTGCAACCATTATAATTGTGCCCCGCTGTAAACGAGTTTCAATGTTATGCTGTATATTTATGCTCCGCCCATGTTTGCATCATACATATCATGCTCCACCCATGTTTTCCTCATCACATATTCAATTCATGCTCCACCCATGTGTTGCGTCATCAGCATGGCATTACCTTCAAGCCATATCCGCTGGAGTGGCTGCTGCTGATTATTTCGCTTTGGACGGTGGATTTATGTGATGAAAGTATGGTTGTTTATCGTCGCACTTGGAGTGTTTTATAATAAAGCAAAAGTTATTCAAAACCTCTGAGCGTTGGTAATCTGCCTGGAACGTTCCTTGTTCAAAATCATCTGGACACGAGGGCTGTTCCAGGATATTCATAGGTTATAATTCATCAAAAATCCAGAGTGGGGGGGGGGGGTGTGGGGGTGGGTGTGCACCCCCTGCACCCTCATCCTGGATCGAAGGGGGGGTGCGCACTCCCTGCACCCCCCCCCTGGATCCGCCCCTGAAAGGTGGGGGAGCTTTGGTGGCCCGTCCATTCGAGTGGCGCAGGAAGGCACGTACATAATTGTCAGCTCCTTTTATTCATTCAGCTTGTACTGGCTTGTACTTGATTGTGCTGGGTTATACTGCGCTCGATTTTCTTCGCACTGCGAAGTCCAAAGGACAGGCGTACTACCTCACCTGGCTGTTTGGCCCTTGCTCATCTTCCTACACATCTCTGGGGAATGTCTTGCATAAGCTGTATGCACCGTGTCATAGATGCCGTAACATTGGCCACGCTGCAGCCAGCCACTTGAACCCTCCTGCCGATGGCTGAGGCCATAATGATGCCATGTGCTGACTGCCCGGCATTGCCAGTCACCAACTTTCTGGCCACATGGCCTGAAAGACATAAAGAGAGGGAGTAAAAGGAAAGCACACCACGGGGAAGAAGAAAAAGGCTTACAGAACATCCTGAGCACGAAGGAGAGGACACAATCATAGAGCATGTGAAGAAGAAGAATAAAAAGGGAGGACAAAACCAGGTTTGACAGGGAGACAGGATAGGCCATGGGCCACATATGGTCCACGAGCATCCCCCCCACCTCTAAACCAAACCAACTTTTTTTTGAAGCCCAGAGGCATACTAAACACGATTCCAAATGTTACCAAGAAAAATTTAGGGATGCAATGCCCATTTCGGCTCAACAAAGTAGGGTACCCTCATAATTATGCCGACGCTCTCCGACGTCGACCGAACTTTGACTACTGATTATAATCTTCCACCAGAGGCCTCAAATAGCTCCTATTTCAATATATGATATACCAAATGAAAGATTATGAGCTGTTCTTTTTGAATATGTGGTAAATGAAACTATTGGGACAACTAGTTAAATAAACAGCTCTGCGGAACACAATAATTCAACCCGCGACTGCTTCTTCAATGAAATATTGGTATTTATTTCACAATCAGATTTTTTAACATTTATTTACATGGAAACTTTTCAATGTTGTATTAATCTCTTCATCGTGTATTACATTTGCTTTCAGGCGATACCTTCATATTTTTTCTAACAAGAGCCAATCTGAAATAACAGCCATTTGAATGTTTTAGATTCAACGTTTTGGAACGTTAACATGTACTATATTAACAATCCAGTTGCACAGCAATACCTATATTACATAACGTTTTTATATGCATATATACTAAACTGATTTTAAATTTCTTTTGTTGAGAATACAAGATACTAAGCAAACATGTTTATTTATTTTAATCAATAGTTGTGACTCTATCCAATATGGCCATCACATAGTGCCAAAAATCGCTTAACCCTCAAAGCTTTGACAAAGAGAATGTACACATATTCTGCTAAACATGTTTGTTACACACACAATACTAAAAAAACCACACACACACACACACCCCTAAACACACACACCTACACACACACACACACACACACACACACACACCCACCAATAAGCCGTTTGCCCGGGTGTGGTGCCCACAGCCATCGGCGGTCACAGACACACAGACATTTCATTTTGAATTATACATATCAAATATAACATAAAACACAGGAACACATCTGGTTAATCAATTACATTATAGACAAATTTGAAACATGGATAAACATGATTTAGTGTTCATTCTATGTCACTGTCTGTTTCATCTCCATCCAGGGTACTGTTCTCAGCCATGAGTGCATCATCATCATCATCGTCGTCGTCGTCGTTATCGTCGTCGTTGACTGTACCAGGAGCAACGGTACGGGCTAGATCCGAGAGTTGTGCAGGCAACATAGTTCCGTCATACCACAGAGGTTCGAGATGCTCGTCTGTTTGTGTCCATCCGTGGCCATTGTGTGCCAGCGGAACATCAGGTTTAGGGATATGTGGTCGTTTCCAGATTCCCACTTGATAGTTGACTCACGCAATGTGCTGAAGCAAGCTTCTTCTACAGGGAGGTAAAGTGGCCATGTCGATGTTTTGTGAAGGCGTTAGTATCTCATCATGAGCACATAGCTCATTTATCCTGAGGAGTCGCAGGTCATCCACTTTTAAAACCCTTGGTCTACCATAGATGGCACATGTGAAGGCTTCAAGGTCATCCAGAAGCTGTGAAGGAATGTCCCAAGTATCACCCAGCTGTGCCAACACTGGAACATATCGAGGGATTTTCAGCAGTGTTTTCATAGGCTTTACTTTTCCTATCCCTCTGAATGCACTTGTTGTATCACAGCCGCAAAAGGCATGCAGAGCCATGAGAGCCGTGCAGTATTCGTGGGAGTAGTTATGGGCCAGTTCTGAGATATTGATCAGCTTCTTTTTATTCCCTGTTCCTGTGTCAAAGAGGACTGTGATATCAGCCAGTCGGTGTGCATAGTGCAATAGAATGAAGAAGACGTCTGTGTCAGGACTTTTCACTCGCACATAGTTGAAGTTCTTGCTTTGAGCATACTCACAGTAGAGTATAATCCTCGAGTCTGTTTCTTCTTGTGATGAGGTCATCGAATCTAATAAGTGTGATGAAGTTGTTGTCCCATCTTCAGATGTCAGCTTACGTGGCACCCCATCACATATCAGTATCACGTTTCGTCCATGAAGCTTTGAGGCATACTCATCCGTTCTCCACAACCTGAGCAACATCTGGATAAATTGAAGTTTGTTCTCGTCATTTGACAGGAACTGTTTCCAGTCTGGAGGCTTCTTGGTCGCTCCTCCTTTGATGATCAATTTGTTCCCAACACCTCTCCTCTTCCGTTCCATTGCTTTAACAGAGGTTGGCAGGTACATGTCTGTGCTGAATATGACGTTGTGAGTGTTTGACATGGTGTCAAAAACTTTAGAGCAGATTTCACTGAAGCTTCCGGGAAGATCTTTGAGATAGTAGAAGCATGCATTGCCATCATGCACAGTGAGGGTGTCGTTCTCTGGTGGTATGATGGCATTCTCACACTCCTTGGTCAAGTGGTGAAAGGCTTTACTCTTGTCTGTTTTCGCGAGAAATCCATCTGAAGTCCCAAGGCTGTAAGAAACTGGAGTCAGGGGATATGTCATCAGCTCCTTGAGATCGAGTTGTAGTCCTTCGTTTTGAGACTTCATGAATAGCTTGAAAGCAACATTGCCTTGTTGTTTGTATTGTATGACTTTTTGCTTTCCTGAGCTGATGATTGATACCTTGTTCATGCTTCCCAATGTCCGCAAGTTCATTCGTTTTACGGGCTCAAAGAACTTGCTGTCAGTCTGGAGTCGCTTGATAATGAATGCTTCTTTAGCACGTCTGCCCAGGTTCTCAGCTGCTAGTACGTCCTTGACAACATCATCCGATACTGCTGCACCAGATGAAAGGATCAGGAGTTTATCTTTGGTTTCCACGTCAAATGGATTCAAGAAGCTTTCAATAGCCTCGCAAGTTTTCACAACATTTTTCTCACTTCGAAGGATCTCTGTTGGGCGAACGTCTCGATGTTTCATTCCCTCTCCAGAGTCGGCCAGCATATTTGCCATGCTGAGAGTAGCATTAACATACTGCGACCTTGCATGTGTGGTTCTCACCCAGCGCTGGTAGGCACTGTAATTCGTCATTATACCTGAAATTCCTGTACCTCCACCACCATGAGACTTGGTGTTACATATTTATGTGAATGTATGCGAATTACCATTCAGGTCTTTGCTTATCCGTGTGTAGTATATTAAGTTGTTGTGTAGTTGTTGTGGTTGGAGGGTCAGGAGCCCTTCTGAGGGAGTGGCCGGAAACGGAAGTGACCGGAAACGGAAGAGAAAAAGACACGAGGAAAAAGGACGAGGATTCTTCTTCCTCGCCCCGCTCCGACAAAAGGTGGGATCGACCTTGCGCTGCGTGGAAAAGCGGCGTTCCGATCCGAAGCCTGTCTGGCGAGAGGAATTACCGGGACGTGTTCCTGCCCGGTGGAGACGGCAAGTTGACGTGGGGCCGTGCATCGACCCGCGTCTGGCCTCGTTCGCGGCACCGTCCAAACAGACGCGTGCGGGTCGCACGTGGGGGCCTAACGCGCCTTGCAAGCGGCGTGGGGTTTGGCTTGCTTTACCGTATCCGCTTCGCGTGGCCACGAGGGGCTGCAGCCACGGTGCCTGGTACGATACCTGCCCGGTGGAAACACGTCCACCCGGGGTTCGTTCAACCGCCCGAGTGTGGTGACAGCGACCATCATCTTGGTCAGGAGGGGCCCAGAGACATTGTGCGGGACCGAGACCAAAACGGTGTCGTGAGTACTCACCGGGACACACGTATATAAGATGGCCATCTTACTCATAGGAAAGTGCTTGTGAATTGGGAATTGTTGATGGTTGTATATGGTTGATTGCTCGGGGAATATCTCCGTGGTTGTGTCATTGCAATTGTATGGTCATTCCCATTGAAATATATCCTTGAACGTCAGTTGTCTCTTGGGTGAAATTCATATGGATTGCGTGGCGAAAGCGCATATATAATACAGCTTTCTGGCGAAGTTCCTCTCACGGTCCGGGGGTCACCGAGACCAGGTATTCACCGAGGGGACCACGTAACAGAATTGGGGGCCCGTCCGGGATTTAAAATTGTATAAAATAATAAAATAATAATTTTTTATTAATTAAAATTTATTAATTAATTATTAATTGGTAATTTTTTTTTTGGAGAAATTGGGGTAAAGTCTTGGGTGAAGGTTAACAGGTGTTAACGATAGACACCATGGCGTTTGTGGCACAGAACTTTGGGGTAACCCCGAGTGAGGCACAGTTCCGAGCGTTGCTAAAGTCGGACCTCTTGAAATTGGCCAAACATTTTAACTTGGAGGTCCGAACTAATTTGAGGAAGGCAGAGTTGCAGGCCACGGTGATACAATCTATGGTGGGATTAGGAACATGGGACGAGTTAGCCTGGGAGTGGCTACCCGAAGAACCAGAAGACGTGGAGCTCCGGAAACTGGAGTTGCAATTACGGAGCCAGGAACGGATCAAAGAAGAAGAAAGGAAAGCAGAAGAGAGGAGAGAAGAGAAACAAGCAGAGGAAAGGAGAGTGGAACGAGAACTCCAGGAAAGGTTAAAAGAAGAAGAAAGGAAAGCAGAAAAGGAAAGAGCAGAAGAAGAAAGGAAAGCAGAAGAGAGGAGGGAAGAGAAACAAGCAGAGGAAAGGAGAGTGGAACGAGAACTCCAGGAAAGGTTAAAAGAAGAAGAAAGGAAAGCAGAAAAGGAAAGAGCAGAAGAAGAAAGGAAAGCAGAAGAGAGGAGGGAAGAGAACAAGCAGAGGAAAGGAGAGTGGAACGAGAACTCCAGGAAAGGTTAAAAGAAGAAGAAAGGAAAGCAGAAGCAGAGGAAAGGAGAGTGGAACGAGAACTCCAGAAAAGGTTAGAAGGGAGAAAAGCAGAGGAGAGGAGAGCTGCAAGGGACCTCGAAGCAGAGGAGAGAAAAGCGGAAAGGGAATTAAAGGAACGTGACATGGAGCTTCAGCAAGAAATCAAATTCAAGGAGCTGGAGTTAATGAGAGAACGGGGAGAGGCACCACCCTTGCGGACGGGGTCGACACCTAACCAGAAAACCTGGGATGTGGGCAGACATGTGAGGCTGGTTGCACCGTTCAGTGAAAAAGAAGTCGCGAAATTTTTCCCACACTTTGAGAAAGTGGCTCGACAATTAAACTGGCCGGAGGAGGCCTGGACCATACTCGTGCAAAGTGTGCTGGTGGGGAAAGCTCAGGAAATTTATTCGGCGCTACCAATGGACCAATGTGCAGATTATGAGGTACTGAAGAAGCACATCCTCAAGGCCTATGAGTTGGTTCCGGAAGCTTACAGGCAAAAATTCAGGAATGCCAGGAAGAGGGAGAGTGAGACCCATGTGGAGTTTGCCAGAGTGAAAGAAAACATGTTTGATCGGTGGTGTGAGTCAAAAGGAGTCGGGAAAGACTTCGAGACATTGCGGGACTTGATCCTGGTGGAGGAATTCCAGCAGTGTGTCCACGAGGACATCAAAGTGTACCTGCAGGAAAAGAAGGTACCAAAGTTGTGGGACGCAGCCACCATGGCAGATGATTATGCCTTAACCCACCGAATAGGGGTCCACGAACCTAACTCCTCGCCTAGATCTCCGCAGGGGAGGTGGGGAACAGCAGGTGCGGAGAACGACCATACATGGCAGCGGCCTCGAGATGATTATGGGGACAACTATGATACCCCACCGGTTCGAAATCAGAGGGATGCGGGCCCAAGACAAACTTATAGTTCGGGGGGCCCGAGGCAAACCCCGAGTTTTTCCTCCGGGCCTACTTGCGCGTTTTGCAAGAAACCTGGACACTTGATGTCCAGTTGTTACCTCATGAAAAGGGACAACCCAGAGCGGAGTCCGACTATTACAACTCCGAATGCGATGGCTAGCGTAAGAAATCGCCATCAAAAGGGTTACCAACCATTCATTTCAGAGGGGTTTGTGACACTGGATGGAGCCTCGACTAACCGGAGACCGGTTAGGATATTGAGGGACACAGGGGCCCATCAATCTTTAATGCTTGAAGGCATTTTGCCATGGTCCGAGGAGACGGCAACGGGGGATAGTGTTCGTTTACAGGGGATCGGGGGTGGTGTTAGTGCTCCCCTTCAGGTCATCCAGTTGGAGTCCGATTTGGTGTCAGGACCGGTCACCGTCGGTTTACAAGCCACGCTTCCTGTAGAGGGTGTATCTGTGGTTATCGGGAATGATTTGGCCGGGGGTCAAGTTTATGGTAACCTGAGGGTTGGTAAAGAGCCCAGCAGGGAAAATAACACCACACCAGCTCGGGATGGCGACAAAAGTGCCAAGTTATTTGTAGGGGGACTGAACTTCAAAACAGAGGAAGAAGTTCTGACCTCTGTCTTCAACAGATATGGGCCGCTGGTGGAAGTGCGGTTGGTAAGATACTGGGAAACGCAACAGTCAAGAGGGTTCGGCTTTGTCACGTTTGCCAGCACAAAGGACGCCAGAGAGGCAGAGAAGAATTGGAATGGCAAGGATTTGGAGGGTCGGACCATAACAGTAGGGAAGGCATTTCGTAGGCGTCGAGAGGTCTACAGGAGAGGACAACTGGGCGGTAGTTTTGGTAGTGGCCGAGAAGGAGACCGCTATTCATGGGACTACAGGGACCAGTGGTCCCACCCTAATTATTAGGGAAGTTCTGAGAAGTTGAAGCACTGAAGGCGGCGGAGCCGCCGAGCCAAGATTCCTACACGAATTAACCGTGAACGCCGTTCCTAAAGGCGTCCATGTAGTGAACTTTCATGCACGGACTAACCGTGAACTCCACGTTCCTCAAGGCGCCCATGTAGAGAACTTTCCTGCACGGACTAACCGTGAACTCCGCGTTCCTAAAGGCATCCATGTAGTGAATACTCGGCTTGGCCTCCCGGAAAAAGTGCTATCGAGTTGCTTTATTTTTAAGTGATAACTGTGCCCGGGGGGAACGGATAATGTGGGGGGGGGGTTGAGTTATCTGGTTTGTTTCTCCAAATTGGCCGGCAAAGAAAGTTTTCGCGGGGTTCAAACTTTCTTTCTTGAAGGGGGGGAGTGTTACATATTTATGTGAATGTATGTGAATTACCATTCAGGTCTTTGCTTATCCGTGTGTAGTATATTAAGTTGTTGTGTAGTTGTTGTGGTTGGAGGGTCAGGAGCCCTTCTGAGGGAGTGGCCGGAAACGGAAGTGACCGGAAACGGAAGAGAAAAAGACACGAGGAAAAAGGACGAGGATTCTTCTTCCTCGCCCCGCTCCGACAAAAGGTGGGATCGACCTTGCGCTGCGTGGAAAAGCGGCGTTCCGATCCGAAGCCTGTCTGGCGAGAGGAATTACCGGGACGTGTTCCTGCCCGGTGGAGACGGCAAGTTGACGTGGGGCCGTGCATCGACCCGCGTCTGGCCTCGTTCACGGCACCGTCCAAACAGACGCGTGCGGGTCGCACGTGGGGGCCTAACGCGCCTTGCAAGCGGCGTGGGGTTTGGCTTGCTTTACCGTATCCGCTTCGCGTGGCCACGAGGGGCTGCAGCCACGGTGCCTGGTACGATACCTGCCCGGTGGAAACACGTCCACCCGGGGTTCGTTCAACCGCCCGAGTGCGGTGACGGCGACCATCATCTTGGTCAGGAGGGGCCCAGAGACATTGTGCGGGACCGAGACCAAAACGGTGTCGTGAGTACTCACCGGGACACACGTATATAAGATGGCCATCTTACTCATAGGAAAGTGCTTGTGAATTGGGAATTGTTGATGGTTGTATATGGTTGATTGCTCGGGGAACATCTCCGTGGTTGTGTCATTGCAATTGTATGGTCATTCCCATTGAAATATATCCTTGAACGTCAGTTGTCTCTTGGGTGAAATTCATATGGATTGCGTGGCGAAAGCGCATATATAATACAGCTTTCTGGCGAAGTTCCTCTCACGGTCCGGGGGTCACCGAGACCAGGTATTCACCGAGGGGACCACGTAACACTTGGCATGACGCATAAACGTTTCTTCCATGGTCTTGTCCACGTCACACCTATTGCCAGGGATAAACGAACGTGCCACACTTATGGCACCCCTCTCAAGGAGTTCCTCTGCTCCAGGATGAGATGTTTCTATGTTGGCTATGAAGACTGAAAAGAAGGTCGTGTAGCGAGCATAGTTTTGTGCATAGTTCGATAGTTGTTAGACTTCGAGGAACTGTTCCTGTCTGCGACAGGAAACCATTCCAGCTTGCAACCTGTTGCTCATCTTTGCATCGATTTCTCAGTAACACCCAGAGGGTCTGTAAATTCATTGATTCTTCACGTGCTTGAACAGCACCAGGATATGTAAGCTGGTTGATGACAAGCAATGGACTATTGCGACGTGCCACGTAACAGTCTGCAAGAGAATCCTGTTTCTTCAGCGTCATTGATCGTTGCTTGTTCTTTGGTAGTGCTGGGATTTCTGGTTTTGAACCACCTGTCTCAGATCCTTCGATATCTTGGAGCATGATCCCATGAGCAGTGTGGACAGAGGACTTGCCAGTCATATCATTAAGCAATTGGTCAAAGTTGTCGAATTCTGAGTGAAATACACTGGGTGCTGTGGGTGACCTTACGATCTGACTTGACAGCATTGAGGATGTTTCAGTCACAGCCTCAGCCAATGCTGTCTCGAGCTCCAAAGAAAAGCTGTAACTCTCACAATGACCAAGACGATTTAAGAGTGTTACTAGCTTCTCACTCCGAAACAGGTGCCGAAGAGTCATACACAGAAGTATGTGCTTTGGGTGCTTCCATGATCCATTTGTTGCCGCTCGACAGAGGTCTTGACCTATTGACTGAACAAGTCTATGAACTCTTGCTGATGTATGAACTGCTTTGCCAGTTATCGCATAGAGTAAGAAACGTTCAATTTCTGCTGGAATTACTATCTGGTTGTTGGTAAGGTCTTGAGCTGTTGGTGGCCATTTGACCTCTGTAGAGTTATTGTATGCCTCTTGTATTGACTGGTGCATTTGTGTGCCGACAAGTGCAACTGTGTCTTCTGAAGCTAATTGATAGGCTTTTCGAACAGCTGAATCGACATTAATTTGAGTATTGTATACCAAGTATGATTGGAAATCTCCCATTTGACAAAATCCCAGGCTCCTTTGGTAAGCATCATATTTCTCGAGCTTCTTCTTGAGGTTGGTGCTCCTGAAGTTGGGATTCGGGTGTGGACTGTCCTGAAGCCTATTGGTGTAGACCAGGGGCGGGCAACCTTTTCAGAGTGAGGGCCAGATGAGACTTTTGGAAGGAGATCGCGGGCCGGAGTGAAAAACGAAATCTCAGAATTACTATATTTTGTTTACATGAATAGATTGTACAAAAATTGCATTGAACACTCTACAAATCAATGAGACTGCTGGTGCTGTTTGCCATGAAGAAGTATTTCCATGTCTGGCTCGATGGTTGAGGTAGACAACAGAAGAATGTCATTGAGGTGGCGGTCCGAGAGTTGGGAGCGAAGGTGAGACTTCGTGTACTTCATTTTCGAGAAGAGCTGTTCACAGCAGTAGGTGCTGCCGAACATGGCCACAATGCGGAAGAGGACGGTGCTGAAGACAAAATGTCCCTTTCTTGAATTCAGACCGGCTAAATATAAACTCTTACATTTACAAATGATATGAGTTTTACTGGGAGGTCCGCGGGCCGGATTGCAATAATAAAGCCTAGCAGGGTGGCGGGCCGGACGCTAAGCCTTTGCGGGCCGGATGTGGCCCGCGGGCCTGGGGTTGCCCGCCCCTAGTGTAGACCTTCAGCAAGACAGATAGCTTCATAATTTTCTTCTCAGCAATAATTTCTTTGCCAACCACTTTTGTCACTTCTGCCATTGCCATCTGGTGAGCTTTTTCTACTTCACGCTGTCTCTCTTGTTCATCAAGTCGATCACTTCGCCATTTTTCAGGGTTCTGTGTGTATCTGTTTCGACATGACCTGTGAAACTTTGCTTCACATGCAAAGAGGTCATGCCCCCTGATGCGTAAAAGGAGAGTTTCATCATTTCGCACCTCTGCTACATCAATGACATGTTTCCAGCCTTCCCGTTCAAAGTCTATGAGGCCTTCGGTTGTCCAGCTGCCTTGGATTTTTACTTTCTTTCTTGCTTCTGATCTGCAGAAGATACAATCAGCATGGAAGATAATGTGATCACTAGATGATCGGCGGGCTGATCGGGATTCTGGCAAAGATGATGTTTCTGCTTCTTTTAAGCGGTTCAGATTCATCGTAAAACGTTGATAGCATTCCCGGTGAAAACCATGCACTTCTTCAATAATGTCAGGTAGTTTTCTGCATGATTCTTCAAGTCGATAGGGTGAATCTTGAGGTTCAGCCATTCTTCTACGCTTGATCTCCTTCAACTTTTCCATCTTCAGTTCCGGATCCTTTACATTCGTCATCAGCTGTATTGGTCCATACTTCAGCCCTGGTACGTGTATGATGCAAATGGGTTCCGTGTCAGATGTACAATGCTTTCGCTTCTTGTGGGATGTCGAAGCCATGGTTAGATGCACGGTTCTCCAAGTATAGATGTCAGCATCGCAGTCTAAGTCCTACTCGCATCTGAAAGTACACATAAAATAAGAATTAAAAAAGCAGTTACTATTTTGCTTAAGTTAATAACAGGGGTTATTTATCCATATATCAAGATATCCATTATTTATAATTAGTATAATCTGCAAATAGAAAACTTAAATATGTAAATTGACAGCAGTTAAACTTAATTAATTCAAATGGTTGTTACCTGTTTTCTTCCATATTGAGGAGAGATCTTAACTATGTATTTAAAACATTCATTTGTGGAAAATGAATCTGAAATGCAACTAAAATAGGCATGGGTTACATATTCATTTCTTTTAGTGACAATCCCCATAGTTGTAGGAGAGGGCACTGTCATGTCACTTTTGGTGGCAAATTTGGATTTTGCTAGCTAGTGACAATTTTTCTTGTGATCTAAAAAGTGAATCAATTAATTACAATGCATATAAAAACATTACGGGATCATGCCGATGGGTATTGCCTGCATAACTGGATTCAATATAGTGCATGTTAACGTTCCACAACGTTGAATCTAAAACATTCAAATGGCTGTTATTTCAGATTGGCTCTTGTTAGAAAAAATATGAAGGTATCGCCTGAAAGCAAATGTAATACACGATGAAGAGATTAATACAACATTGAAAAGTTTCCATGTAAATAAATGTTAAAAAATCTGATTGTGAAATAAATACCAATATTTCATTGAAGAAGCAGTCGCGGGTTGAATTATTGTGTTCCGCAGAGCTGTTTATTTAACTAGTTGTCCCAATAGTTTCATTTACCACATATTCAAAAAGAACAGCTCATAATCTTTCATTTGGTGTATCATATATTGAAATAGGAGCTATTTGAGGCCTCTGGTGGAAGATTATAATCAGTAGTCAAAGTTCGGTCGACGTCGGAGAGCGTCGGCATAATTATGAGGGTACCCTACTTTGTTGAGCCGAAATGGGCATTGCATCCCTAAATTTTTCTTGGTAACATTTGGAATCGTGTTTAGTATGCCTCTGGGCTTCAAAAAAAGTTGGTTTGGTTTAGAGGTGGGGGGGATGCTCGTGGACCATATGTGGCCCATGGCCTAGGAGTCTCTATGAGCAAACAATCCTGCCAGCAGTAATTTGGATTATTAAGGGAGATTTATTTAAACATCGAGTGTGAAATAACGAAATAATCAACCCCCCTCTTTCACCCCAAAACCATTTTCGTAACAAAAGCAAACCCTTCACACACTGCAGTCAGCTATGATATCATAGTCAGGTGAACATATTTCAGGATTCCCACAAAACCAATCCAGCAGAATGAAACGGCAATAAATCTGCAATCCATAGTTTAGAGTATTAGACACTTGCACCTCTTGTGTCAGTGTGATGTGATGGAGATGGTAGTCTTTACCCACCCCATTTACTGGATTGGTCAACATCACATGGAAAGGATGAATAAGGATAAAAACATTATTTTTAGATACCAAAGACAATCTTTTGTTCCACAAGAGAACACAGCAAACTACTTCAAACAAATGAACATTCCTGAATTTCAAGCAAGATAAAGCATGAAGTAAAATTTCAATCTCAGTATTGCCCAAGTTCAATGTATGACATGAATTGTGATGCTTTGAATAAAAGTTAGCAACTTCTTTCCAATATCAATGAAGCTGCATTACTGTGGGAAATATTCTTCCTCTCACTATGCTCAGGTTATTTTGGTGGAACTGCCATCACACACACGTTTTAGTTATTACTAGCCAAAACCCGTGGAACATCCACGGAAGGGAGGATGTGGTGTATGGATAGAGTGTACCATTATGGATGGCATAGAGGATTTGCTTGTCTGAGTAAGAGCTAGGAAGAAAGATGAGAATGAAGAGTGCGTATATGAACAACGATCGCTGACACCGGCACAAATGCATGCTCTGGATTGTCCACTCAGTGGACGGCTTGCTTTTGCCTTCGCCTGTCCAATCAGCGGATGGCTTGCTTCGCCTTCGCCCAGCAGACGCCAATACGATGGCGTCGTAAGATGGCGTCGTATCGGCAGTTAATCGGATGCTTTTGGGCCCCAACGTCGGCTAATTCAGATTTTTCGAGTATGGCTGTACGTGATAAACAAAGAGCGTGGTTCGTAGATCATAAATCCATTAGTGCCGTGGGCATCGGGTCACTGGGTGTGGCGTAAAAGGGATAACAAAGTCGAGTCCTTACGCTATTATTATATAGATACCCATTATACAAAATAAATAAAATTATATTGATGTTACGGGATAGATTACGGGATACTTTTAGGTCCAGGGTCACATGGTATGCTGGTCTATGTCCTCTTGCTGCAGGTTTCCTTCAAGATAGGTGGGTGCCTCTTTGTATATAGAAGTTAATTTCCATAATCAACTGGCTTGTTGTTGTTGTTGTTGTTGCTGTTGCTGTTGCTGTTGCTCTGTTCTGTAAATGTCTCGGGAATTGAACCATGTTCCACACCTTGAGTTCAAGGCATAACAAGCATTTATTAATGAACCAATAACACAGCGCTGTGGAGGGTGTAAGAGTTATACAATTAATTTGAACTGCACAACTCCAGACACTCCTGGAAAATTGGCAACCCAGAGTTTCTTTATATACACAAAAATATACAAAAAATCTCCGCTGAAAAATGAGCGCGGACAAAGGAAAACGGGCTAGATACCTCCTACTGAGACCCTATCTTCTTTGGCATGAGCCAAGGGAAAGATGCGGGAGAAAGAGCACCTTCTCATGCTGGCTTTTGGTCAAGGACAAAAAGACGTGTTTTCACGAGGGGGTCTAACAGAGCAAGCAGTTTCACTATCTTTCTACATTCCTTGCCACAGTAAAGAACAGTAAAGTAAAGGACAGTAAAGCATAGTTCGAAGCAAGAGGGAACATAGAAAGCTTAATCCTTTTTATAAAGCAACCACTTTTAAATGCAAACTATAATTAGATAAGGCATAACTAAATGGATGAGCGACATACCCCCATTTTGTCTCTACCGAGACTACGTATCACAGAGACAAGACCACATCGGGCTTTATTCGCAAACAAAAGAGAATAGTGTTATATGTGGCCACATCGGGCATTATTGAGTGTTGTATGTGTGTCCTCCCAAGGGCATGCCACGCACACAAAGCACCCTGCATGCACGCCTGAAAGGTGTGTCATGTTGTGCGTGTTTGGAACATGAAGGTCCAGAACATGAAGATCTATTAACGTTTTAGATCCGCAACCAAGGCGCCTGGTCCGGCCGGGACGTTGCCCGGGGGGTCTCCCAACCCACCCTTGCAGCGGCGTAGGTGCAGCTGAAATTCCCCCCAATCGAAGGACTCCCCGTCCTCACACAGACGCGGTCCTTGCAGATCTTCGAAGTTAATCGACGTCCATTCTGTTGTTCTGAGGAATACATAATGTAATTAATATCTTGTGTCACGTGGTCCTGGTCAGAGTACAGAGCATTTCAATTCAAAGTAAAGAGAGAAACTTCCTTTTGTGTCAAAGTCGTTCATGGACGCATAATCAGCTTGTGGATCCAGAGTATCAGTGTCAGGTCCTTTGGCAGCCAGACCCAGCGTCGCAGTCAGATCCATAGTCGGATCAAGCGGAGATGTGCAGCTGTGTGCTTATAAAACATAAGAAGCACTAGCGGGGTCACCCGTGGGAATCCCACGGGCATGGATGTGTGTGACATTTTGACATATTGAGTTAGATGCTGCACATTCATTTTTACAAAATGGTTACTGGCAAGTCATCAGATCCAGAAATGGTGTGATGAACACAATTTATTTATTTCACATAATATGTGACCCCTCACTCCTCTCCACCTGACACTCTCCTGTCTCCACCTGACACTCTCCTCTCTCCACCTAGCAGTCCTCTCCTCTCCAATCCCTCACATTCCTCTCCTTTCCAATCCCTCACCTCTCCAATCCCTCACACTCCTCTCCTCTCCAATCCCTCACACACCTCTCCAATCGCGCCTCACACTCCTCTCCAATCGCGCCTCACACTCCTCTCCAATCGCGCCTCAACTCCTCTCCAATCACGCCTCACACTCCTCTCCAATCGCGCCTCACACTCCTCTCCAATCATGCCTCACACTCCCCTCCAATCACTCCTCTCCAATCGCGCCTCACACTCCTCTCCAATCGCGCCTCACACTCCTCTCCAATCGCACCTCACACTCCTCTCCAATCGTGCCTCACACACCTCTCCAATCGCGCCTCACACTCCTCTCCAATCGTGCCTCACACTCCTCTCCAATCGCGCCTCACACTCCTCTCCAATCACGCCTCACACTCCCCTCCAATCACTCCTCACTCTCTTCTCCAATCGTTCCTCACTCGCCTCTCCAATCGCTCCTCACTCGCCTCTCCAATCGGCTTTCCCCGTCTCGTTTCTCTCGTTTTTCTCCCATCTCATTCTTTTTCTTGCTCCAAATCGGCCCGTCTCGCCCGTCGGCCCGTCGGAATCGGAAATCGGCCCTTCTTGCTTGCGCGTAAATAAATTGTGTTCATTACACCATTTCTGGATTTGATGACTTGCCAGTAACCCTTTTGTAAAAAGGAATGTGCAGCATCTAACTCAATATGTCAAAATGTCACACACGTCCATGCCCGTGGGATTCCCACGGGTGACCCCGCAAGTTTGCATTGACGTTCGTCGATGGACTCGTTCGCCCGTCTCATTCGTTTTCTTGCTACATCCTGTTCAAGTCTGCGTTCTTCATCGATCGTCTCATTCATTTTGGAAATAGAAGTTTCCACGCAGCGCATGAATTGTCACGATCCTCAAGAGGAATTTGTCTCGTAATCATCAAATGATAAATGGCAAGTAAATTATATTGTGGAAAATTAAAGATTTCAAATAAACCTATTTAAAGTGTATGCGCACATAACTAATTAAAAAAAACGAAGAAATATCTCTAGGTAATTTCCTGAAACATATTTTACTTCCGGCTAATAATGTTGAATGAAATAAAAACGAAGAAATATATGTCGGCATCATTGTTGACGTTTTTGTGACGACTGTCATCAAACGAAAAAGTAATATATCTTAACGGAAAAGCAAAAGCGAATTTTTAATATATATCGACACGTTGCCGTCGGTGTCATGTTGGGCGGTGTATGATACACCATGACGCGATTTTTAAAAATATATCTCTGCATTTTCCCGCGTGTGTGGAATGTTCTCAATTATTGCTGACACCGAGTCTAAAACCATCGATAAAAATGAAATCATATGGTGAGTTAGATTGGAGATAAAGGCGTGAGAGAGACTCAATGGCCTTGAAGTTACAGGCGTTTGAGAATTCATTTTGTTCTATAAACGGCAACTTTCATTGGATTTTCTTCCCGTTTTTTTTCAACCGAGTCTAAAACTATGTTAGCGACTGTGAAAAATGAAATGATATATCGAATTTGATTTGAAATAAAACTGGGAGAGAGAGCAAGACACCACGGGCCTACAAAACAGGCCTCAAAGCTATGGGAGTTAATAAAATGGTGGATATTTGTTTATAATTATATGAAGCCACTCCCAGAATGGGTGGAGCTATGGGTGGAGCTACTCTGCAAACCGAGTAAGCCACACCCCGGACAGACGCCCAACAGACAGACAGACAGAATCATCTATGGCTATTATAATATAGATTAGCCAATTTCCGCAGGGGATTTACAACAAAATCATCACAATAAATCAACAGTCTTCAGATGCGCCGGTCACATCGGCATCGCCCAGGGGCTCGTTCAGGTCGACGGCCTCGGCGGTCAAGATCATGGTCTTCCGTCGGCGGTTTCTTCATCGTCCATCCTGAAAAATACTTTCTTACACACTCCATGATCAAATTCCTAGCCCCCCCCCCCAACCATAATCGGTCAATGGAAATGATCGGTATTCTCCCCTTCAAAACTTCACTGTTATCCTATCAATACTTGGACATTTTTTCCCTTTTTCCTAGTCAAGCGAATTTCGCACCAGTATAAACCACTGGAAAAATATTCCCTTTTCCTGCACTTTGTCCTAGGTTCTAGAGCCTAGAGTCACCCAACAACAACAACTAGCATCCCAAGGCCATTTCCCTGCAAGAGCAGGGGTTAGCCTTGCGGTCCCCATGACAATCTTCTTCATTTTGCTCTATCACTTCCCCTTATGAGCAATAATTCAATTGATGTGATCCCAACGTACCTGGTGTTCTGTTCACCTGGTCTGCAGAGCCGTGATCCAATCTGCACCAGCCCCCAACCACCTCGTCGATTGGGGTCAATCTGCGTGTAGCAATCTAACACAATTTTGTTAAATACAATTCACAACTTTCCATTCATTGGCGCACCTTCCCTAGTGTAAGCTAACCACCTTTATCACTTTCTTATCACTAAACCAACATTCCACAACAACTTTCCCTTCTTCCCTGCCTTTACCATCAACTTTTTACAACCCTTTCCCCTTCCTTCTCAACAAATCCCAACAAAGTCACCTGTCATTGACAAATAATCCATCTGATTCGACTTTCCTTTATCATCTTTGCACTTTCCACGACCTTCTTCACACTTCCTCCCGAACCTTTCCTTCAGACACAACCCACATGAGTTATGAATACAATTTCCCCTTCCAGGCGCGTCTGTCTAGCCACTCACAAATTGTCCACAAGACAACGTCACCATATTTCACACTTCAGCTCCCGAGAGCTCAATTTTGGACAGGGGTGAAACCAGCAATAACCACAATTACCTTCTGCCAAGCAGGAGGCCAGAGCATCATTACTCCCTCTTCCCTCTGCCCACCATAACTGGCAGACAGACAATGGCGAGCCACTAGCCCCACAAGCCCCCCAAAATTGCAAATGATGTAACCAGCCATCACACAATGCCTAGCCCTACCAATTTGCATACCAATCCGTCCACACCCTCCTGAGACGTCCTGCTCACAGACAGACAGACAGATAAACGTACCCCCAACATCCTAACACCGCAGACACCACCGCAGGTCCATAACAGACACCGCTCCTCCTCCTTGATCCATACCTGCAAGCGCAGTCAGACACATCCATATGGTCACAGGGGTGAAACCATAACCCCTATTCCTCCTCCGTGGTGAGGTCATGACCCCCAGCACCACATGTCATTCTTGGCAGATCACCCATCAAAAGAATCCTCTAGCCCGCCTAACAGACGTCTCCATCCCACAACTCCAACACTTGCTTGGTCAACCCCAGCCCATCCTGTCTCTCCAAGAGCTCCGCATCCAGACAGATGGACAGACAGACAGACTGGCTCCACATTACAACTGCAACCATTTGATGAACCACACGAGGTGCCAGCCACACCTCAACCACGCCGACAGCGACTCAGCCTGTCATCCTCCCAAGTCAAATCCCAAAATCAATCAATCCCAAAGCAAATTAAAACAGATGTCATCTTAAAAAATACAACTTGCCTCTGCCAGAGCTCCACATTGCAAATGCACACACCCGATGTACCCAAACAACAACCAACTGGTCCGTCCAGGATCTCCCGCCAACATAAGCCACCTCTAATGATCTTCAATTGAAGTGCGGAGCACTTGCTCTCACCTAAAACCCCACAAACCGTTAATTAATGTGCATGGAACATTTTCCCGTCCATGCGCCCAGGCGGTCACTCCCGGCGCATGGCAGCACTACCCCCATTCGCAAGAAGCAGGTCATGATGCATACAAGGCGCAAGGAAGCGCCCCGAAGCCATCCACCGAAAAATCCTGCCTTTTGGTTTACCGCGCCGATATTTCCCCAATCCGGTCCTTCCCTCGGCGCTAACTCACTTCTAACTTGTCTAACTTAACCCACGCCAGGGTATTCCTGTACTTATTACTCATCATCTACGCCAGGGTTTCCCTGAAGGGGTTCTCCCTTCTTAACTTAACTGAACTTATTACTTATCCTGGCCATATTCCTTGGGTCTCCTTCGTTAGCCCGCAACCAATACTTTCTCTGGTTACTATCAACCCCATCAACTCCATCTTGTCTCTAGACTGCCCTGCCTGGGAAGTTCTTGGCTTTACCAAGAAGTCCCCCCTTTCTGCTAACTGATCCCCATTCCTTGGTAGATCAATAGACAACTCGTTACCCCGAGCCAAATAGGCCTGCACTTACACACCAGTTTCCAATTTTGTTTGTGATCCAAGCACGGAGCGACGACATGGGAGACAGACAGCCTGGGTGAGTGAACGGAGCTCAATTTAGAATGACCCCTCAGCATGAAAGCTCACCTTAATCAAATCAGTGCTGGCCAGCCTCTCCGCGTAGTCTCCACAGGGTCTGCCTCCCAAATATCGCTCAGAGTTGGACCCCACTTCTGACACCAAATTCTCGGGAATAGAACCATGTTCCACACCTTGAGTTCAAGGGATAACAAGCATTTATTAATGAACCAATAACACAGCGCTGTTGAGGGTGTAAGAGTTATACAATTCATTTGAACAGCACAACTCCAGACACTCCTGGAAAATTGGCAACCCAGAGTTTCTTTATATACACAAAAATATACAAAAAATCTCCACTGGAAAATGAGCGCGGACAAAGGAAAACGGGCTAGATACCTCCTACCGAGACCCTATCTTCTTTGGCAAGAGCCAAGGGAAAGATGCAGGAGAAAGAGCACCTTCTCATGCTGGCTTTTGGTCAAGGACAAAAAGACCTGTTTTCACGAGGGGGTTTAACAGAGCAAGCAGTTTCACTATCTTTCTACAATCCTTGCCACAGTAAAGAACAGTAAAGTAAAGTAAAGGACAGTACAGCATAGTTCGAAGCAAGAGGGAACATAGAAAGCTTAAATCCTTTTTATAAAGCAACCACTTTTAAATGCAAACTATAATTAGATAAGGCATAACTAAATGCATGACCGCCAAATGTACACCTTCATGGTTGCCATTCATTTCCTATAACGTTATTTGATATGCACATACAGAAAACCTTTGAATGTAGATGTGTTTATTGTGTGGGAGATGTTGAATCAGACCGCAAGCACACATTGAGGAAGCAAACATTTTCCCTGGATGTCAATGAGTGGCCAAGACTACCAGAAGCCTTGCTACTCACAGTTCATGCAGGAATTTGTAATTAGTTCAGGATGCCAACAATAACTCACTACTCTTCTCAAAGATCACCATGGGAACTTTAACGTCCACCAACTACTGCGATTAGATGGTACGTAAATTGTGATGTCCATCCGAAGGACGGTGCACACATTGAAGCGAAACACCTGTATCACAATTTATAGCTGGGTCGAGTTTCAAATCCAGGGTATATACAGCTTAGAGGCGAGTGCGCATACCTCCAATCTATCGTGCCATCTCTTGGTAAATGGTAGGGTTTGTCCAAAGCAGATTTTCTGATGTAATTACACGGGAGCATTCTCGTGAATGACCGTGATCGAATCACATCAAGGTTATTTGCACAATTGTAATGTCGCCCTAAAATTCCAGTTGCATCGTCATTTCAACGTCTTTAACCGAAATGCGGCTCAGCTCGAAACATCAGTCACGATGGTGGAGGATGGGTTTGATGTGGGTGGACTGCTCCATCTTTCTAACCCCACACAAGGATAACATCAGATGCTTATTTTCTTTTCTACAGAGATCTAAAGTTACATTAAACATCACAAAATATATAATGTTTTGCCTGATCGATTATGATTTGTTTTTTGATATAATATCATACAGTGATCATTCATACTGGCAAATTACATGTAAGCACATGGAAATATATTTTTCTTGTTTCATTTTCCAGCAAATTCTGTCCGTTTGGTTGGAGGAACTGGTCGATGTGTGGGTCGTGTGGAGGTGTTCTACCAGGGAGCCTGGGGCACTGTCTGTGATGATTCCTGGAGTATAACAGATGCACATGTGGTGTGTCGTCAACTTGGTTGTGGATCTGCCAGATCTTCCACATGTTGTGCATCATTTGGACGAGGAAATGGTTCCATATTGATGGATGCTGTGCAATGTACTGGTTCAGAAGATTACCTTTCACAATGTTCACATGGGGGTTGGTACTCTCACAATTGTGGGCATCATGAAGATGCGTCTGCTATTTGCCAAGGTATGTGGTTTTACAGAAAGAAAAGAATTTCAAACTTTTTTTTTAATTTGCCAAAAATAATTGTTTAATCACAATAACTTCCAGAAAATATAAAATATATATATATATACATATATATATATACATATATCTCAGATAATTTTCTGTCTGCATTTATAACAATTTATGTAACTGTGAATAACATGTTCTCAGGTGAAAAATCAATATCATTGTTGAAAAGAAAAATAACATCTGTAATAATGAGAATTCAATCAGTAACCTTGATGAACTACATGCCATCTTGTTGGAAAATTATTGTATAATTATATTCCCTCAACATCCTTCATAGTACACATCTTATCTTATCACTTGTACAATTCCACTTTAGTTGCTGAAGCTATTTTCCTCTGTGAAGGCAACTATCTGAAATCTGATATGGAGGTTTTACACAGCAAGAATGAAGAGTTATCTGATCAAGTGGTTGAATTATTTTTTTTTAAATCCTGGAGAGGGGAGGTCACATTGACAGCCGCTTCGGATGACCATAGAGACCCACCACAAGAAATATTATTGGAAAAGATCATGCCATTTCAAATGCCTTTTTGATTGCTGAAGTTGAAGATTTCTGATGTTGACTGAAAATCTTTATCTCAGTGAAGAATTTCAAAACCAAAGATTACTGTGAAAGAGTCTAGTGCTCTATTAATTAGATATCCATTAGAATAGCTCATCTGTCTTCGTAAGTGAAAGTTTCATCGCTTTAGATTCTACTTTGTGAAGGAAGACAAAACTCTGCATCATATTCAGTCGGTAGTGTCTTTGTTGTGAAAGAGGTTTTTTTCCTTTGATTATTGCTGTTTTTACAGTTTTCAAAAATGATGAAAGAAAGTATCCTCTTGGAGGAAAAAGGCTGCCATTTCTGTCTTAAAACGTTTGGCTTATTCAACTTGACCTGAGGCGACAGTCGTTCTGACACATGTGAAAATGTACGTTCCGAAATAGGAAACTAAATATCAGCAAATTGCGGTTTAGAGAAACAACTCATTTTCCATGGAAAACTCGTTGTGGTGAAGACAACTGCAACCAAAAAGCATCTGAAACTGCAAGCATCCGCTGAAAAGACTGTGTGCATCCACTTTGTATTCAGACTTTTTATTGTTATTTTGTATGCGGAACATGACAAAAACAGCCAAACAAATAAATAAAAACTTATGATTTTAGGTGGCATTGACCTCTTGACCTCAAAAGCAATAGGCTTCATTGCCCCAAGGTGCAAACTTGACCTTTGACCGTTTCTTCTTGAAAGACAATCAGCTTCTAACCAATTCAGTGACCCAATATGCAAATGCTCAAAATGTCAGGGCCTTTCACTCACTCACTGCAGGCAGGTTGGTGGTCTTTGTCTTCTACCGACTCCTCTCCGGCCTTGCTCCCCCAGCTCTCTCTGTGCTCTGTCCCCCTAATATTCGTACAGGTCGCACAAGATCTGCCAGCAACCCTCATATGGTTAAACTGCCAAAATATAGGCTCTCTGCTCACCTTCACTCTTTCATTCCCCTTTTCTCCCGCCTCTGTAACAAACTCCCCCACTCCCTTTAATCCCACCCCTCCCTCCAGGTCTTTAAAACAGCTGTTCACCACCATCTCTTATCTTCCCCCATCCAAAACCTTGATCATTTCTACCCCCGCTAATTCACCCCAGATACACTTTTTTTGAAATTCCAACTTCTTTCCTGAAAGTCCTTGCAGTGTTCATATGTTTTATACCTCTCCCCCCCTCCCCCCAAGCCCTCTCCCTCCCACATTTCTCTCGATGTCCCTGCTCTCAAATGTTGTGTTTGTGTCCTTCCCCCTCTCTCCCCATCTTGTCTGCCGCTCCCCTTATTTTGTGTTTTTGGTGTCGGTTTGACTTTTTGTGTGATTAATGTTAGCGCTTTCACGAGTCTCGATCTTGTATACAAAAAAAAATATATATATATATATATATATTGTTACGGACACGACTTAGATGTTATGATGGGCCGAGCGGAATGGCCGCCGTGTTCGCACAGTTTACCCGATTACACTCGAACGTTGGCCAAATCGCGCTATGCTAAATCAATGAAGGAAAAGACACAACGACTGGGATAAATGAAACGACACAAGGGGTACAGTTCTCAAGACCTCCGGAGGAGGATATAATTGGTGGTGGAGAAAAGGGGTAGATTACAAGGTAAGAGGTAAAGCACAGAAAAGATGGGCACTTAGACACAATCTTATCTATCCCAGACAGACCACAGACAAACGGAACAAGACTGACTTACACAGGGATTGATGGCAGGGAATGACAGGCAGTCGATAGCACATGGTGCACCTTGGTTCAGGGACAGGATACAGCACGGTCCAGTAGATGCAGGGAGGTGTCACAGCGCTCGGTTGGTGGCGTCTCTCTTCCTTCAAGTCCAGCACGCATCTGACGTCACCTCCCTCTTCCTGCGCATGCTCAGCGGGGAGTGACACGCCCTCGGCTCGTTGGCTCCGCCCCAGATGGAAGCGGTCCGCCGCTTCTATTGGGTGCGGGGGGTTACCGGGCTCCGCCCTTGACGAGGAGCTGACAGCGAGCCCCTACGTGGTAACCCCGTCGGAGCACATGTTCGATGGCGGCTAACCAAGCCGGAGTGAGGACGCGCACTCCCCGCGCCGCCGCCGTTGTTGTTGCTGTTGTTGTTGTTGCTGAACCGTGAGGACGAGCTGCGGGGAGGTATTGGGAGGTCCTAAACTTCCTAACGGTGCCATACAATCACATTCTGGTGCAACGAAGAGTCAGAATTAATGGAAACGAGTCCTTAACTGACATAGACTAAGAATAACTAGCAAGATGTCCTATAGTTGTCTACGTGAGATGCGGTGGACCTGGATGCGACATTTAATGGGGGAAATAGGGGAAGGTCGGGTCTACAGAGTGTTGTTTACAGAAAATGGGACTAGGGAATGGGGGATTGGGGATAGTTGGGAAGTATTGGGGAAATAGGGGAATATTTACAAGTGGATATGGATGGAGGCCAATCTCATATCCGCAACATTGCACCCTTCTCTACCTCGGGGCGTCCCGACCCGATAAATTTTTACTTACTTTAGTGTGGCACTCAGATGTAGTTCCCTCTACTATTAACTCAACCCTGAGTGCGACAGTTTTACAGATGTTCACAAATGAGTAAATATGTCCCCCTGCGACGTTGCACCCTTCTCCTCACAGAAACACACCCACAGGATAACCGAATCGCGGAAAGAATCCTCAAACTAAACATACAGCCGGTAGGGAGCATTATTTACACAAGACTGATATTTACACTACGATCCAGGACCTGTTCTTTGAGGAACACATGCAGATGTTATGCATAGAGAGAGAGCACGCATGTCAGCATCGATACACCAACCCACGAGTGCCCTGTGGCCCTACGGCCTTTAATAATGTGCAGAGCACCCCGTCCAAGCACCAAAAGCACCACCCCATATTCACAGTCAGCACCATCCGGTGCACCAATAAAGTGTTCATAGTCACCGGTGGTGTCGCAGCCGGCCGATGTTCTGCTGCTGGTCTTGCCTTCTCTTGGCCTTCTGGCTTCTTTAAAAATAAAGAAAGGCACCAACCGCGTCCATTTCTAAATTGTGGCCATCAGGGGGCCAACTAAAAGTGGTTCACCTGTATGGCATAGGTGCCACGTTGACCCATAGGTCCATCCACGGGTGGTGCTTGCCCGCAGAAGAACTGCGGTCCATGGTGGGCGGCCACAAAAATTGCGGTCCATATGGTGTATCGATCCAGGCAGCAAGCAGCGAAAGTACAGGCCCACAACTGCGGAGCCAGCACCTCTCTCTCCTCTCTATCTGCCCCAAAGCCAGATCCTCGGAGGTGGGAGACAAAAGAAACAAGTGAGTAAGGTGGTAAGGGCGCAAAAGTGCACGCAATACAAGGTAATGCACACTGGGGGCACATGGGAACCAGGTGAGACGGGTACGTTCCTACCGTACGCCCCCCCCCCCCACCAGGTAACCTACATTGCCCCTCCCTTACCCCTTACTGTATCCACAAAACACAACACTACCCATAAACATCTACTTTACACATCAACAAACGTCACTACTGTCTTCCCCGTTCCTCCCATAAACCAAATTCGTCTTCTCTCCCTCCTAACCAATCAAATTTGCCATTTCCAACTCTCATCAAAATTTGCCATCTCCAACTCTCATCAAAATTTGCCATCACCAATTCATCATCAGTCCCTCCTAAGGAGGGAGAGATGGAATCACCCCAATGTCTCATCCACGTCGTGATGCGTCTCACAAATCCACACAGCAATTCTCATTTCCTGCAACACAAAACAAAGAAACACAGGTGTGGAGTCATCATCATCACCTCAGGTAAGTGGCTGCGTATGGTGCGACAGGTTCATCAATCCTAACTATTTCCTAAATGACTTTAACAACTTTACATTACCCGGGGTCTTTCCCTGCCAATCCATTGGCCAACTTACACTATGGGTTCTAAAAACCAATTCCCATTGCCCAAACTGTGGTGCTTCTCAATTTGGGGTCCCACTCCCCCGATTCATCTCCGGTGCCCTCGCACAATTTCTGGGCTGTGACGTGTAGCTCTCCCAGCAGGTCTACCCACCTGCACACCTCCACCACTGTAGTTGCCACCCGAGCTTACCTGCTCCTCACCCTAACCTAACTAACTGGGGAAGGCCCTCTCGCACTCTCACCCCCTCAGTGCCCTCTCTGGCACGGGCTGCCCGATCCACACCCGGGATCCTCAAGCACCCACTGACAATAATGGCTCCCAGAGCCCACCTGCGGCCTCACCTGGCCGACATCCTCACAGTGGTGGAGTGCCCAAACCAACTACACACACTAACAGGCTACATGCCCAGCCATTTCCACAACACTAATGCACCCATCCACAATACCATTCTGCAACCGCACCACAAATGCCAATATCCAACCACAATTTACCTATACCCTCTACCTAACACTTACACTACCCGCCCCGGGTACTCGTGAAAGGGGTCCACTCTTCCCCCATCCACACCTTCACACCATGCACACCACTCCGTACCACTTACTCCAACTCTCTCCACACCACTCATTCCAATACTCCATGTATTCCACACACCTGCACTTGCACACCTGTGCTCTCATACTTGGTGCCGCCTGCACCCTTCTCTCCCCCAAGCGCATTCGCGCTGATCCACAACACTCACTACTCATACACCGCTCCACACACCTGTCCAGTTCTCACACAGCATCATCTCATCTAACTACTCCCCTCTGAAACTTGCGCTTCCCAGTCGTCCCTTTAAACTATTGCGCTCCCTCGTCATTATCATCCACACTAAACTACCTGCGTCCCCACTACAGGTATCAGTCACTATCTAAACCTTAACGTTACCTAATGTCATCTTCGCTAGATCCCTACACACAATATCCTAACCCACCCGGGCTAGTTTTCACTGCCATACACCCCATAATCTATAGCGCATTTGCCCCCCTCATGGGAAGGGTGGCAGGGATGCCACCCTTACCCACCGTCATACGGCGCGAGTGGGACCTTGTGGGACCACCTTGTATGTGAGTCGTTGCCCGCCTGCCGGACCCCGTGCGTCGCACCTTGCGGGGTCAGCGCGGGGCCGAACCGGCCGGGCCCCCACAGTACATTACCCCCAAGGGGCTCTCGTGCCTCCCCTGTCCCTCTAAAAACTACCCCTGTTGGTGTCGATGCATGGGTCACACTTCCGCAACCCGCTACCCATTCCATACCACCACAACCTTGCTCACTCACACCTCGCACCTCTCCCATCACCGGACCCTCTCGCTCGCACCCTCGTTCCATACCCTCCGGACCAGCCATACACCTCACTCTTGGCCTCTCACGAACATCCGGGTCTATCTCGACCCCCAAGCTTATTAAATCACCTGGCGCATCATACGCACGACCATATTGGTCACCACTTACACCGGGTCCTCTTTCTCTTCGCTTCTCCTCCATCACCCGCGAATCCCTCATCCGGTTAATGAGCACATCATCACGATCCGAACACAGACTTTGGACCAATTCTTTTACTTCATCCTTTATCTCTTTCTTATCCTCTCTCCGTCGCTTCTTAATTTCGCTCACCCCTTCTTCCACTTCTTCTAATTTCTGCTTCACCTCCTTCATCTCCTCGTGCGCCCCCTTAAGTTCTTCCTCTAACTCCACCTTATTTTTTTATATGTGCTCCCGCACCTCCCGCTCTTTAACCTCCATCACCTCTACCACCTTGTTCATTTTCCTCGTCAGGTCCTCATGTACCGTCTGACACTCTTTTTTAATTACCCCTACGTCCTTTTTCATCTCCTTCTGTGTCGATTTTAAACCCTCTATTACCGCTGTGTTCTTCTTTACCTGGTCCCCCAACTCCTTTTGTCCCACTGTCAGTTGTTCTACTCCCAGCGTCAACTCCTCTATACCACCTTGCAATTTTACAGTCCCCTTTCTCACCTCCTTCTCCATGCGCTCCTTACAGTGCCCCACCTCCTCGCGCACTCCTCCGACCTCCTCACTCACACCTCTTCTGATCTCTTCTCCCATCACTTGCATCTCCTGCCCAGATGCCACCCTCATCTGCTCCATTTCCTCCCTGTGAGCATCCAATTTAGTTTCTACCACCATTCTGACCCCCTCTATCTGCTGCCCCATTTGTTTAACTTCCCTTTCTGCTTGGTCCCTCATGTCCCTCAATTTGCCTTCCATACTGTTTTCTAACCCCTCTAACCCCTTTTTCATCCCTTCCATTTGATTCTCCTGAACGGCCATTCTGTTTTCTACCCCCATTAACCCCTCCTGTATTTCCCCTAATCTATTGTCTAATCCCTCTATTCTACTCCCTAACCCTCCGATCTGGGCCCCCATCCTTTGTTCTAACCGTTGGCTATTGGCACCCATGTCTTCCCTCAATTTCTCGCTATTGGACCCCATTTGGCCCTCCAATCGCTCACCCTGAGCATCCATCCGGTTCCCCATTACCCCCAATTGCTCACTCTGCAGTTTGAGGGACGCCTGCATTTGCGCCATAAATTGCTCCATGAGGGCCTGCATTTGGGCCATCCCTCCCACTTGTGCAGCGGGTGCGGCCGCCGTAGCTATGTGCGAGGCGCCATTTTGCGCGCCCGCAACCTCGTGCGCGAGGACGCCATTTTGCGAACCTGCCGCCCTCACTGCTTCGCTCTCCTCATGTCCCTCAATTTGGTCCTGGATCGACCCTGCCTCACTCTCCTCTACCGGAACCCAGCCGTCTTGATCTGCCATAGCGCGACTTTCAAAATTCGGGTTTTTATTTTTGTAAAACAAAATCAAATTTCGCCGTTCATAATTTCGAGCGCGTGAGGCGCGCTTCGGGTCCAATCCCACTTCCCGACACCAATTGTTACGGACACGACTTAGATGTTATGATGGGCCGAGCGGAATGGCCGCCGTGTTCGCACAGTTTACCCGATTACACTCGAACGTTGGCCAAATCGCGCTATGCTAAATCAATGAAGGAAAAGACACAACGACTGGGATAAATGAAACGACACAAGGGGTACAGTTCTCAAGACCTCCGGAGGAGGATATAATTGGTGGTGGAGAAAAGGTGTAGATTACAAGGTAAGAGGTAAAGCACAGAAAAGATGGGCACTTAGACACAATCTTATCTATCCCAGACAGACCACAGACAAACGGAACAAGACTGACTTACACAGGGATTGATGGCAGTGAAGGACAGGCAGTCGATAGCACATGGTGCACCTTGGCTCAGGGACAGGATACAGCACGGTCCAGTAGATGCAGGGAGGTGTCACAGCGCTCGGTTGGTGGCGTCTCTCTTCCTTCAAGTCCAGCGCGCATCTGACGTCACCTCCCTCTTCCTGCGCATGCTCAGCGGGGAGTGACACGCCCTCGACTCGTTGGCTCCGCCCCAGATGGAATCGGTCCGCCGCTTCTATTGGGTGCGGGGGGTTACCGGGCTCCGCCCTTGACGAGGAGCTGACAGCGAGCCCCTACGTGGTAACCCCGTCGGAGCACATGTTCGATGGCGGCTAACCAAGCCGGAGTGAGAATGCGCACTCCCCGCGCCGCCGCCGTTGTTGTTGCTGTTGTTGTTGTTGTTGTTGTTGTTGCTGAACCATGAGGAAGAGCTGCGGGGAGGTATTGGGAGGTCCTAAACTTCCTAACGGTGCCATACAATCACATTCTGGTGCAACGAAGAGTCAGAATTAATGGAAACGAGTCCTTAACTGACATAGACTAAGAATAACTAGCAAGATGTCCTATAGTTGTCTACGTGAGATGCGGTGGACCTGGATGCGACATTTAATGGGGGAAATAGGGGAAGGTCGGGTCTACAGAGTGTTGTTTACAGAAAATGGGACTAGGGAATGGGGGATTGGGGATAGTTGGGAAGTATTGGGGAAATAGGGGAATATTTACAAGCGGATATGGATGGAGGCCAATCCCATATCCGCAACATTATATATGATTGATAGAGCGCACTTGTTGGAGCACATACCACTGCCAGACTGAACTGTTTACGCTTTGTATCCACTGATAGGTCGAGTTTCAAATCCAGGGTATATACAGCTAAGAGGTGAGTGCGCATACCTCCAATCTGTCGTGCCATCACTTGGTAAATGGTAGGGTTTGTCCAAAGCAGATTTTCTGATGTAATTACACGGGAGCATTCTCATGAATGACCGTGATCGAATCACATCAAGGTTATTTGCACAATTGTAATGTCGCCCTAAAATTCCAGTTGCATCGTCATTTCAACGTCTTTAACCGAAATGCGCATCAGCTCGAAACATCAGTCACGATGGTGGAGGATGGGTTTGATGCGGGTGGACTGCTCCATCTTTCTAACCCCACACAAGGATAACATCAGATGCTTATTTTCTTTTCTACCGAGATCTAACGTTACATTAAACATCACAAAATATATTATGTTATGCCTGATCGATTATGATTTGTGTTTTGATATAATACCTTACAGTGATCATTCATACTGGCAAATTACATGTAAGCATATGTAAATATATTTTTCTTGTTTCATTTTCCAGCAAATTCTGTCCGTTTGGTTGGAGGAACTGGTCGATGTGAGGGTCGTGTGGAGGTGTTCTACCAGGGAGCCTGGGGCACTGTCTGTGATGATTCCTGGAGTATAACAGATGCACATGTGGTGTGTCGTCAACTTGGTTGTGGATCAGCCAGATCTTCCCCATGTTGTGCATCATTTGGACAAGGAACTGGTTCCATATTGATGGATGATGTGCATTGTACTGGTTCAGAATATTACATTTCAGATTGTTCACAACGGGGTTGGTACTCTCACAATTGTGGGCATGGTGAAGATGCGTCTGTTATTTGCCAAGGTACGTGATTTTACAGAAAGAGAAGAATTTCAAACTTTTTTTTTACTTTGCCAAAAATAATTGTTTAATCACAATAACTTCCAGAAAAGATAAAATATATATATATATACATATATCTCAGATAATTTTCTGTCTGCATCTATCTATAATTCCAGTAATCTCTGTGTGTATGTATGTATGTATGTATGTATGTATGTATGTATGTATGTTTGTCTGTGACCGCTGTTTCTCGACAACTACCGGTCCGATATACTTGAAACTTGCCAGGTATATTGCTGGGGACCCGAGGATGTGCCTTTTCAAGGTTTCATATTAATCGGAGAAGTAGTTACCGAGCTATGTCCAAAAAACGATTCAACCAATCAGAGAGCAGCGAGCTATCACGTGTGCCGAACGTGGCGAACAGACTCTGCCTCGGACGGCACATTTGAGAGCGTATTCATTTATTTCACGTTGGCAAACTATGTTGGCGTTCAACTATGTTTTAAAACTAATTAAAACTAATTTGCGATTCATCGTAACTGCGATATGCGACCTTCCGGACAGTGAAGACTGCACTTCCGGCAGCCAATCACAGAACGCGTTGTTGCGTAGGCGTGGCCGATGTGAGAGCGAGCCGAGCCGAGCACGTGCGCCATTACGGTTCGTAATTCGATTTCTTCCGGAGAAAATAATAATTTCTCGATTTCTTATGCGCATTATTTCTCCCAATTCAGTCAGAGCGAAGGGCGGAAGCGAAGAGCGTTGTTTTTTTTGTTTACGGGCGTACGGGCGTACGGGCGGGGTAGAGCGTACGGGTAGCGTTATTTTTTTTTTTTGGCAAGGAACGGGCACCCACGTACGGGCATGCCCTAGTTTATAACAATTTATGTAACTGTGAATAACGTGTTCTCAGGTGAAAAATCAATATCATTGTTGAAAAGAAAAATAACATCTGTAATGATGAGAATTCAATCAGTAACCTTGATATTCCCTCAACATCCTTCATAGTACACATCTTATCTTATCACTTGTACAATTCCACTTTAGTTGCTGAAGCTATTTTCCTCTGTGAAGGCAACTATCTGAAATCTGATATGGAGGTTTTACACAGCAAGAATGAAGAGTTATCTGATCAAGTGGTTGAATTTTTTTTTTTAAATCCTGGAGAGGGGAGGTCACATTGACAGCTGCTTCGGATGACCATAGAGACCCACCACAAGAAATATTATTGGAAAAGATCATGCCATTTCAAATGCCTTTTTGATTGCTGAAGTTGAAGATTTATGATGTTGACTGAAAATCTTTATCTCAGTGAAGAATTTCAAAACCAAAGATTACTGTGAAAGAGTCTAGTGCTCTATTAATTAGATATCCATTAGAATAGCTCATCTGTCTTCGTAAGTGAAAGTTTCATCGCTTTAGATTCTACTTTGTGAAGGAAGACAAAACTCTGCATCATATTCAGTCGGTAGGTCTTTGTTGTGAAAGAGGTTTTTTTCCTTTGATTAATTATTATTGCTGTTTTTACAGCTTTCAAAAATGATGAAAGAAAGTATCCTCTTGGAGGAAAAAGGCCCTTCATTTTTGCCTTAAAACGTTTGT
The DNA here is from genome assembly GCF_964187855.1 of Myxine glutinosa. Taxonomy (NCBI): domain Eukaryota; kingdom Metazoa; phylum Chordata; class Myxini; order Myxiniformes; family Myxinidae; genus Myxine; species Myxine glutinosa. The sequence continues at coordinate 78,760,424 of NC_136266.1, read as the reverse complement.
CTTATTCAACTTGACCTGAGGCGACAGTCGTTATGACACATGTGAAAATGTACGTTCCGAAATAGGAAACTAAATATCAGCAAACTGCTGTTTAGAAAAACAACTCATTTTCCATGGAAAACTCGTTGTAGTGAAGACCAATGCAACCAGAAAGCATCTGAAACTGCAAGCATCCGCTGAAAAGCCTGTGTGCGTCCGCTTTGTATTCAGACTTCTTATTGTTATTTTTTATGCGGAACATGGCAAAAACAGCCAAACAAATAAATAAAAACAAATGATTTTAGGTGACATTGACCTCTTGACCTCAAAAGCAATAGGCTTCATTGCCCCAAGGTGCAAACTTGACCTTTGACCGTTTCTTCCTGAAAGACAATCAGCTTCTAACCAATTCAGTGACCCAATATGCAAATGCTCAAAATGTCAGGTCAATTTGTTGAAAATTGACAATTTATGTGACACTGACCGTTGACCTTTTGACCAAATTATTGATTTGTATTCTCCATATTGCCATAATAAAGCTTTGTTGAAAATTTTGTATTATTTAAACTCAAATGGTAAAAACGTTACGGTCTGGAAAGACGCACATACAGACAGAGACAAAAATACAGAAGTGACTGTGAAACCCTGTGCCCAGTGCGTGGGGGACAAGCTAATGGCAATCTTATGTAAGTTGTAGAATTTGCTCCACAAGTAACCCAAATATCAGACGAGTTTGAGAAATGTATGCTTTGAATAGAATCATTGGAATAAGTATGTGGGGAACACTCCATAAAAAATGTACAACAAACCATTTATAATTGTAATTTTTGTCTTTGTCGGATAAAACAGATGCAGTATCTACCACAACAACACCAATGACTTCAATCCCTGAAGGTAATCTTTTTGTTGTTATTCAAACCTTAATGTGAGGAAAAATAATTATTTGATGAAATATGTTATTCGATGAATCACTCAAATTGTCATAATATGTCTTAAACTAGATAGATCTTAAATCTCCTCCTATGGTATCCATGGAAATCTCCACTCATGGCTTGCGGACTTCCTCTCTGGTCAGAGGCAACGTGTGGCCCTGAATGGATTTCTCTCATCTCCCCTTCCTGTTCTGGCTGGAGTTCCCCAAGGTCGTGTTCTGGGCCCTGTGCTATTTCTGGTCTTTATGAATGATCTCTCCGACTCTGGAAAATCCTCTCCATCTCTTTGCTGATGACTCCACTATCTGCCACTCCATTCCTCATCCCTCAGATCGGCAGTCTGCAGCCTCCTCACTCTCTACAGACCTGGACAAAATCACAGACTGCTCAAACAAGTGGAACATGTCTTTCAATCCTGACAAATCTCACACTCTTACTATGTCTCTCCGAAAAGACCGACTGGAAAACCCTCCCATCTTCTTTCTCAACAATCCTCTCCAATAAGTTCTGTCGCTCAAACTTTTGGGTCTCACTATCTGCCATGATCTTTCTTGGGAAAACCACATTTCCAAGCTGGCCTCCAAAGCCTGTCGCCGACTGGGCATCCTCCGTCGTGCGAAGTCTTTCCTTGGCACACCTGAGCTCCTCACCATATACAAGGCTTTCATCCACAGCTCAATGGAATATTGTTCCCCCCTCTGGGCCGTTGCTCCTGCCTCACACCTAGCTCGGGTTCACGCTGTTGAAACCAAAGCTTTCAGAATCATTGGAATATCCTGCGATGAAGCCAACTCCGAGGGCCTTTCACTCACTCACTGCAGTTGGTTGGTGGTCTTTGTCTTCTACCGACTCCTCTCCGGCCTTGCTCCCCCAGCTCTCTCTGTGCTCTGTCCCCCTAATATTCGTACAGGTCGCACAAGATCTGCCAGCAACCCTCATATGGTTAAACTGCCAAAATATAGGCTCTCTGCTCACCTTCACTCTTTCATTCCCCTTTTCTCCCGCCTCTGTAACAAACTCCCCCACTCCCTTTAATCCCACCCCTCCCTCCAGGTCTTTAAAACAGCTGTTCACCACCATCTCTTATCTTCCCCCATCCAAAACCTTGATCATTTCTACCCCCGCTAATTCACCCCAGATACACTTTTTTTGAAATGCCAATTTCTTTCCTGAAAGTCCTTGCAGTGTTCATATGTTTTATACCTCTCCCACCTCCCCCGAAGCCCTCTCCCTCCCACATTTCTCTCGATGTCCCTGCTCTCAAATGTTGTGTTTGTGTCCTTCCCCCTCTCTCCCCATCTTGTCTGCCGCTCCACTTATTTTGTGTTTTATGTGTCGGTTTGACTTTTTGTGTGATTAATGTTAGCGCTTTCACGAGCCTCGATCTTGTATACAATATATATATATATATATATATATATATATATATATATATATATATATATATATATATATATATACATATGATTGATCGAGCGCACTTGTTGCAGCACATACCACTGCCAGACTGAACTGTTTACGCTTTGTATCCACTGATAGGTCGAGTTTCAAATCCAGGGTATATACAGCTAAGAGGCGAGTGCGCATACCTCCAATCTATCGTGCCAACTCTTGGTAAATGGAAGGGTTTGTGCAAAGTTGATTTTTGATGTAATTACACGGGAGCATTGTCGTGAATGACCGTGATCGAATCACATCAAGGTTATTTGCACAATTGTAATGTCGCCCTAAAATTCCAGTTGCATCGTCATTTCAACGTCTTTAACCGAAATGCGGCTCAGCTCGAAACATCAGTCACGATGGTGGAGGATGGGTTTGATGCGGGTGGACTGCTCCATCTTTCTAACCCCACACAAGGATAACATCAGATGCTTATTTTCTTTTCTGCAGAGATCTAAAGTTACATTAAACATCACAAAATATATTTTGTTTTGCCTGATCGATTATGATTTGTTTTTTGATATAATATCATACAGTGATCATTCATACTGGCAAATTACATGTAAGCACATGGAAATATATTTTTCTTGTTTCATTTTCCAGCAAATTCTGTTCGTTTGGTTGGAGGAACTGGTCGATGTGAGGGTCGTGTGGAGGTGTTCTACCAGGGAGCCTGGGGCACTGTCTGTGATGATTACTGGAGTATAACAGATGCACATGTGGTGTGTCGTCAACTTGGTTGTGGATCAGCCAGATCTTCCCCATGTTGTGCATCATTTGGACAAGGAACTGGTTCCATATTGATGGATGATGTGCATTGTACTGGTTCAGAAGATTACCTTTCACAATGTTCACAACGGGGTTGGTACTCTCACAATTGTGGGCATCATGAAGATGCGTCTGCTATTTGCCAAGGTACATGGTTTTACAGAAAGAAAAGAATGTCAAACTTTTTTTTAAATTTGCCAAAAATAATTGTTTAATCACAATAACTTCCAGAAAATATAAAATATATATATATATACATATATCTCAGATAATTTTCTGTCTGCATTTGTAACAATTTATGTAACTGTGAATAACGTGTTCTCAGGTGAAAAAGCAATATCATTGTTGAAAAGAAAAATAACATCTGTAATGATGAGAATTCAATCAGTAACCTTGATATTCCCTCAACATCCTTCATAGTACACATCTTATCTTATCACTTGTACAATTCCACTTTAGTTGCTGAAGCTATTTTCCTCTGTGAAGGCAACTATCTGAAATCTGATATGGAGGTTTTACACAGCAAGAATGAAGAGTTATCTGATCAAGTGGTTGAATTTTTTTTTTTTAAATCCTGGAGAGGGGAGGTCACATTGACAGCCGCTTCGGATGACCATAGAGACCCACCACAAGAAATATTATTGGAAAAGATCATGCCATTTCAAATGCCTTTTTGATTGCTGAAGTTGAAGATTTCTGATGTTGACTGAAAATCTTTATCTCAGTGAAGAATTTCAAAACCAAAGATTACTGTGAAAGAGTCTAGTGCTCTATTAATTAGATATCCATTAGAATAGCTCATCTGTCTTTGTAAGTGAAAGTTTCATCGCTTTAGATTCTACTTTGTGAAGGAAGACAAAACTCTGCATCATATTCAGTCGGTAAGTCTTTGTTGTGAAAGAGGTTTTTTTCCTTTGATTTATTGCTGTTTTTACAGTTTTCAAAAATGATGAAAGAAAGTATCCTCTTGGAGGAAAAAGGCTGCCATTTCTGTCTTAAAACGTTTGGCTTATTCAACTTGACCTGAGGCGACAGTCGTCGTCCTCTACATTTAACCTACTACCCTGAGTGCGACAGTTTTAACACTAGATATGTCCCCCCTGCTGCGTTGCGTCCTACCGAACTGACTCACGCCCACAATTAACCGAATTACGGAATTATTCTCAAACTAAACATTTAAGCCAGTGGGGAGCATTACTTGCAAGACTACTGTTAATTATTTACAAAACTAGTACCCAGGACCTGTCTTTTGTGGGAAAAAGAAGAGAGAATTTGAAAAGAGGAAATGCCATTGCAATGCACTGCACCAATACACCATACCCATATGTACCAATAATAAAATGCACCATAAAGCACCAGCACCGAAAAAATGCACAAAAAGCACCAGAAATCCACAAAACAAACATTTCAAAATGATTGACGTCTTCTTGCGCTCCTCTGCTGGGCCGATGTATCTTGGCTTGATCTTCTTGCTTGATGTTTTCATTTAATAAAAAGGGCACAAACCACGTCCGCTTTTTTTATTCATGGCCAGCAGGGCCAACGTAGGTGGTCCGATTGCTGGGCATTGATGCCACTTAAAACAGTGGTCCACAAGCCAGATACTGCTGGCAGCAAAGGTTTGTCCCAGCAGAGATGCCAGGCCACAGAACATGTGGTCTAAAGGTGCCAGGCCACAGAACGTGTGGTCCATAAGTGCCAGGCCACAGAACGTGTGGTCCATAGGTGCCAGGCCACAGAACGTGTGGTCCATAGGGTGTACCGGTGCAGGCAGCAAGGGTGCAGGCAGCAGGCAGCAAGGGTGCAGGCAGCACAATTCAGGGCACCTGCACACTCCCCTCGGCCAAAAGACCATGGCCCATGAGTGGGGAAGGAAGACAAAGCAGAGGTTAGCAGGGGGCAAGGGTACACATCATACAAGGTAATGCGACATGAAGGGTACGGGAGAGCGAGCTGAGAAAGCTCGTCCCTACTCGTACGTCACCCCCCATGTCAGCCTACACTACCCTTGCCCTTCCCTGTATGTACACAATTTACAAATTTACTAATTCTGTCTCTACCGTCTCGTCCCTCATATCTCCCCTCATGCCAAATTCGTTACCAATCCCTCCCAAGAAGGAAGGGATGGAATAAACACAATGTCTCACCCACGTCAAGATGCGTCTTACAATTCCAAACATTTGCGAAACCTGGTGTGGAGTCCTGCCACCCCGGTGAGTGGATGCGGATGGTGTGAAGAGATTTTCTCCCTATCTATTCTTCTAAATGACATTAACACTTTTTACTCTAACCGGGGTCTTGCCCTGCCAATCCATTGGCCATCTTTACTCTATGTGGTTCTAAAAACCAATTACCATTGACCATCCCTGTGGTGCTCACCAATTTGGGGTCTCACTCCCCCGACTTTTCTATACTGTGCCCTTGCACAATTTCGGGGCTGGGTCGTGTGGCTCTCCCAGCAGGTCTACTTACCTGCGCACCTCCGCCACTGAACGTCGCCACCCGAGCTTGCCTAGCTCCCTCACACTACCCTAACCTACCTGGGGAAGGCCCTCCCTGGCGCTTACCCCCTCGATGCCCTCTCTGGCATTGGGCTACCCGGGTCCTCTCCTGGGATCCTCGGGCCCCGCTGAACTCTACACAACACTACCTGGCTCCCAGAGCCTACCTGCGGCCTCACCTGGCCAACAGACTACCAGTGGCGGAGTGCTCAACTAACCATACCTACTAACAGGCTCACACGCCCAGCCATTCCATACACTTATGCACCCATCCAAGCAGTACTCTGCTACTATCCGCACCACAGATGTCAATATCCACCAAATTTACCTACTCCCTCTACCTAACTTTAAACTACCCTCCCCGGGTATTCGTGAAGGGGTCCATCCTTCCCCCATTCACTCCTTCGCACCATGCACTCCACTCTACTCATTCCACACACCATTTACTCCACACCATTTATTCCACACAACCATTCTCCACTTGCACACCATGCAAGCCAATGCACTTAACACAATGACACACATCCTCAATACTCCACAATTCACCATCTCTGGTGATCCCCAAACCATTGCCTCATGCACTCAAATTTTCCCCCGCTCAATTCCTCATTTCAACATGCTCACCAGCAAGACTCTCATTCAATTCCTCATTTAATAAACTACACCACAAACACACTGCATCATTTGACTAACTACTACCCCTCTAATCCTTGTGCTTTCCCCGTCATCCCTTTATACTATGCACATCCCTCGTCATTATCATCCATCCATCTACTCTACTCTACGTCCCCACTACCTGTACAATGTCACTACTTAAATCTCGGTCACCTATGGTCGTCTTTCTAGATCCTAACATTATCCTAACCCACCCTGGCTAGTTCATTCCGCCAAACCCCATAAATCCTATAGCTCCTCTGCCCCAAGTAGTAATGTGAATGGTAAAAGTACCATTCGCCATCACTATTTCTATCCGTTCACTACTCTGAGCCTCTCGGTGCACCGTAATAAATTTTCGCAGCTCGGCTTCGCAAAGCCGAGCAATGTATGCGGATGGTCAGTCTCCTGTTGGTTGGGTCCGTCCGGCAGTTACGATTCTGGGGAGGCATACTCGGGCCGAGGTTCCAAGCGTCATCCCGGTGCGGAGCCTTGCGGTCTCCGGCCCAATGACCAAACCTCCTCCGGTCGGAACACTGCGCCCACCAGGGGGCGAAGGTCCGACCTGGCCGACCTCCCCCGGAATCGTGCCGGTCGCCGCTACGGCGTGGCACCGACCAAACAGGGCGGAGCCCGGCACGAATCGTGCATGGCGGTCCTTGCAAGACCGCCGCGGCAACGATCCCCGCCGGCCCCCGCAGTACACAAAGCGTACCACGCCCCGAGAGCTCGCGTTGGCTACCCGTCAGCCTAACCGCTGCCCCGGTCAGCGTCGATGCTCGAATCGCATTTTCACATCCACACGCAACTCTTCCCATACTCACAAAATGCGGCGCTCCAGCGCCTCCCACACACTCCGTTACACACCTCTCTTACGCACACCCTGGGGCACTCTCTGGTACGTACTCCGCACCACTCATGGGGGTGCACTCTTGCACATACCCACTCAGCACACACCTACCCACGGGTGTGCAATCTCTTGTCACACACCCAATCACGCGCTCTGGTGTGCATCCCCGCACACTCTCCTCATCCATCTCCGGTGTGCATCCTCGCACACTCTCTTCATCCATCTCACTCTCTGTATCACACTCTCCCTCACTATCACACTGTTTCACAATCACTCTTCGGTGCACACTTTTTTCTCACACTCGCTCCATTTCCTCTCACACAGCGCACCTCGGACCTCCTACGAGCGCCCGGGTGACGCCGGGATCCCAAGCGCGCGAAAAATCCTTTCGCGCCAAATCTTTTTGCACCATATACAGCCCGGCTTACCTTTGGGATCCTCTTCTCCACACGCACCTGCAAATCTTTATTTTGGTTAAGAAGCACGGCATCATGATGTAACCACAGACTTTGTACATACTCCATCTTTTCCTCCCTCGAGTGCTTTTCTAAGTCAGCCGTCTCTTCCGCCCCAATTTCCACTATTTCTTTGATTTTATTTTCTTTATTCAGCTCGACGACCGCTGGTGCTAATAAAATAAAATTTTCTCATTCTGCGGTCGTCGGCTTTTCTATCCCCCGTGTCGCGATTTCTATCCCGGTCCACCCGGCTGTACTTTGCTCAGGCTCGCTTTCCCCACGCTTCTCAAGCCGCGCTACCCCGTCGCATACCGGTGTGCCTTTCCCGCTTGACCTGCGGTCTATGTCCTTCCCCAATGCTCTTATTTCAGACTTGGCTTCCTCCCTCGCCAACCCCTCATTGATTTCCCGGGCTTCGCCATTCACGTCCTCCAATTTGCCCCCTAATCTGTTTCCGAATCCTCCCAATTTGTTTTCTAATCCCCCCAATTTGCTGTCTAATCCCCCAAATTTGCTGTCTAATCCCCCAATTTGATTTCCCAATTCATTTCTCAATCCCCTAATTTGCTCCTGCGTTTTGTAAATTATTTATATTTGGTTACTCTTTTAACTCCCAGTTAAAAGCGGCGGTTCGTCCTGCGGACCTTCTTTAAGCTGTGCATCCTGGTTCGTGCTGACTTCGAAGCGGCGGTTCGTCCTACGGACCTTCTTTAAGCTGTGTGTGGAGCGGACACGCAGCGAGGCCTAGTTCGCGCCAACGAACACATTTTCCCGCCAAGGCCTCAGACGATCTTTGACGATTCCTGATGAGATACACCAGCCAATTTGGAGGTACATCGATCAGGCAAGACATTCTCACGTCGTGCGAGTTCGAGTCCCGGCTTCATCAGGAGCGGTCGTCTTCTGACGTCTTGCTGGGGTCGGTCATGAGGAGGGGAACTGTGGACGGAGAGCTGTGGTTTCTGTGCAGACATCGTGAGGACAAGCACGGCTGGGAAGAGCGAGCTGCACGCCAAGGCCGTTCACTTCACGCGGAAGGCCTACTTCGCACCAAGGAGTGTGTTTCATGCGCAAAGACGCCAGGGCCTCGGACGATCTTTGATGATTCCTGACGAGATACACCAGCCGATTTAAGACTAAGTGCCCACTAAATCACACCTCTTTGTTTTTCAGTTGGATTTCCCTTTGTCTGTATTTGGGTATGTTTGGGAGTGCTCCATTTGGGAATATAGTTTATTGATGGTTTTTTCGTGCACCAAGCATTTTCATCAAGCATTTTCATTTTCATTTCATCAAGCATCAAGCATTTTCTTTCGTGCATCATCACCTTCGAAAGTGTTGCGTTTACATTCTGGACGCCTGGCCATCTTAGCTACTTAACGTGCAGTGTAAACGAACCTTTTCTTTGTTATCAATGGTGATCTCAAGCTTGTGTAGGAGCTTGTATGTGTAATGTATTTGGGAGGACGACTCGGCCATCCTTGTGCTTTTAGTTTTATATGAATTGACTTGGACCAGTGTGTACGGTGTGTACCCTGGTTAGAATAGATACACCGTATCCCTGCGTGTCGTAAGAGGCGACTAAGAGGGTTGGCGTCAGGAAGGGCATCCGGCCATAAAAACATTGCCTCAAAAAGAGAACCATGACAATTACAACTACATATGGGCAGGGTGCAGCCCGAAGTGGAGATCGGTTTCTGAGGTTTGGGACATGGAATGTAGGGACAATGGCAGGGAGATCAGGAGAAGTGGTGGAAGTATTGGTCAGAGAAGAGTGGACATATGTTGTGTGCAAGAGACGAGATGGAAGGGAAGTGGTGTGAGAATGGTGAAGGGTAGGCAGGGACAGAAATACAAGTTTGTGTGGCAATGGTGCCCGGAGGTCGTGAATGGTGTTGGTGTCCTGTTTTCTGAGGAGTTTGTAGACAGTGTGGTGAGTGTGACCAGAGTGAGTGATAGGTTGATGATGGTGAAAATGACGATTGGAAAGCTCTTGGTGAACATCATCTCGGGATATGCTCCGCAGGTTGGTCGGAGCGATGAAGAGAAGGACAAGTTCTGGTGTGCGATAGAGAAGCTGATGGAAAACGTGAAAGATGAGGAAGTTGTTGTGGTAGGAGGAGACCTAAATGGACATGTGGGAAGGAGTATGGACGGTTTTGAGGGAGTTCATGGGGTTTACGGATATGGTGTGAGAAATGGAGAAGGTGAAGGATTTTGGAGTTTGCTGATGGAGCTGATTTGTTGATTTGCAATACTCAGTTCCAGAAAGGGGATAATAAGCTTGTTACATACACGTCAGGTGGGTCGACGACAACTGTTGACTACCTGATGGGGCGTAGGCGAGATAGGGGGCACCTCCGGGACACAAAGGTGATCCCGGGGGAGGAGGCTGTTTCACAGGACCACTTGGTTGTCTGAGACATAAGGGAGAAAGGTGCGAGGAGAGCTCGGCGGGTGAAGTACCAACCGAGAATGAAGGTGTGGAGGTTGAAAGAGGTGATAGTAAGGGAGGCATTAAAAGAGAGGCTGAGTCGGGTCGAGGATGATGTGGTTGAGCTTGAAAGTGGTTGGATGTCAATGAAAGGTAGTCTGTTGGGAGACGTTGGTTAGGTATGTGGATGGACAAAAGGACCACCGAGGCACTCGGAAACATGGTGGTGGGATGATGAAGTTGGAAAGAGGATTGACGAGAAGAGGAAGAAGTTCAAGGAGTGGCAGAAGGCGAAGGGTACGGGAGCAGAAAAAGCAGAGCATGAAAGTTAGAAGGCTGCAAAGAAAGAGGTAGCAAAGGCGCAGGAGACATGTAGGAAAATGTTCGGAGAACGCTTGGATTCGGAAGAGGGCCAGAGAGCGGTATTCAGGATTGCAAAGCAGATAGCGAAAGAGAGGTGTGATGTGATGGGGGTGAGTTACTTGAAGGATGAAGTGGGACAAATCGTTCTGGACCCAGATGGAATTAAAGGAAGATGGAAAAGATATATGGAAATGCTGTTGAATACAGAGAATGAATGGGATGGCAACATAGAGAGTAACCCAGTTTTAGGACCGGCAGAGAAGATAACTGAGAAGGAAGTTGAGGAAGCGATAAAAGCAATGAAGAGTAGAAAAGCGGGAGGACCGACAGGAGTTGTGGGAGATATGTTGAAGGCAGCAGGAAGTTGGGGTGTGAAGAGAATGACAGAGATCTGTAATCTGGTGGTGAAAGAAGTCCGCATTCCAGTGGATTGGGAAATGAGTACCCTTGTCCCTCTATACAAGGGGAAAGGTGACCCTCTGGAGTGTGGCTCATACTGAGCGATAAAGTTATTGGAGCATGGAATGAAGGTATTGGAAAGGGTGTTGGAGAGGAGGATAAGGAAGAAGGTGAAGATCGACGAAATGCAGTTTGGATTTATGCCAGGAAGAGGAACGACAGACGCACTCTTTATTGTGAGGCAGTTGCAGGAGAAGTACATGGAGAAGAGGAAGAAGTTGTTTCTTGGATTTGTTGATCTGGAGAAAGCATTCGATAGGGTTCCACGCGAAGTATTGACATGGGCATTGAGGAAGTTAGAAGTGGAGGAATGGTTGATCAGAGTTGTGATGGCAATGTACAATAGAGCACGCACAGCTGTAAGGATGAAGGACCGGAACAGTGGTGTGTTTGAGGTGAAGGTGGGAGTGCATCAGGGGTCGGTACTAAGTCCACTACTATTTGTAGCTGTGATGGATGTGCTGGCTCAGACCGTAAAGGAGGGTTTACCATGGGAGTTGTTGTATGCAGGTGATCTGGTGTTGATTGCGGAAAGTATGGATGGACTGAAGGAAAAGATGAACAAGTGGAAGGAAAGTATGGAGACAAAAGGTCTGAAGGTGAATATAGGAAAGACGAAGGTGATGGCAAGTTGTAAAGCATGTGGTGAGGTGGAAAGAACTGGGAAGTGGCCATGTGCTGTGTGCAGGAAGTGTGTCGGAGTGAACTCCATTCAATGTACAATATGCGCTGAGTGGGTTCATCAAAAATGTAGTGGTCTGAGAGGGTCATTAACCAGTGTGGCAGCTCCATTCAAATGTGAGGTGTGCACAGAGGGAGCTGCAGATGGAGGAAATGTTGAGTTGGATCTTGGAGACGGCGTGAAGCTGGAAGGTGTGAAAACATTTTGCTATCTTGGAGACATGCTGAATGGAGAAGGTGGATCAGACTCGGCAACGGTTGCTAGAGTGAGATGTGCATGGAAGAAGTTTCGGGAACTGAGTGGCGTGCTGATGAGGAGGGGAGTGTCGTTGAAGCTGAAGGGAAAGGTGTATGCTGCATGTGTGAGAAGTGTTTTGATTTATGGGAGCGAGACATGGGTCATGAATGTAGAGCAGCAACGAAGGCTGGAAAGGGTGGAAATGCGAATGGTTCGGTGGATGTGCGGAGTGTCGCTGAGAGAGAGGAAGACAAATGATGAATTGCGAAAGATGATGGGAATAGAGCCTGTGATTGATGCTGTGAAGAGGAACAGGTTGAGATGGTTTGGTCATGTGTTGAGAAAGGATGAAAGTGACTGGTTGAGAAGAGTGATGGAAATAAATGTAGAAGGAAGTAGAGGACGGGGAAGACCGAGAAAGACTTGGCTAAAGACGGTGGAAGAAGACATGCGGGCAAGGGGGTTAACAAGGAGAGATGCAGAAAATAGGGCAAAATGGAGAAGATTGTCATGGGGACCTCAAGGCTAAACCCCGCTCTTGCAGGGAAAATGGCCTTAAAATGCATGTTGTTGTTGTGTTGTGTTGTTGTCCACCCCCAATTGGATGGCTGCCTGCAGCTGCGCAATGAGGTCCTGTAGATCCCTCCCAGTTGTGCAGCGGGCGCGGCCCTTGTCGCCTAGTGCAGCGGGCGCCGCCATTTTATGCGCCTGCAACCCCCACTGCCGCACCCTCATTCCTTTCCTTCTCCATCTCTCCCAAATGTCCCACTTCTTCCCTGGGGACCTGGGTTGATTCTAACCCTTCCTCTATCTCCAAATTTACCCCCACCGGCATCCGTTCGCCTTGGCTCTCCATGGCACGACTCAAATTTGGGTGTTAATTAAAATTTCGGCCGCTCGTAATTTTGACCAAATTTTTTCACAGATAAGAAAATTTGGTTCGGGTCCCAAATCCCACTCCCCCACAACAATTGTTGCGACCAATAGCATAATTGGTGTCCAAAATTTGGTCTAAAAATTTTAGTCCTAGGTTCCCAATCCCAACTCCTGACTACCAATTGTTGCGGATCTTGAACGTCGGCTCTCCCCTTATCAAGGGGGGGTTAATCCCCTTGTCCTTTTATCTGGCCGACGCGAGTCCTGGAAGTTATACGTTCCTTCCGGTCGGTATTAGGTAGGGTTATTGGTCGACTTAGTCCTAATACCGAATTACCAACACCGACCGTGAAGCAAGGAAATAACTCCCGCCCGAACCGCGGGGTTAGTGAACACGCCGAGCGAAGCGAGCCGCGATTCGGGCCGTTAACAGGGACTAGACCCGATTATGGCGGTTCCGATCGTGCCACATTTACCCAATGAGAGAAAAGACGGATGCGATCGGATAAGAGGAAACCAAGAAAGAACAAGCAATTTATTACCAATGTACAAGGAGGAGAAGAGGAAACGAAAGAAATGTACAGGATAGAAAGAGGAAGAAGAAGCACACAGGGCAGCCTTAAACACTAAACAGTCTTACTCTCTTCCCCAGACAAACGGGCCCGTCTCACATACACACTCACATGGGGATTTGTAGATGGTTGATGGTCACCAGCGCGTCCAGGCTCCAGCCCGGCTCCGGTCCAGCGGACGAAACCCGGCAGGCAGCTCCGCGTATAGTGGAACGCCAACGGACAATTATATAATGGGGGGAAGGGTGGTGTCCTCGCGGTGTATGTAATAAGTGCACGCTCGTGCCAAACGCCCCCTCTCCGATGTCCTCTTAATCAGCGCGCTTCCTTGCAGTCCTCACTTATGAGCGCTCTCCCAACCAGTTCTCTTACAATCACGACAGCCCTCTTCAATGCCAACCTTCCAACGAGTCCTCTTTAATGCCAACCTTCCAACGAGTCCTCTTTAACAAGCGCGCCTCCAACAAGTCCTGTCAATGTGAGCGCTGCCGTATAAGTCCTGTGAAAGCGCTTTGCGTTCGCGCTTTTATAAGTCAAGCAGCGATTGCTACGCGAGCCCAAAAACCACGCCTATCAGGCGATCCTACCTCAGCCCTGGTTGGTTGGGCATCACTTACCGGCCACGCCCTGATGATGGGTTGACGTGGCCACCCCTTCTTCCTGGCGTTCCGCCCCATTTTTCCAGGCCTCACCTCGTGGCTTATGGTGGCGTTTGGGCGGAAGCACAGCGAGGCTGCGAACGCTGCTGCTGCTTTCCCAGGAGCGTACCAAATTGGGAGGGCCATGGGGCACAGACAGGAGGGCGCGCTTAATGGCGTAGCTTGGAGAGGGAGGCTGCAAAATGAATGGAACGGGCCTACTTCTTATTTGATTGACACAACGCAGATTCGACTATTGGAAACATGGCCTTATCTAAACACATACTAATGAAATAACTGAAGTCCTATGGTGACCTACGTGTTGCTTGTGGCCTAACTATGGGGTGCAACCTTGAACCCTTTAATGTCATATTTACAAGAGTGTGGGTTCTCAAAACCGCAACAATATTATTGTTATTATTATGTCATATGCAGTCTTTGGCTCGTGGAGCCATCATTGCTAGGAAGCGTGGCTGTGCTGCTGATGCAGTATCCCCTGTTTCCAGACATGTTGTTACAGCCGGACCCAGATTTACACGGTCCCAACATTCGTGGATCCCGTGTATTCACGGTTCATAACATGTGTCCTGCTTCTATATCCGCGGCCCTGTGCCCCCGTGTATTCGTGGTTTTTCACTGGCGCAAAAACTATTTTTGATGGGAACCACGAGTGATTATTTAATTCCATATCTGCTGGTTAGTTTTAAATCTTACGATTCCTTTGGTATGATTCTCCATGCTGCCCTGTCTCCAAGCATCCATTGAAAATTGTTTAAAATACTGCCAGACTTAAACATGGACCCAAACTACAAACATGGACCAGGAACATAGCATTACATTACAGTCCGCACTTTGCTCGCCAAAAACGCGTCTTGATCCCGATAATAGTTGCCGTTTTAACTGCTCGGACTTGAAGCTTGAAGAAGATATGGTATTCTTTATTATCTTACGAAGATAGATGTAGTTTTTAAGTTGCATAACTTTTAACGTCCTGGTATCACAGTCCTTGTGTTAGAATTTCATTTCATTTCACATCCAAAATAAAAGTTCATTTTTACTAACTGTACCATGAACCAACCTTGCTGATCGGTGTAAAGTCAGATGAACTGCAAAGGTGTAAAGTCAGATGTAAAGTGAGATGACCATATTCATGGTGTAAATGTAAAAGGACAAAGTCAGATGAACCGATTGGAGCTGAAGAATAATTGCAGACATTGGCAGGGAAGTTAGTCATCACCAAATGCAGAAGAGATGATATACCATTTACCGAGATCTGGGTCGGAAAGTTCATAGATTGTGTCAGTTCCAATGAGTCCCAGAAGTCCTTTGGTGAAGTGTCATGGCTGGTGAAAGAGGCACCCACACCCAGCCAGCGTGGATATAAGTTGGTCCATCACGTCAGCGAGCTAAGTGTAGATGGACTTACCAATGTTTGGTGGATGGTACAACAAACATATAAATGAAAAATCGGTCAGAGACCGAGGACTTGCAGGAATGTACTTTTTTATTGGCCATTGAGGACAAATATGGCGGCCGAACCACGTGACCGATGACGTCATCATTAACATATTTTATTCCCCATGGAGAGTTCTTTACAATGAGCCATGTCTCAATTTTTTCTGTTCAGCACTTTTGGAGATAGTGGTGCAAAGTTTTGCCGTTTTTCCAAGGTGGCGGCCGACCACGTGACATATGACGTCATCATTAACATATTTTATTCCCCATGGAAAGTTCTTTACAATGAGCCATGTCTCAATTTTTTCTGTTCAGCACTTTTGGAGATATAGTGGTGCAAAGTTTTGCCGTTTTTCCAAGATGGCGGCCGACCACGTGACTGATGACGTCATCATTTACATATTTTATTCCCCATGGAGAGTTCTTTACAATGAGCCATGTCTCAATTTTTTCTGTTCAGCACTTTTGGAGATATAGTGGCGCAACGTTTTGCCGTTTTTCCAAGATGGCGACCGAAGCACGTGACTGATGACGTCATCATTTACATATTTTATTCCCCATGGAGAGTTCTTTACAATGAGCCATGTCTCAATTTTTTCTGTTCAGTACTTTCGGAGATATAGAGGTGCAAAAGTTTTCGGTTTTTCCAAGATGGCGGCCGAACCACGTCACCGATGACGTCATCAATTGGGCACAGTCTATTCCAGGGCAAGACCAATATGTGTGCAAAGTTTGGCGATTCTACATGCAACGGTGTAGACGCAGTGCTGCAAACAGACAAACAGACAAACAGACAGACAAACAGACAGACAAATGAAAAATCGGTCAGAGACCGAGGACTTGCCGGAATGTACTTTTTTATCGGCCATTTAGGACAAATATGGCGGCCGAACCACGTGATAGATGACGTCATCATTAACATATATTATTCCCCATGGAGAGTTCTTTACAAAGAGCCATGTCTCAACTTTTTCTATTCAGCACTTTTGGAGATATGGAGGTGCTACGTTTTTCGGTTTTTCCAAGATGGCGGCCGAACCACGTGACCTATGATGTCATCATTAACATATTTTATTCGCCATGGAGAGTTCTTTACAACGAGCCATGTCTCAATTTTTTCTATTCAGCACTTTCAGAGATATGGAGGTGCAAAATTTTTCGGTTTTTCCAAGATGGCGGCCGAACCACGTGACATATGACGTCATCATTAACATATTTTATTCCCCATTGAGAGTTCTTTACAATGAGCCATGTCTCAATTTTTATCTGTTCAGCACATTTGGAGATATAGTGGTGCACAGTTTTGCCGTTTTTCCAAGATGGCGGCCGACCACGTGACAGATGACGTCATCATTAACATAGTTTATTCCCCATGGAGAGTTCTTTACAATGAGCCATTTCTCAATTTCTTCTGTTCAGCACTTTTGGAGATATAGTGGTGCAAAGTTTTGCCGTTTTTCCAAGATGGCGGCCGACCACGTGACATATGACGTCATCATTAACATATTTTATTCCCCATGGAGAGTTCTTTACAATGAGACATGTCTCAATTTTTTCTGTTCAGCACTTTTGGAGATATAGTGGCGCAACGTTTTGCCGTTTTTCCAAGATGGCGCCAGAACCACGTGACTGATGACGTCATCATTTACATATTTTTTCCCCATGGAGAGTTCTTTACAATGAGCCATGTCTCAAGTTTGTCTGTTCAGTACTTTCGGAGATATAGAGGTGCAAATTTTTTTCGGTTTTTCCAAGATGGCGGCCGAACCACGTCACGGATGACGTCATCAATTGGGCACAGTCTATTCCAGGGTAAGACCAATATGTGTGCAAAGTTTGGCGATTCTACGTCCAACGGTGTAGACGCAGTGCTGCAAACAGACAGACAAACAGACAAACAGACAAACAGACAGATGAAAAATCGGTCAGAGACCGAGGACTTGCCGGAATGTACTTTTTTATCGGCCATTTAGGACAAATATGGCGGCCGAACCACGTGACCGATGATGTCATCATTAACATATTTTATTCCACGTGGAGAGTTGTTTACAATGAGCCATACCTCAATTTTTTCTATTCAGGACTTTTGGAGATGTGGAGGTGCAGAGTTTTTCGGTTTTTCCAAGATGGCGGCCGAACCACGTGACCGATGACATCATCATTAACATATTTTATTCCCCATGGAGAGTTCTTTACAATGGGCCATGTCTCATTTTTTTCTATTCAGCACTTTCGGAGATATGGAGGTGCATAGTTTTTCGGATTTTCCAAAATGGCGGCCGAATCACGTGACCGATGACGTCATCATTAACATATTGTATTCTCCATGGAGAGTTCTTTGCAATGAGCCATGTCTCAATTTTTTCTATTCAGTACATTCAGAGATATGGATGTGCAAAGTTTTTCGGTTTTTCCAAGATGGCGGCCGAACCACGTGACTGATGACGTCATCATTAACATATTTTATTCCACATGGAGAGTTCTTCACAATGAGCCATGTCTCCATTTTTTCTGTTCAGCACTTTTGGAGATATAGTGGTGCAAAGTTTTTCGGTTTTCCCAAGATGGCGGCCGAACCACGTGACTGATGACGTCATCATTAACATATTTTATTCCCCATGGAGAGTTCTTTACAATGAGCCATGTCTCAATTTTTTCTGTTCAGGACTTTCGGAGATATGCAGGCGCAAAATTTTTCGGTTTTTCCAAGATGGCGGCCGAACCACGTGACTGATGACGTCATCATTATCATATTTTATTCCCCATGGAGAGTTCTTTACAATGAGCCATGTCTCAATTTTTTCTGTCAGCACTTTGAGATATCGAGGTGCAAAAATTTTCGGTTTTTCCAAGATGGCGGCCGAACCACGTGACCAATGACGTCATCATTTGGGCACAGTCTATTCCAGGGCAAGACCAATATGTGTGCAAAGTTTGGCGATTCTCCGTGCAACGGTGTAGACGCAGTGCTGCAAACAGACAGACAAACAGACAAACAGACAGACAGACAAACGAACAGATCAACATACTTGCCGGAATCTTTTCCGGCAAGTAACAAACGAACAGCTCAACATACTTGCCGGAAAATTTTTCCGGCAAGTAATGAAAAATCGGTTAGAGACCGAGGACTTGCCGGAATGTACTTTTTTATCGGCCATTTAGGACAAATATGGCGACCGAACCACGTGACCGATGACGTCATCATTAACATATTTTATTCCCCATGGAGAGTTCTTTACAATGAGCCATGTCTCAATTTTTTCTATTCAGCACTTTCGGAGCTGTTGAGGTGCAAAGTTTTCGGTTTTTCCAAGATGGCGGCCGAACCACGTGACATATGACGTCATCATTAACAAATTTCATTCCCCATGGAGAGTTCTTTACAATGAGCCATGTCTCAATTCTTTCTGTTCAGCACTTTTGGAGATATAGTGGTGCAAATTTTTGCCGTTTTTCCAAGATGGCGGCCGACCACGTGACATATAACATCATCATTAACATATTTTATTCCCCATGGAGAGTTCTTTACCATGAGCCATGTCTCAATTTTTTCTGTTCAGCACTTTTAGAGATACAGTGGAACAAATTTTTGCCGTTTTTCCAAGATGGCGGCCGACCACGTGACATATGACGTCATCATTAACATATTTTATTCCCCATGGAGAGTTCTTTACAATGAGCCATGTCTCAATTTTTTCATTTCAGCACTTTCGGAGATGTTGAGGTGCAAAGTTTTCGGTTTTTCCAAGATGGCGGCCGAACCACGTGACCGATGACGTCATCATTAACATATTTTCTTCCACATGGAGAGTTCTTGACAATGAGCCATGTCTCAATTTTTTCTATTCAGCACTTTCAGAGATATGGAGGTGCAAATTTTTTCGGTTTTTCCAAGATGGCGGCCGAACCACGTGACATATGACGTCATCATTAACATATTTTATTCCCCATGGAGAGTTCTTTACAATGAGCCATGTCTCAATTTTTTCTGTTCAGCACTTTTGGAGATATAGTGGTGCAAAGTTTTGCCGTTTTTCCAAGATGGCGGCCGACCACGTGACATATGACGTCATCATTAACATATATTATTCCCCATGGAGAGTTCTTTACAATGAGCCATGTCTCAATTTTTTCTGTTCAGCACTTTTGGAGATATAGTGGCGCAACGTTTTGCCGTTTTTCCAAGATGGCGACCGAACCACGTGACTGATGACGTCAACATTTACATATTTTATTCCCCATGGAGGGTTCTTTACAATGAGCCATGTCTGAATTTTTTCTGTTCAGTACTTTCGGAGATATAGAGGTGCAAAGTTTTTCGGTTTTTCCAAGATGGCGGCCGAACCACGTCACCGATGACGTCATCAATTGGGCACAGTCTATTCCAGGGCAAGACCAATAAGTGTGCAAAGTTTGGCGATTCTACGTGCAACGGTGTAGACGCAGTGCTACAAACAGACAGACAGACAGACAGATGAAAAATCGGTCAGAGACCGAGGACTTGCCGGAATGTACTTTTTTATCGGCCATTTAGGACAAATATGGCGGCTGAACCACGTGACCGATGACGTCATCATTAACATATTTTATTCCCCATGGAGAGTTCTTTACAATGAGCCATGTCTCAATTTTTTCTATTCAGCACTTTCGGAGATATGGAGGTGCTAAGTTTTTCGGTTTTTCCAAGATGGCGGCCGACCACGTGACTGATGACGTCATCATTAACATATTTTATTCCCCATGGAGAGTTCTTTACAATGAGCCATGTCTCAATTTTTTCTGTACAGTACTTTCGGAGATATAGAGGTGCAAAGTTTTTCGGTTTTTCCAAGATGGCGGCCGAACCACGTCACCGATGACGTCATCAATTGGGCACAGTCTATTCCAGGGCAAGACCAATATGTGTGCAAAGTTTGGCGATTCTCCGTGCAACGGTGTAGACGCAGTGCTGCAAACAGACAGACAAACAGACAAACAGACAGACAGACAAACGAACAGATCAACATACTTGCCGGAAAATTTTTCCGGCAAGTAACGAACAGATCAACATACTTGCCGGAATCTTTTCCGGCAAGTAATGAAAAATCGGTCAGAGACCGAGGACTTGCCGGAATGTACTTTTTTGTCGGCCATTTAGGACAAATATGGCGGCCAAAACACGTGATAGGTGACGTCATCATTAACTTATTTTATTCCCCATGGAGAGTTCTTTTCAATGAGCCATGTCGCAATTTTTTCTATTCAGCACTTTTGGAGATATAGTGGTGCAAAGTTTTGCCGTTTTTCCAAGATGGCGGCCGACCACGTGACATATGATGTCATCATTAACATCTTTTATTCCCCATGGAGTTCTTTACAATGAGCCATGTCTCAATTTTTTCTGTTCAGCACTTTTGGAGATATAGTGGTGCAAAGTTTTGCCGTTTTTCCAAGATGGCGGCCGACCACGTGACTGATGACGTCATCATTTACATATTTTATTCCCCATGGAGAGTTCTTTACAATGAGCCATGTCTCAATTTTTTCTGTTCAGCACTTTTGGAGATATAGTGGCGCAACGTTTTGCCGTTTTTCCAAGATGGCGACCGAACCACGTGACTGATGACGTCATCATTTACATATTTTATTCCCCATGGAGAGTTCTTTACAATGAGCCATGTCTCAATTTTTTCTGTTCAGTACTTTCGGGGATATAGAGGTGCAAAAGTTTTCGGTTTTTCCAAGATGGCGGCCGAACCACGTCACTGATGACGTCATCAATTGGGCACAGTCTATTCCAGGGCAAGACCAATATGTGTGCAAAGTTTGGCGATTCTACATGCAACGGTGTAGACGCAGTGCTGCAAACAGACAAACAGACAAACAGACAGACAAACAGACAGATGAAAAATCGGTCAGAGACCGAGGACTTGCCGGAAAGTACTTTTTTTATCGGCCATTTAGGACAAATATGACGGCTGAACCACGTGACCGATGACGTCATCATGAACATATTTTATTCCCCATGGAGAGTTCGTTGCAATGAGCCATGTCTCAATTTTTTCTGTTCAGTACTTTCGGAGATATGGAGGTGCAAAGTTTTTCCAAGATGGCGGCCGAACCACGTGACCTATGACGTCATCATTAATATGTTTTATTCCCAAAGGAGAGTTCTTTACAATGAGCCATGTCTCAACTTTTTCTGTTCAGCACTTTTGGAGATTTTGTGGTGCAAAGTTTTGCCGTTTTTCCAAGATGGCGGCCGACCACGTGACTGATGATGTCATCATTAACATATTTTATTCCCCATGGAGAGTTCTTTCCAATGAGCCATGTCTCAATTTTTTCTATTCAGTACTTACGGAGATATAGAAGTGCAAAGTTTTTCGGTTTTTCCAAGATGGCGGCCGAACCACGTCACCGATGACGTCATCAATTGGGCACAGTCTATTCCAGGGCAAGACCAATACGTGTGCAAAGTTTGGCGATTCTCCGTGCAACGGTGTAGACGCAGTGCTGCAAACAGACAGACAAACAGACAAACAGACAGATGAAAAATCGGTCAGAGACCGAGGACTTGCCGGAATTTACTTTTTTATCGGCCATTTAGGACAAATATGGCGGCTGAACCACGTGACCGATGACGTCATCATTAACATATTTTATTCCCCATGGAGAGTTCTTTACAATGAGCCATGTCTCAATTTTTTCTATTCAGGATATTTGGAGATGTGGAGGTGCAAAGTTTTTCGGTTTTTCCAAGATGGCGGCCGAACCACGTGACCGATGACGTCATCATTAACATATTTCATTCCCCATGGAGAGTTCTTTAGAATGAGCCATGTCTCAATTTTTTCTATTCAGCACTTTCGGAGGTATGGAGGTGCTAGTTTTTCCGAGATGGCGGCTGAACCACGTGACCTATGATGTCTTCATTAACATATTTTATTTCCCATGGAGAGTTCTTTCCAATGAGCCATGTCGCAATTCTTTCTATTCAGCACTTTCGGAGATATGGAGGTGCAAAGTTTTTCGGTTTTTCCAAGATGGCGGCCGATCCACGTGACTGATGACGTCATCATTAACATATTTCATTCCACATGGAGAGTTCTTTACATTGAGCCATGTCGCAATTTTTTTCTGTTCAGCACTTTTGGAGATAGATGATGCAAAATTTTTCGGTTTTTCCAAGATGGCGGCCGAACCACGTGACGTATGACGTCATCATTAACATATTTTATTCCACATGGAGAGTTCTTTACATTGAGCCATGTCTCAATTTTTTCTATTCAGCACTTTCGGAGATATGGAGGTGCAAAAAAAATATTCTGCACCATTGGGAGATGGGGCCAAAAACGATGCACAGCAGGATATCTCAAAAAGTTGTGGACAGTTTCGGACGAAACTTGGTGGACAGGTTGGGTGTGACAAGGCAGAATCGATGTGATTTTGGTGAAGATGTGGACATGGATTCGGCTACAAGAATTATTTAATTTCCTCAGTGATTCTTCACCATTGAGAGATCAAACCAAAAGCGATATATCTATAACATGATATTAAAAAATTATGGATGAGTTATGACTAAACTAGGTGGATGAGTTGGTTCGGTGACAGGAACAAGCCGATTCGATTTTGGTTCAGGTCCGAATCCAGATCTGGTCTATCAGTGCATACAAACATAAACTGCTTAGCCTGGCGGGGGCGATGTTCCAAGTGCCGTTCTCGTTCATCATATTTTGGATAACGCAGCCTCGGGCTCTGGCATTATACATGGAAACGCAAATCGATTACACCCCGCCCCGGACGAGGCAAAACGCTGGTGCACGTGACCGTGACGCCGGAAATGACGTTGCTGACACCACCCAGTCGTAGCTATGGTGACGCCGGAAAGGACGTTACTGAGACACTCGGTCTTAACCCTGGTGGAGCTCCGTACTAAAGCACGCGAGGAAATTGTGAGACTGAGATTTTATATACACATACACCTTAGAAAAGCTTTTTTTATACACATTCACTTCATTCAGAAGTTCAAAAAGATGCGATTACAAATCTCCCCTCACCCTCCCCACAACCCCTCCACCCTCTCCCCCCTCCACAACCCCTCCACCCTCTCCCCCCCTCCCACACACTCCGCTTGGTCACTTGCATAATATTTAGCCATATTTACCCATATTTACTGGCATAACATTCACTCATAATTCATATTTACCCATAAATCATATTTACCCCTGCTATCGAAGGTGGGTGAAGGATGTGTTATGTGTCTGTGTCTGTGTTACCCATGTCTGTTTGTCTGTGAACAAGATATCTCAAAAAGTTGTGGGCGGATTTGGACGGAATCTGTCGGAGAGGTAGCATATGTCATATATGACAAGGACGAAATGATTCGATTTTGGTGAAGATCCGGACCCGGCTGCTATCATTTTTTAAGTGATTCTTCACCATTGGGAGATAGGGCCAAAAACGATACATAGCGGGATATCTCAAAATGTTGTGGACAGATTTGGACGAAACTTGGTGGACTGGTTGGGTGTCTGACAAGAAAGAAGTGATTCAATTTTGATGACGTTTCGAATCCGGATCCGGATCAGATAATTTTAAAGTGATTTTTCACCATTGAGTTGTCGGGCTAAAATCGATATATAACACGATATCTCATTGCCCGCCGATGTCACTCTCCGAAGTATTATTTGTGCACATTTACCTCAGAAGTGCATTTGTACACAATGCACGCGGTGCAGCATCAGCGGACGCCAAAGGATATGTTGTCCATCGCCCCCTCCCAATACAGTGTCTATGAGCTGCACGGCGGTATTGCCGGACGCCGAAGGCCGAAGGTGCCCCGGCAATGCCGCGCTGGAGGATATTTATTTATTTGAAGTGGGGGCGATGTACTTTGAATGTGTCTATGCTTGTATGTTATATTTTTAGTTCCCCTGTCGTATAAATATACCTATGAAATAGCTAATTGATATCTCAAAAGTTACATCTGCGATTTGCAAATAAATACAGTTGTGTAAATAATATTCAAGCGGTTGGAACTGCTCGAATGATTAGTTCAATTGTTTCAATGTTGTTCTTAATGGAAAATATTGTTTTTTGGTGATGAGAATATTCACTTTTTCTTTGCAGGTGCAGTTTTGTACTTGTTTGCCGAACAGTTGTTTGCCGAACGCTTGACATCACCTGCTGACTTTGGTGAGAGTTTTTAGATCTGCTGTGGTGATAGTCAGCAGAGCTTTTCCGATACTCATTCGTCCGGCATCGTCTGTCATCTGTCTGCCGGTGTCTTATCAACTTTTTTCAAAGTGTATCTTCTCAAAGAGCTCATTGTGGATTCTTTCAATACTTGTTACACTGATTGTATGGGCTCCTCCCCTCAAAGTAGTAGATAATTTTTGGAATTTGTCTGTTTTTGAATTTTCTGAAACTTCAAATTGGACTTTATCATTGGAATTTCAAACTCTATCATTTCTCGAAAATCATCTTTTCTAATCATGCATGTAGCAGGTTTAGGACCTTACTAGGTACCCAAGCAGTATGGGTGCTGTTGAATCATCCAAAGGGACAGAACATGGTACGAATGCTACACATTCGTACAGATCCAAAGGGCCAATTTTAGGGCGGTTTATATGATCTAAAATGACAGTTTTGGGGGCAAAGTTACCATTACTTCTGCAGGCTTAATTATTAGGTATAACATGTTTGTGGTATAGGGCAATGAAAGAAATCATATCTGATTTTCCTATAAACCGGATACAGCAGACTAACTGGAGGGCCGTGTGTTCAAACCCAGGCCCGGCATGAAGCAAGTTTTGTTTTTCATCCTGGTTGAAAAATTGAGGTTTTCCCTACTGAACCATGTTTACTGAATTCTGAATTCACAATTGTGTCACCCGATGCAAGGGCGTTAGATGACGGGTAGAATTGCCTTCGTCCAAACGTCGTAAAATAAATACCAATTCAGAAATTAATATAAACTTACAAATATTCTTATTTGTGTTTTTTTTCTCTTTTCAGGTGCTGTTCCTGGTATCAGTCTTCATATCGTTATCACGCGTGGTCCTGCCATTATCAAACTCCATCGCACCTCATCAAAAAGAGAAAAGTCACCAAAATCCATAGCAAATTTCACATCATCTTTGTCCTAAACAAAAGGTTTAAAGAAAAACGAAAAGTTACGAAAAAAACCGACTTTAAATAAAGTCTGATTTTGTTGATTTACTGCACAAATTACATTTTAAGCACACATCGATATAAATATCTTCCAATTTTTTTGTAAATTCGGAAGTTTATCATGGGTAAACCAAAAGGCAAAAGCACTGCTCAAAGAAGAGAAGAGTCTAAGTTAAGAATGAGAAAATCGCGTGAGAATGAAACACCAGAGAAGAGAAAACTGAGGCAGAACACAGATCAAGGGAAACATACAGAATCAAGGGAAAACGAAACAACAGAGAAGAGAAAACTGAGGCAGAACACAGATCAAGGGAAACATACAGAATCAAGGGAAAACGAAACAACAGAGAAGAGAAAACTGAGGCAGAACACAGATCAAGAGAAACATACAGAATCAAGGGAAAACGAAACAACAGAGAAGAGAAAACTGAGGCAGAACACAGATCAAGAGAAACATACAGAATCAAGGGAAAACGAAACAACAGAGAAGAGAAAACTGAGGCAGAACACAGATCAAGAGAAACACACAGAATCAAGGGAAAACGAAACAACAGAGAAGAGAAAACTGAGGCAGAACACAGATCAAGGGAAACACACAGAATCAAGGGAAAACGAAACAACAGAGAAGAGAAAACTGAGGCAGAACACAGATCAAGAGAAACATACAGAATCAAGGGAAAACGAAACAACAGAGAAGAGAAAACTGAGGCAGAACACAGATCAAGAGAAACATACAGAATCAAGGGAAAACGAAACAACAGAGAAGAGAAAACTGAGGCAGAACACAGATCAAGAGAAACATACAGAATCAAGGGAAAATGAAACAACAGAGAAGAGAGTTAAAAGACAGAGAACAGTGAAAAGTTCAATGCAACACATTCGTGAGGTTGAAACACCAGAGAAGAGAAAACTGAGGCAGAACACAGATCAAGAGAAACATACAGAATCAAGGGAAAACGAAACAACAGAGAAGAGAAAACTGAGGCAGAACACAGATCAAGAGAAACATACAGAATCAAGGGAAAACGAAACACCAGAGAATAGAAAACAGAGACAGGAAAATGTGAAAAAATCAATGAGAATCATTAGAGAAGTGAAGAATAACATAATCCCAGAAAATGAAACAGTGATTTCAGAGTTTTTGAAAAATGTTAAGGATTCTGCAAATTATATATGTTGTTCATGTCACCGTTTAATGTACAGAATGACAGTTATACACTTGAATGAAGATAGATACAAGAAGTGTTCCAGCAGTTTGTTCAATGATGTACTTTCATATAGATTAAAGTCGCATGATGGCCAAGAGTGGATATGTAGAACATGTGATTTGACTCTGAAGACAGGAAAAATGCCTGCACAATCAAAGGCTAATAACTTGTCGCTACAACAACAGCCACGTGAACTGAAAGACCTAAATGCGCTGGAACTAAGATTGATATCGCAAAGAATCCCATTCATGAAAATGGTTGGTTTACCAAGAGGAAAACAACATGGTATACATGGTCCTGCAGTTAACGTGCCATCAAAATTAGATGCTGTTTGTAAACTGTTCCCACGATTGCCATCTGAATCACAGATAGTGCCCATGAAGTTGAAACGGAGTCTGAAACATTCCTCTCATTATATGTATGATTATGTACATGCTGATAGAGTTTTGAATGCTTTGCGCAGGTTAAAGTTAGACAACCCTCATTACACAAATATTGAAATCAATGAAAACTGGGCCTGTGATGCTGCACATGATGACGTTGAGCTTTGGCAAGCAATTAGCTGTGATGATCCTAGCTTGAAGAAACGAAAACAAAGTTCGTGTGAAACACAATCAACACCTGGCTCTACTGACCATAGTTCAGAAAGTGTAGCACAGGGCTGTTCAGAAGAAAAACAACCAACATTTGTGATTGATGTATCAATGTCAGATCTGCCACAACATTGTCAGACAGACTATGCAAAGTTGAATGTCTTAGCTAGGAAAAACAGGATGAATATTGTTGACGTTCCACGTGATGGCAATTGTATGTTCTATTCTGTTTGTTACCACCTTGACAGGCTAGGAGTGACTACATGTAACCCAGTTTTGTTGCGTGAACAAGTTGCTGATTTCATGACCACAAATGCTGAGAATTATCGTGACTTTATATCAGCCAGGATAGCAACAGAAAATTTGTCTAATGCTGATACTGAGCAACCAACGGAACATGATAGAGCTATCAGGGAAATACTGGATATCGAAACACAAAGAGAGTTGCAATGGATAAGGTACATTGATGAAGTTCAATATGGAAATCAATGGGGAGACCACGTAACACTACAGGCACTGGCAGATATGTTTTCATTCACTGTTTATGTTCATGCAACGTCAAGCTCTACCATGCACACTGTATGTTCCAGATATCACAGTGATAAGGAATTTCATCTTGGATTGATTGGTCAATCTCACTATGTTGTGTTTGAGCCATACTCTGTATGCGATGGTACAAGTGTATCCTTGTCAAATGACGAAGTGCTTGAAAAACATGTTAATATGTCTGACACGAGTAGAGTGGCATCATCTTTGGAGACTGAAACGTGTGATGGAAAGACAACTGTGACTAAGGAAAACACAGAAAGTGATGACTCTGATGAGGAACTAGTTGCTGAAGATGAGCATGCTTTTGAAGAAGCTTCTAAAGTTTGCGGCTTGCCATATGAAACCAGCATGATGAATGAAAATCCAGAATTAGTAAACAAATTGATAAGTGTTGCACCAGGAGATAACGAGAAGCCAATGCCACTTCTGAGTGATCCTAATTTTGAGGAATTGTCACATCCAGATAAATATCCAGATGGATCAAATGCACTGACAACTGATCGACCAATTCATTTAACTCCACGAAAATACTTCAACCAAAGACTACTTGATGTAGATGGACGATTTGCGAAATCAATTGAATATCTCCTTAGTGCACAATATGCTACTGAAAGCAAACAAGTTCAGAGTGATATCAATCACTTCATGTTTCGTAGAGCTAGTGGCAAACACTTTCGTGGCAAAAGACTCACAGCTGGTATGGTGAAAAGTGTTGAACACATGAGTAGACTTATACAATCTGACCATGCATATAGAATCCTGAAGAATGTTAGAGGGACACAGGCCTACTTTCAAACTGTATTTTATGATGTACTCGCCATGGTTCGACAAGTAGGTAATCCTACATGGTTTTTCACAGTATCTGCTGCCGACATGCAATGGCCTGATGTAATTCAACCAATAGCTCGACAGTATGGTACAATACTGAGTGACGATGATGTGAAAATTATGTCATTTGCAGATAGATCAATGTGGTTGAGATCAAACCCTGTCACTGCTGCACGCCAGTTTCAATACAGATTAGAGCTTTTGTTCAGAGATGTACTGAAATCGAATGCTCATCCGCTAGGTGAGATTGTTGACTATGTGATCCGTATAGAATTTCAAGCTCGTGGATCTCCTCATGCTCACACATTACTTTGGGTAAAAAATGCACCAAAATTAGATGTTGCATCTGATGAAGCTGTTGCATCTTTCATGGACAAACATGTATCTTGTGCTCTGCCAGATGATGATCCTGTGCTACACACATTAGTTGAAAGGTTGCAAGTCCATAGTCACTCGTCTTACTGTAGAAAAAAGGGTTGTTGTCGATTCAAATACCCAAAACCACCGAGTTCAAGAACTATCATTGCCAGAGAACCAGATGAACAAAATTCAAAACTGGTCAAGGAAAGTGCCAAGTGTGTTCTCAGCAAAGTGAAAGAGGTATTGTCCGATGAAAGTACCCCAAAGAATGTTAGTATGACAAAACTGTTGGATATGGCGAATGTACCAGAAGAACTTTATGCAAATGCGTTGCCAGTTTCTGAGAAAGGCAAACATATACTGCTGAGGAGAAACCCTTCTGAAGTTAATGTTAATCCATACAATCCTACTGTATTGAAAGCATGGCAAGCAAACATTGATATCCAGTTCATTGTTGATGCATATGCATGTGTTATGTATGTAGCTGCTTACATGACCAAGAATGAAAAAGGTGTAGGAGAGCTATTGAAACAAGTGTGCAAAGAATACAAAGATCAGGACATCAAAACAATGTTGAGACGTGTGGGATCAGTATTCTTGAACCATCGTGAAGTAAGTGCACAAGAAGCTGTGTATCGAATTTTGTCAATGCCAATGAAGAAATTCAGTAGACAGGTGTTGTTTGTCAATACTGATGCAAAAACAGAACGATCAGCTGTGCTGAAACCACAAAAAGAGCTTGATGATCTGGATGATGGAGATGAGGATATATTCCAAAGTAACATCATCATAAGATATGCTTCAAGACCTAACATATTGGAAAACCTGTGCCTTGCTGATTTTGCTGCCAATTATACGGTTAGTCATTGTGACAGAGGTGAAGAGATAGATGACAGTGTTCCTGTGGTATTAGAAATGGATCAAGAACAGGCAGGATTAGCTGACAGAGATAGACTCCCGAAGTACATCAAGTTGAAAGATGGCAAAGGAACAATGCATAAACGTCGATGTGAAGCAGTAATTCGATTTAGAAAGTTTAGTTTTGAAAAAGACTCCAGTAACTTCTATCGAGCAAAACTGATGCTATATTTACCATGGAGAAATGAGGATGTTGATCTGACTGCAGGCTTTCCTGATTATGCTTCTCATTATTTTGCCGTTGCCGATGCCATATGTGAAAATGAGGCAAAATTCACACAAAATTTGGAACTAATCGATCAAGCTATGCATGATCATGCAGAATATGGACCACCGGAACACGCATGGGCAAACATTGCACCCGGTGCTGAGCATAACAATTTGCAAGATATAAATGAAGACATTGATGTGGAGAGGGATATTGACCAGGAAGATCTTGATGCAAATGCCAACATGATTGAATCGCCAAAATGTATCCAGACATCAGAACTTGTAGCACGTTATCAAGCTGAAGCTGACCGAGAGCTTATGTCACCCTCAGAATATCGAAAAATGATTCGTAGACTCAATGTGAAACAGTCAGAGATCGTTTTTTATCACAGACAGTGGTGCAAAGCTGCCGTAATAGCAATGAAACAGGGTAAAACTGTAAAACCATACAGACTTTTCTTGAGTGGTCCTGGTGGTGTTGGAAAAAGTCATGTGATAAAACTGATACATTCAGACACTAGAAAGTTGTTAGCACTGTCAGGTGGGATAAAACCAACAGATGTCACGGTGTTGTTGACTGCTCCTACAGGAGTTGCTGCATTTAATATTGGAGGAATGACCGTTCACTCAGCGCTGCTTCTCCGAACAACTAAGTATGGGAAAGAAGGTGACCATCTGTCATTTGAGAAACTGAATTCTCTACGATCCAAGCTGGAACATCTGCACTTGGTTATCATTGATGAAATTTCCATGGTTGGATCAGATATGTTGTTGAACATCCACAAGCGTCTAGAGGAAATTAAAGGAGTTACTGGAGATTCAATATATTTTGGTAATGTGTGTATTCTTGCAGTTGGAGATTTGTATCAACTTCCTCCAGTGAGACAGTCACAAATATATCAACCTGTACGTGATCCAGTCGAAAGGTTGAATGGTTGTCTCTGGAAAGAAGAGTTCAAAATACATGAGTTGGATGAAGTTATGCGTCAGAAAGATGACTGTGCATTTGCAGAATTGCTTTGCCGTGTTAGAGTTGGGAAATGTACAAATAGAGATCTGGAGGTATTGAAATCTAGAGAAATCAGTTTAGATGATCCAAATTACCCACACGATGTACTCCACGTATTTGCATTCAACTGTGATGTTGATGACAGGAATATGGCAAAATTGGAGAAACTTGCACCAAGTCCTAAACAGCGTATTTACATTCATGCATCAGATGACAAAACGGACAGCACAGGACAACTAAATTTGGAAAGAATACCAACTTCACAGAAACGTCCTGAAACTGCTGGTCTTCATACGACTCTCATTTTGGCAATTGGTGCACGAGTGATGCTCACATATAATGTGGATACTGGAGATGGACTTGTTAATGGTGTAATTGGAACTGTTGAAAGTATCATAGAAAATACAAACAAAGGAGTTGCTATAGTTCTGGTGAAATTTGACAACGAAAATGTAGGTACAAGTGCTATTTCTGGAAGTCAGTGGAAAGACCGATATCCCAATGCAGTTCCAATCAAAAGACACGAAGGGAAATTTGAAAAAGGAAACAGGAAGGCAGCGCAAATCTCCAGAAGACAATTCCCACTTACACTGGCTTGGGCAGTAACAATTCATAAGTGTCAGGGTCTCACAGTGGATGAAATTGTTGTCAGCATGAAGGGTGCAAAACGATTTGGAAAAGGACAAGCATATGTGGCAGTCAGTCGAGTGAAGACTCTGCTTGGTTTGCATATACTTGACTTTGATTCAGCTGGAATAAAAGCTAATGATAAATTGGAACATGAAATTAATGAAATGCGTGTTAATACATTGTCAATGGAAGAGTTAAATCTTTTGACCTTGCACAAACCTGACTGGATAACAGTGGGTCACTTAAATATCCATTATTTCCTAGAGAAATTAGCAGACCTGATGAGTCATAGAGAAAATCAAATTTTAGCTGAAACAGATGTTATGTGTTTCACTGAAACCTATCTGACAGATGATCATAATGTTGATGAATTTGCTGAGAAATATGGATATACAGTTTTCAGACAAAATATTCCAAGCATGCATGATCATGGTAATTTGCACGGAGTGATGATATGTGCACTGACTGATCTGCAACCTAAAGAACTAGAACTGATATCTGTGAAAGGATTGGAGTCAAAAGCGATAGTTTTAGAAACGCAGAAATCACGTTTTGTTGTTGCTGTAGTTTATAGGAAACCATCATTCCCAATGAAAACCTTCTTGCTACAACTAAGTAGTCTTCTTGATTTGATGCCGTTACATGTGCCAACAATCATACTTGGTGACTTCAATGATGATTTGACAAACGAAAGACAAACAGAGTTGACAAAGCTCATGCAACGCTATGGATTCAAACAATGTATTAACCAGGCAACAACAGATAGAGGTACAATGATAGATCACATATATTTCAATAAAAATGAACCGGAACAAGTTCACATGGACGTGCATGATACGTACTATTCTGATCATGACATGACTTTTGTCACCACAGAGTGTACATGAATGGTTCATGAGACATAAATTGATGTCGTTGTAAGTTGTTATAGCAGATATTCTCCGCAAGCATGACATATATGACAGCATACTATGATTTCAAACAGTACATTACATATCTTAGCCCAGACAGAGCTACATTATCAAATATTTACCTGATTGTAATTAACATCAGTAATTAAATATTGATACATGTGAACTTCCTCCAGTGAGACAGTCACAAGTCTATCAATCTGTATGTGATCCAATAAAGGTTGAATGGTTGTCTCTGGAAAGATGAGTTCAAAATACATGAACAGCAACACTTCAAATTGGATACACTTCTTCATCAGAAGCTATATCAAATTCTCTAGAACTGCTAAACCCAATGGTGTCAATCATGACCAGTGAATGATCTCGTCATCTGAATCTTGTAACACCAATGACCTCTGGTGTGATACTATACTGTATGTGACTTGATTAGTGTTGTACAATGTTGACTACCCTTTGTTAAAATACCTGAAAATGAGTGTGATTTTACATCATTTGTGATTTTACATCATGTGATTTACATTTTACACGTCCAGCATGGTGATTTTAGTTCGGTGGGAATCAGAATATGGTTTTGACATACACTCAATATCACATTTCACATTTCTGGTACAGAGTAGTATGTTGTGCACATGTGTTCTGAGCATCTGTATTAAAGATAGTATCTCATCTTGCATATAATGCACTTGTGTGATCTTACTCTTCACAACCTTTGATTTTCTACTCAGTGCTAGTGGACACAGCCTTCATAACATTCAATCGACTCAGTTGAAAGTTCAATGACATTCTAGAATGGCTGAAACTGGTCAGAAAGTATCTCTAGTATTGTTCTTTGTCAGGTCGATCTTTATTCCTGGATGTGACTTGTTTTTAGTTAAATACCAAAATGAGTGGTGTTTGGATCAAAGATTACAAAGAAATTACGACTGATGAAGCTGAGAACATCTGTTATATTGCAGACAGAGTTAAATGTAATTATGACGTCATAAGGGAGGCACCTATGACGTCATCATTAACATATTTTATTCCCCATGGAGAGTTCTTTACAATGAGCCATGTCTCAATTTTTTCTATTCAGCACTTTTGGAGATATCGAGGTGCAAGGTTTTTTGGTTTTTCCAAGATGGCGGCTGAACCACGTGACCGATGACGTCATCATTAACATATTTTATTCCACATGGAGGATTCTTTACAATTAGCCATGTCTCAATTTTTTCTATTCAGCACTTTTGGACACATAGAGGTGCTAAGTTTTTCGGTTTTTCCAAGATGGCGGCCGAACCACGTGACCGATGATATCATCATTAACATATTTTATTCCCCATGGAGAGTTCTTTACAATGAGCCATGTCTCAATTTTTTCTATTCAGTACTTTCGGAGATATGGAGGTGCAAAGTTTTTCGGTTTTTCCAAGATGGCGGCCGAACCACGTGACTGGTGACGTCATCATTAACATATTTTATTCCCCATGGAGAGTTCTTTACAATGAGCCATGTCTCAATTTTTTCTATTCAGCACTTTTGGAGATATCGAGGTGCAAGGTTTTTTGGTTTTTCCAAGATGGCGGCTGAACCACGTGACCGATGACGTCATCATTAACATATTTTATTCCACATGGAGGATTCTTTACAATTAGCCATGTCTCAATTTTTTCTATTCAGCACTTTTGGACACATAGAGGTGCTAAGTTTTTCGGTTTTTCCAAGATGGCGGCCGAACCACGTGACCGATGATATCATCATTAACATATTTTATTCCCCATGGAGAGTTCTTTACAATGAGCCATGTCTCAATTTTTTCTATTCAGTACTTTCGGAGATATGGAGGTGCTAAGTTTTTCGGTTTTTCCAAGATGGCGGCCGAACCACGTGACCGATGATATCATCAATAACATATTTTATTCCCCATGGAGAGTTCTTTACAATGAGCCATGTCTCAATTTTTTCTATTCAGTACTTTCGGAGATATGGAGGTGCAATTTTTTTCGGTTTTTCCAAGATGGCGGCCGAACCACGTGACTGGTGACGTCATCATTAACATATTTTATTCCCCATGGAGAGTTCTTTACAATGAGCCATGTCTCAATTTTTTCTGTTCAGCACTTTTGGAGATATAGTGGTGCAAAGTTATGCCGTTTTTCCAAGATGGCGGCCGACCACGTGACCGATGGCATCATCATTAACATATTTTATTCCCCATGGAGAGTTCTTTACAATGAGCCATGTCTCAATTTTTTCTATTCAGCACATTCAGAGATATGGAGGTGCAAAATTTTTCGGTTTTTCCAAGATGGCGGCCGAACCACCTGACATATGACGTCATCATTAACAAATTTTATTCCCCATGGAGAGTTCTTTACAATGAGCCATGTCTCAATTTTTTCTGATCAGCACTTTTGGAGATTTCGTGGTGCAAAGTTTTGCCGTTTTTCCAAGATGGCGGCCGACCACGTGACTGATGATGTCATCATTAACATATTTTATTCCCCATCGAGAGTTCTTTACAATGAGCCATGTCTCAATTTTTTCTGTTCAGCACTTTTGGAGATTTCGTGGTGCAAAGTTTTGCCGTTTTTCCAAGATGGCGGCCGACCACGTGACTGATGATGTCATCATTAACATATTTTATTCCCCATGGAGAGTTCTTTACAATGAGCCATGTCTCAATTTTTCTGTTCAGTACTTTCGGAGATATAGAAGTGCAAGGTTTTTCGGTTTTTCCAAGATGGCGGCCGAACCACGTCACCGATGACGTCATCATTAACATATTTTATTTCCCATGGAGAGTTCTTTACAATGAGCCATGTCTCAATTCTTTCTATTCAGCACTTTCGGAGATATGGAGGTGCAATGTTTTTCGGTTTTTCCAAGATGGCGGCCGAACCACGTAACCGATGGCATCATCATTAACATAGTTTATTCCCCGTGGAGACTTCTTTACAATGAGCCATGGCTCAATTTTTTCTGTTCAGCACTTTTGGAGATATAGTGGTGCAAAGTTTTGCCGTTTTTCCAAGATGGCCGCCGACCACGTGACATATGACGCCATCATTAACATATTTTATTCACCATGGAGAGTTCTTTACAATGAGCCATGTCTCAATTTTTTCTGTTCAGCACTTTTGGAGATATAGTGGAGCAAAGTTTTGCCGTTTTTCCAAGATGGCGGCCGACCACGTGACTGATGACATCATCATTAACATATTTTATTCCCCATGGAGAGTTCTTTGCAATGAGCCATGTCTCAATTTTTTCTGTTCAGTACTTTCGGAGATATAGCAGTGCAAATATTTTCGGTTTTTCCAAGATGGCGGCCGAACCACGTGACTGATGACGTCATCATTAACATATTTTGTTCACCATCGGGAGTTCTTTACAATGAGCCATGTCTCAATTTTTTTCTGTTCAGCACTTTTGGAGATATAGTGGTGCAAATTTTTGCCGTTTTTCCAAGATGGCGGCCGAACCACGTGACCGATGACGACATCATTAACATATTTTATTCCCCCTGGAGAGTTCTTTCCAATGAGCCATGTCTCAATTTTTTCTGTTCAGCACTTTTGGAGATAGAGGTGCAACGTTTTTCGGATTTTCCAAGATGGCGGCCGAACCACGTGACCGATGACGTCATCATTAACTTATTTTATTCCCCCTGGAGAGTTCTTTCCAATGAGCCATGTCTCAATTTTTTCTATTCAGCACTTTCGGAGATATGGAGGTGAATTTTTTTCCCGTTTTTCCAAGATGGCGGCCGCACCACGTGACCGATGACGTCATCA
This sequence comes from Myxine glutinosa, assembly GCF_964187855.1. Lineage (NCBI taxonomy): Eukaryota > Metazoa > Chordata > Myxini > Myxiniformes > Myxinidae > Myxine > Myxine glutinosa. Next base: position 78,723,979 of record NC_136266.1, on the reverse strand, counting down.
TTAACATATTTTATTCCACATGGAGAGTTCTTGACAATGAGCCATGTCTCAATTTTTTCTATTCAGCACTTTCGGAGATATGGAGGTGCTAGGTTTTTCGGTTTTTCGAAGATGGCAGCCGACCACGCGACTGATGACGTCATCATTAACATATTTTATTCCCCATGGAGAGTTCTTTACAATGAGCCATGTCTCAATTTTTTCTGTTCAGCACTTTTGGAGATATAGTGGTGCAAAGTTTTGCCGTTTTTCCAAGATGGCGGCCGACCACGTGACATATGACGTCATCATTAACATATTTTATTCCCCATGGAGAGTTCTTTACAATGAGCCATGTCTCAATTTTTTCTGTTCAGCACTTTTGGAGATATAGTGGCGCAACGTTTTGCCGTTTTTCCAAGATGGCGACCGAACCACGTGACTGATGACGTCATCATTTACATATTTTATTCCCCATGGAGAGTTCTTTACAATGAGCCATGTCTCAATTTTTTCTGTTCAGTACTTTCGGAGATATAGAGGTGCAAGGTTTTTCAGTTTTTCCAAGATGGCGGCCGAACCACGTCACCGATGACGTCATCAATTGGGCACAGTCTATTCCAGGGCAAGACCAATATGTGTGCAAAGTTTGGCGATTCGCCGTGCAACGGTGTAGACGCAGTGCTGCAAACAGACAGACAGACAGACAGACAGACAGACAGACAGACAAACAGACAGACAAACGAACAGATCAACATACTTGCCGGAAAAATTTTTCCGGCAAGTAACAAACAGACAAATGAAAAATCGGTCAGAGACCGAGGACTTGCCGGAATTTACTTTTTTATCGGCCATTTAGGACAAATATGGCGGCTGAACCACCTGACCGATGACATCATCATTAACATATTTTATTCCCCCTGGAGAGTTCTTTCCAATGAGCCATGTCTCAATTTTTTCTGTTCAGCACTTTTGGAGATAGAGGTGCAACGTTTTTCGGATTTTCCAAGATGGCGGCCGAACCACGTGACCGATGACGTCATCATTAACATATTTTATTCCCCCTGGAGAGTTCTTTCCAATGAGCCATGTCTCAATTTTTTCTATTCAGCACTTTCGGAGATATGGAGGTGATTTTTTTTCCCGTTTTTCCAAGATGGCGGCCGCACCACGTGACCGATGGCGTCATCATTAACATATTTTATTCCACATGGAGAGTTCTTGACAATGAGCCATGTCTCAATTTTTCCTATTCAGCACTTTCGGAGATATGGAGGTGCTAGGTTTTTCGGTTTTTCCAAGATGGCGGCCGACCACGCGACTGATGACGTCATCATTAACATATTTTATTCCCCATGGAGAGTTCTTTACAATGAGCCATGTCTCAATTTTTTCTGTTCAGCACTTTTGGAGATATAGTGGCGCAACGTTTTGCCGTTTTTCCAAGATGGCGACCGAACCACATGACTGATGACGTCATCATTTACATATTTTATTCCCCATGGAGAGTTCTTTACAATGAGCCATGTCTCAATTTTTTCTGTTCAGTACTTTCGGAGATATAGAGGTGCAAGGTTTTTCGGTTTTTCCAAGATGGCGGCCGAACCACGTCACCGATGACGTCATCAATTGGGCACAGTCTATTCCAGGGCAAGACGAATATGTGTGCAAAGTTTGGCGATTCTCCGTGCAACGGTGTAGACGCAGTGCTGCAAACAGACAGACAAACAGACAGACAAACAGACAAACAGACAAACAGACAAACAAACGAACAGATCAACATACTTGCCGGAAAATTTTTCCGGCAAGTAACAAACGAACAGATCAACATACTTGCCGGAAAAATTTTCCGGCAAGTAACGAACAGATCAACATACTTGCCGGAAAATTTTTCCGGCAAGTAACAAACAGATGAAAAATCGGTCAGAGACCGAGGACTTGCCGGAATTTACTTTTTTATTGGCCATTGAGGACAAATATGGTGGTCGAACCACGTGACCGATGACGTCATCATTAACATATTTTATTCCCCATGGGGAGTTCTTTACAATGAGCCATGTCTCAATTTTTTCTGTTCAGCACTTTTGGAGATAGAGTGGAGCAAAGTTTTGCCGTTTTTCCAAGATGGCGGCCGAATCACGTGACGAATGACGTCATCATTAACATATTTTATTCCCCATGGAGAGTTCTTTACAATGAGGCATGTCTCAATTTTTTCTATTCAGCACTTTTGGACACATAGAGGTGCTAAGTTTTTCGGTTTTTCCAAGATGGCGGCCGAACCACTTCACCGATGACGTCATCAATTGGGCACAGTCTATTCCAGGGCAAGACCAATATGTGTGCAAAGTTTGGCGATTCTCCGTGCAACGGTGTAGACGCAGTGCTGCAAACAGACAGACAAACAGACAAACAGATGAAAAATCGGTCAGAGACCGAGGACTTGCCGGAATTTACTTTTTTATCGGCCATTTAGGACAAATATGGCGGCTGAACCACCTGACCGATGCTATCATCATTAACATATTTTATTCCCCACGGAGAGTTCTTTACAATGAGCCATGTCTCAATTTTTTCTGTTCAGCACTTTTGGAGATAGAGGTGCAACGTTTTTCGGATTTTCCAAGATGGCGGCCGAACCACGTGACCGATGACGACATCATTAACATATTTTATTCCCCCTGGAGAGTTCTTTCCAATGAGCCATGTCTCAATTTTTTCTGTTCAGCACTTTTGGAGATAGAGGTGCAACGTTTTTCGGATTTTCCAAGATGGCGGCCGAACCACGTGACCGATGACGTCATCATTAACATATTTTATTCCCCCTGGAGAGTTCTTTCCAATGAGCCATGTCTCAATTTTTTCTATTCAGCACTTTCGGAGATATGGAGGTGAATTTTTTTCCCGTTTTTCCAAGATGGCGGCCGCACCACGTGACCGATGACGTCATCATTAACATATTTTATTCCACATGGAGAGTTCTTGACAATGAGCCATGTCTCAATTTTTTCTATTCAGCACTTTCGGAGATATGGAGGTGCTAGGTTTTTCGGTTTTTCCAAGATGGCGGCCGAACCACGTGACATATGACGTCATCATTAACATATTTTATTCCCCATTGAGAGTTCTTTACAATGAGCCATGTCTCAATTTTTTCTGTTCAGCACATTTGGAGATATAGTGGTGCACAGTTTTGCTGTTTTACCAAGATGGCGGCCGACCACGTGACTGATGAAGTCATCATTAACATATTTTATTCCCCATGGAGAGTTCTTTACAATGAGCCATGTCTCAATTTTTTCTGTTCAGCACATTTGGAGATATAGTGGTGCAAAGTTTTGCCGTTTTTCCAAGATGGCGGCCGACCACGTGACTGATGATGTCATCATTAACATATTTTATTCCCCATGGAGAGTTCTTTACAATGAGCCATGTCTCAATTTTTTCTGTTCAGTACTTTCGGAGATATAGAAGTGCAAAGTTTTTCGGTTTTTCCAAGATGGCGGCCGAACCACGTCACCGATGACGTCATCAATTGGGCACAGTCTATTCCAGGGCAAGACCAATATGTGTGCAAAGTTTGGCGATTCTACGTGCAACGGTGTAGACGCAGTGCTGCAAACAGACAGACAAACAGACAGACAGACAGACAGACAGACAAACAAACGAACAGATCAACATACTTGCCGGAAAATTTTTCCGGCAAGTAATGAAAAATCGGTCAGAGACCGAGGACTTGCCGGAATTTACTTTTTTATCGGCCATTTAGGACAAATATGGCGGCTGAACCACCTGACCGATGACATCATCATTAACATATTTTATTCCCCACGGAGAGTTCTTTACAATGAGCCATGTCTCAATTTTTTCTGTTCAGCACTTTTGGAGATAGAGGTGCAACGTTTTTCGGATTTTCCAAGATGGCGGCCGAACCACGTGACCGATGACGACATCATTAACATATTTTATTCCCCCTGGAGAGTTCTTTCCAATGAGCCATGTCTCAATTTTTTCTGTTCAGCACTTTTGGAGATAGAGGTGCAACGTTTTTCGGATTTTCCAAGATGGCGGCCGAACCACGTGACCGATGACGTCATCATTAACATATTTTATTCCCCCTGGAGAGTTCTTTCCAATGAGCCATGTCTCAATTTTTTCTATTCAGCACTTTCGGAGATATGGAGGTGAATTTTTTTCCCGTTTTTCCAAGATGGCGGCCGCACCACGTGACCGATGACGTCATCATTAACATATTTTATTCCACATGGAGAGTTCTTGACAATGAGCCATGTCTCAATTTTTTCTATTCAGCACTTTCGGAGATATGGAGGTGCTAGGTTTTTCGGTTTTTCCAAGATGGCGGCCGAACCACGTGACATATGACGTCATCATTAACATATTTTATTCCCCATTGAGAGTTCTTTACAATGAGCCATGTCTCAATTTTTTCTGTTCAGCACATTTGGAGATATAGTGGTGCACAGTTTTGCTGTTTTACCAAGATGGCGGCCGACCACGTGACTGATGACGTCATCATTAACATATTTTATTCCCCATGGAGAGTTCTTTACAATGAGCCATGTCTCAATTTTTTCTGTTCAGCACATTTGGAGATATAGTGGTGCAAAGTTTTGCCGTTTTTCCAAGATGGCGGCCGACCACGTGACTGATGATGTCATCATTAACATATTTTATTCCCCATGGAGAGTTCTTTACAATGAGCCATGTCTCAATTTTTTCTGTTCAGTACTTTCGGAGATATAGAAGTGCAAAGTTTTTCGGTTTTTCCAAGATGGCGGCCGAACCACGTCACCGATGACGTCATCAATTGGGCACAGTCTATTCCAGGGCAAGACCAATATGTGTGCAAAGTTTGGCGATTCTCCGTGCAACGGTGTAGACGCAGTGCTGCAAACAGACAGACAAACAGACAAACAGACAGATGAAAAATCGGTCAGAGACCGAGGACTTGCCGGAATGTACTTTTTTATCGGCCACTTAGGACAAATATGGCGGCCGAACCACGTGACCGATGACGTCATCATTAACATATTTTATTCCCCATGGAGAGTTCTTTACAATGAGCCATGTCTCAATTTTTTCTATTCAGCACTTTCGGAGATGTGGAGGTTTCGGTTTTTCCAAGATGGCGGCCGAACCACGTGACATATGATGTCATCATTAACAAATTTTATTCCCCATGGAGAGGTCTTTACAATGAGCCATGTCTCAATTTTTTCCATTCTGCACTTTTGGAGATATAGTGGTGCAAAGTTTTTGCCGTTTTTCCAAGATGGCGGCCGAACCACGTGACCGATGGCATCATCATTAACATATTTTATTCCCCATGGAGAGGTCTTTACAATGAGCCATGTCTCAATTTTTTCTGTTCAGCACTTTTGGAGATATAGTGGTGCAAACTTTTGCCGTTTTTCCAAGATAGCGGCCGACCACGTGACATATGACATCATTAACATATTTTATTCCCCATGGAGAGTTTTTTACAATGAGCCATGTCTCAATTTTTTCTGTTCAGCACTTTTGGAGATTTCGTAGTGCAAAGTTTTGCTGTTTTTCCAAGATGGCGGCCGACCACGTGACTGATGACGTCATCATTAACATATTTTATTCCCCATGGAGAGTTCTGCACAATGAGCCATGTCTCAATTTTTTCTGTTCAGTACTTTCGGAGATATAGCGGTGCAAATTTTTTCGGTTTTTCCAAGATGGCGGCCAAACCACGTGACCGATGACATCATCATTTGGGCACAGTATATTAGAGGGCAAGCCAAATACGTGTGCAAAGTTTGGCGATTCTACGTGCAACGGTGTGGACGTAGTGCTGCAAACAGACAAACAGACAAACAGACAAACAGACAGACAAACAGATGAAAAATCGGTCAGAGACCGAGGACTTGCCGGAATGTACTTTTTTATCGGCCATTTTGGACAAATATGGCGGTCGAAACACGTGAACGATGACGTCATCAATAACATATTTTATTCCCCATGGAGAGTTCTTTACAATGAGCCATGTCTCAATTTTTTCTGTTCAGTACTTTCGGAGATATAGAGGTGCAAATTTATTCGGTTTTTCCAAGATGGCGGCCGAACCACGTGACCTATGACGTCATCATTAACATATTTTATTCCCCATGGAGAGTTCTTTACAATGAGCCATGTCTCAATTTTTTCTGTTCAGCACTTTTGGAGATTTCGTGGTGCAAAGTTTTGCCGTTTTTCCAAGATGGCGGCCGAACCACGTGACCTATGACGTCATCATTAACATGTTTTATTCCCAATGGAGAGTTCTTTACAATGAGCCATGGCTCAATTTTTTCTGTTCAGCACATTGAGATATCGAGGTGCAAAATTTTTCGGTTTTTCCAAGATGGCGGCCGAACCACGTGACTGATGACGTCATCATTTGGGCACAGTATATTAGAGGGCAAGACCAATATGTGTGCCAAGTTTGGCGATTCTACGTGCAACGGTGTAGACGTAGTGCTGCAAACAGACAAACAGACAAACAGACAAACAGACAAACGAACAGATCAACATACTTGCCGGAAAAATTTTTCCGGCAAGTAATGAAAAATCGGTCAGAGACCGAGGACTTGCCGGAATGTACTTTTTTATCGGCCATTTAGAACAAATATGGCGGCCGAACCACGTGATAGATGACAGCATCATTAACATATTTTATTCCCCATGGAGAGTTCTTTACAATGAGCCATGTCTCAATTTTTTCCATTCTGCACTTTTGGAGATATAGTGGTGCAAAGTTTTCCCGTTTTTCCAAGATGGCGGCCGAACCACGTGACCGATGGCATCATCATTAACATATTTTATTCCCCATGGAGAGTTCTTTACAATGAGCCATGTCTCAATATTTTCTATTCAGCACTTTCAGAGATATGGAGGTGCAAACATTTTCGGTTTTCCCAAGATGGCGGCCGAACCACGTGACATATGACGTCATCATTAACATATTTTATTCCCCATGGAGTTCTTTACAATGAGCCATGTCTCAATTTTTTCTGTTCAGCACTTTTGGAGATATCGTGGTGCAAAGTTTTGCCGTTTTTCCAAGATGGCGGCCGACCACGTGACTGATGACGTCATCATTCACATATTTTATTCCCCATGGAGAGTTCTTTACAATGAGCCATGTCTCAATTTTTTATATTCAGTACTTTCAGAGATATGGAGGTGCAAAGCTTTGCCGTTTTTCCAAGATGGCGGCCGACCACGTGACTGATGACGTCATCATTAACACATTTTATTCCCCATGGAGAGTTCTTTACAATGAGCCATGTCTCAATTTTTTCTGTTCAGTACTTTCGGAGATATGGAGGTGCAAAGTTTTTCGGCTTTTCCAAGATGGCGGCCGAACCACGTGACCGATGACGTCATAAATTGGGCACAGTCTATTCCAGGGCAAGACGAATATGTGTGCAAAGTTTGGCGATTCTCCGTGCAACGGTGTAGACGCAGTGCTGCAAACAGACAGACAGACAAACAGACAGACAGACAAACGAACAGATCAACATACTTGCCGGAATTTTTTCCGGCAAGTAACAAATGGAAAATCGGTCAGAGACCGAGGACTTGCCGGAATTTACTTTTTTGTCGGCCATTTAGGACAAATATGGCGGCTGAACCACGTGACCGGTGACGTCATCATTAACATGTTTTATTCCCCATGGAGAGTTCTTTCCAATGAGCCATGTCTCATTTTTTCTATTCAGCACTGGAGGTGCAAAGTTTTTCGGTTTTTCCAAGATGGCGGCCGGACCACATGACCGATGACATCATCATTAACATGTTGTATTCCGCATGGAGAGTTCTTTACAATGAGCCATGTCTCAATTTTTTCTGTTCAGCACTTTTGGAGAAATGGTGGTGCAAAGTTTTGCCGTTTTTCCAAGATGGCAGCTGACCACGTGACTGATGACGTCATCATTAACATATTTTATTCCCCATGGAGAGTTCTTTACAATGATCCATGTCTCAATTTTTTCTGTTCAGCACTTTTGGAGAGATAGTGGTGCAAAGTTTTGCCGTTTTTCCAAGATGGCGGCCGACCACGTGACATATGACGTCATCATTAACATATTTTATTCCCCATGGAGAGTTCTTTACAATGAGCCATGTCTCAATTTTTTCTGTTCAGCACTTTTGGAGATATGGTGGTGCAAAGTTTTGCCGTTTTTCCAAGATGGCGGCTGACCACGTGACTGATGACGTCATCATTAACATATTTTATTCCCCATGGAGAGTTCTTTACAATGATCCATGTCTCAATTTTTTCTGTTCAGCACTTTTGGAGATATAGTGGTGCAAAGTTTTGCCGTTTTTCCAAGATGGCGGCCGACCACGTGACATATGACGTCATCATTAACATATTTTATTCCCCATGGAGAGTTCTTTACAATGAGCCATGTCTCAATTTTTTCTGTTCAGCACTTTTGGAGATATAGTGGCGCAACGTTTTGCCGTTTTTCCAAGATGGCGGCCGACCACGTGACTGATGACGTCATCATTAACATATTTTATTCCCCATGGAGAGTTCTTTACAATGAGCCATGTCTCAATTTTTTCTGTTCAGTACTTTTGGAGATATAGAGGTGCAAAGTTTTGCCGTTTTTCCAAGATGGCGGCCGAACCACGTCACCGATGACGTCATCAATTGGGCACAGTCTATTCCAGGGCAAGACCAATATGTGTGCAAAGTTTGGCGATTCTACGTGCAACGGTGTAGACGCAGTGCTGCAAACAGACAGACAAACAGACAGACAGACAGACAGACAGACAAACAAACGAACAGATCAACATACTTGCCGGAATTTTTTCCGGCAAGTAATGAAAAATCGGTCAGAGACCGAGGACTTGCCGGAATTTACTTTTTTATCGGCCGTCTAGGACAAATATGGCGGCCGAACCATGTGATCAATGACGTCATCATTAACATATTTTATTCCCCATGGAGAGTTCTTTACAATGAGCCATGTCTCAAATTTTTCAATTCAGCACATTCAGAGATATGGAGGTGCAAAATTTTTCGGTTTTTCCAAGATGGCGGCCGAACCACGTGACCTATGACGTCATCATTAACATATTTTATTTCCCATGGACATTTCTTTCCAATGAGCCATGTCTCAATTTTTTCTGTTCAGCACTTTCGGAGATATAGAGGTGCAAAGCTTTTCCAAGATGGCGGCCGAACCACGTGACCGATGACGCCATCATTAACATTTTTTATTCCACATGGAGAGTTCTTTACAATGAGCCATGTCTCAATTTTTTCTATTCAGTACTTTCAGAGATATGGAGGTGCAAAGTTTTGCCGTTTTTCCAAGATGGCGGCCAAACCACGTGACCGATGACGTCATCATTAACATATTTTATTCCCCATGGAGAGTTCTTCACAATGAGCCATGTCTCAATTTTTTCTATTCAGCACTTTTGGAGATATGGAGGTGCAAAATTTTTCGGTTTTTCCAAGATGGCGGCCGAACCACGTGACCTATGACGTCAACATTAACATTTTATTCCCCATGGAGAGTTCTTTACAATGAGCCGTCTCAATTTTTTCTGTTCAGCACTTTCAGAGATATGGAGGTGCAAAGTTTTTCGGTTTTTCCAAGATGGCGGCCGCACCACGTGACCGATGACGTCATCAATTGGGCACAGTCTATTCCAGGTCAAGACAAATACGTGTGCAAAGTTTGGCGATTCTACGTGCAACGGTGTAGACGCAGTGCTGCAAACAGACAGACAAACAGACAGACAGACAAACAAACGAACAGATCAACATACTTGCCGGAATCTTTTCCGGCAAGTAACAAACAGACAGATGAAAAATCGGTCAGAGACCGAGGACTTGCCGGAATGTACTTTTTTATCGGCCATTTAGGACAAATATGGCGGCCGAAACACGTGATAGATGATGTCATCATTAACTTATTTTATTCCCCATGGAGAGTTCTTTTCAATGAGCCATGTCTCAATTTTTTCTATTCAGCACTTTCAGAGATATGGAGGTGCAATTTTTTTCCAAGATGGCGGCCGAACCACGTGACATATGACGTCATCATTAACATATTTTATTCCCCATGGAGAGTTCTTTCCAATGAGCCATGTCTCAATTTTTTCTGTTCAGCACTTTTGGAGATATAGTGGTGCAAAGTTTTGCCGTTTTTCCAAGATGGCGGCCGACCACGTGACATATGACGTCATCATTAACATATTTTATTCCCCATGGAGTTCTTTACAATGAGCCATGTCTCAATTTTTTCTGTTCAGTACTTTCGGAGATATAGAGGTGCAAAGTTTTTCGGTTTTTCCAAGATGGCGGCCGAACCACGTCACCGATGACGTCATCAATTGGGCACAGTCTATTCCAGGGCAACACCAATATGTGTGCAAAGTTTGGCAATTCTACGTGCAACGGTGTAGACGCAGTGCTGCAAACAGACAGACAAACAGACAGATGAAAAATCGGTCAGAGACCGAGGACTTGCCGGCATGTACTTTTTTATCGGCCATTTAGGACAAATATGGCAGCCGAACCACGTGACCGATGACGTCATCATTAACATATTTTATTCCCCATGGAGAGTTCTTTACAATGAGCCATGCCTCAATTTTTTCTATTCAGGACTTTTGGAGATGTGGAGGTGCAGAGTTTTTCGGTTTTTCCAAGATGGCGACCGAACCACGTGACCAATGACATCATCATTAACATATTTTATTCCCCATGGAGAGTTCCTTACAATGAGCCATGTCTCAATTTTTTCTATTCAGCACTTTCGGAGATATGGAGGTGCTAGGTTTTTCGGTTTTTCCAAGATGGCGGCCGACCACGTGACTGATGACGTCATCATTAACATATTTTATTCCCCATGGAGAGTTCTTTAGAATGAGCCATGTCTCAATTTTTTCTGTTCAGCACTTTTGGAGATATTGTGGTGCAAAGTTTTGCCGTTTTTCCAAGATGGCGGCCGACCACGTGACCGATGGCATCATCATTACCATATTTTATTCCCCATGGAGAGTTCTTTACAATGAGCCATGTCTCAATTTTTTCTATTCAGCACATTCAGAGATATGGAGGTGCAAAATTTTTCGGTTTTTCCAAGACGGCGGCCGAACCACCTGACATATGACGTCATCATTAACAAATTTTCTTCCCCATGGAGAGTTCTTTACAATGAGCCATGTCTCAATTTTTTCTGTTCAGCACTTTTGGAGATTTCGTGGTGCAAAGTTTTGCCGTTTTTCCAAGATGGCGGCCGACCACGTGACTAATGATGTCATCATTAACATATTTTATTCCCCATCGAGAGTTCTTTACAATGAGCCATGTCTCAATTTTTTCTGTTCAGCACTTTTGGAGATTTCGTGGTGCAAAGTTTTGCCGTTTTTCCAAGATGGCGGCCGACCACGTGACTGATGATGTCATCATTAACATATTTTATTCCCCATGGAGAGTTCTTTACAATGAGCCATGTCTCAATTTTTTCTGTTCAGCACTTTCGGAGATATAGAAGTGCAAAGTTTTTCGGTTTTTCCAAGATGGCGGCCGAACCACGTCACCGATGACGTCATCAATTGGGCACAGTCTATTCCAGGGCAAGACCAATATGTGTGCAAAGTTTGGCGATTCTACGTGCAACGGTGTAGACACAGTGCTGCAAACAGACAGACAAACAGACAGACAAACAGACAAACAGACAGATGAAAAATCGGTCAGAGACCGAGGACTTGCCGGAATGTACTTTTTTATCGGCCATTTAGGACAAATATGGCGGCCGAACCACGTGACCGATATCATCATTAACATATTTTATTCCCCATGGAGAGTTCTTTACAATGAGCCATGTCTCAATTATTCTGTTCAGCACTTTTGGAGATATAGTGGTGCAAAGTTTTGCCGTTTTTCCAAGATGGCGGCCGACCACGTGACATATGACGTCATCATTAACATATTTTATTCCCAAAGAGCCATGTCTCAATTTTTTCTGTTCAGCACTTTTGGAGATATAGTGGCGCAACGATTTGCCGTTTTTCCAAGATGGCGACCGAACCACGTGACTGATGACGTCATCATTTACATATTTTATTCCCCATGGAGAGTTCTTTACAATGAGCCATGTCTCAATTTTTTCTGTTCAGCACTTTTGGAGATATAGTGGTGCAAATTTTTGCCGTTTTTCCAAGATGGCGGCCGACCACGTGACATATGACGTCATCATTAACATATTTTATTCCCCATGGAGAGTTCTTTACAATGAGCCATGTCTCAATTTTTTCTGTTCAGTACTTTCGGAGATATAGAGGTGCAAATTTATTCGGTTTTTCCAAGATGGCGGCCGAACCACGTCACTGATGACGTCATCATTGAGGCACAGTATATTAGAGGGCAAGACCATTATGTGTGCAAAGTTTGGCGATTCTCCGTGCAACGGTGTAGACGCAGTGCTGCAAACAGACAAACAGACAGACAAACAGACAGACAAACAGACAGACAGACAAATGAAAAATCGGTCAGAGACCGAGGACTTGCCGGAATGTACTTTTTTATCGGCCATTTAGGACAAATATGGCGGCCGAACCACGTGACCGATGACGTCATCATTAACATATTTTATTCCCCATAGAGAGTTCTTTACAATGAGCCATACCTCAATTTTTTCTATTCATGACTTTTGGAGATGTGGAGGTGCAGAGTTTTTCGGTTTTTCCAAGATGGCGGCCGACCACGTGACTGATGACGTCATCAATCACATATTTTATTCCCCATGGAGAGTTCTTTACAATGAGCCATGTCTCAATTTTTTCTATTCAATACTTTCAGAGATATGGAGGTGCAAAGTTTTGCCGTTTTTCCAAGATGGCGGCCGACCACGTGACTGATGACGTCATCATTAACATATTTTATTCCCCATGGAGAGTTCTTCACAATGAGCCATGTCTCAATTTTTTCTGTTCAGTACTTTTGGAGATATAGTGGCGCAACGATTTGCCGTTTTTCCAAGATGGCGACCGAACCACGTGACTGATGACGTCATCATTTACATATTTTATTCCCCATGGAGAGTTCTTTACAATGAGCCATGTCTCAATTTTTTCTGTTCAGCACTTTTGGAGATATAGTGGTGCAAATTTTTGCCGTTTTTCCAAGATGGCGGCCGACCACGTGACATATGACGTCATCATTAACATATTTTATTCCCCATGGAGAGTTCTTTACAATGAGCCATGTCTCAATTTTTTCTGTTCAGTACTTTCGGAGATATAGAGGTGCAAATTTATTCGGTTTATCCAAGATGGCGGCCGAACCACGTCACTGATGACGTCATCATTGAGGCACAGTATATTAGAGGGCAAGACCATTATGTGTGCAAAGTTTGGCGATTCTCCGTGCAACGGTGTAGACGCAGTGCTGCAAACAGACAAACAGACAGACAAACAGACAGACAAACAGACAGACAGACAAACAAACGAACAGATCAACATACTTGCCGGAAAATTTTTCCGGCAAGTAACAAACGAACAGATCAACATACTTGCCAGAAAATTTTTCCGGCAAGTAACAAACGAACAGATCAACATACTTGCCAGAAAATTTTTCCGGCAAGTAACAAACAAATGAAAAATCGGTCAGAGACCGAGGACTTGCCGGAATTTACTTTTTTATTGGCCATTGAGGACAAATATGGTGGTCGAACCACGTGACCGATGACGTCATCATTAACATATTTTATTCCCCATGGAGAGTTCTTTACAATGAGCCATGTCTCAATTTTTTCTGTTCAGCACTTTTGGAGATAGAGTGGAGCAAAGTTTTGCCGTTTTTCCAAGATGGCGGCCGAATCACGTGACGAATGACGTCATCATTAACATATTTTATTCCCCATGGAGAGTTCTTTACAATGAGGCATGTCTCAATTTTTTCTATTCAGCACTTTTGGACACATAGAGGTGCTAAGTTTTTCGGTTTTTCCAAGATGGCGGCCGAACCACTTCACCGATGACGTCATCAATTGGGCACAGTCTATTCCAGGGCAAGACCAATATGTTTGCAAAGTTTGGCGATTCTCCGTGCAACGGTGTAGACGCAGTGCTGCAAACAGACAGACAAACAGACAAACAGATGAAAAATCGGTCAGAGACCGAGGACTTGCCGGAATTTACTTTTTTATCGGCCATTTAGGACAAATATGGCGGCTGAACCACCTGACCGATGACATCATCATTAACATATTTTATTCCCCACGGAGAGTTCTTTACAATGAGCCATGTCTCAATTTTTTCTGTTCAGCACTTTTGGAGATAGAGGTGCAACGTTTTTCGGATTTTCCAAGATGGCGGCCGAACCACGTGACCGATGACGACATCATTAACATATTTTATTCCCCCTGGAGAGTTCTTTCCAATGAGCCATGTCTCAATTTTTTCTGTTCAGCACTTTTGGAGATAGAGGTGCAACGTTTTTCGGATTTTCCAAGATGGCGGCCGAACCACGTGACCGATGACGTCATCATTAACATATTTTATTCCCCCTGGAGAGTTCTTTCCAATGAGCCATGTCTCAATTTTTTCTATTCAGCACTTTCGGAGATATGGAGGTGAATTTTTTTCCCGTTTTTCCAAGATGGCGGCCGCACCACGTGACCGATGACGTCATCATTAACATATTTTATTCCACATGGAGAGTTCTTGACAATGAGCCATGTCTCAATTTTTTCTATTCAGCACTTTCGGAGATATGGAGGTGCTAGGTTTTTCGGTTTTTCCAAGATGGCGGCCGAACCACGTGACATATGACGTCATCATTAACATATTTTATTCCCCATTGAGAGTTCTTTACAATGAGCCATGTCTCAATTTTTTCTGTTCAGCACATTTGGAGATATAGTGGTGCACAGTTTTGCTGTTTTACCAAGATGGCGGCCGACCACGTGACTGATGACGTCATCATTAACATATTTTATTCCCCATGGAGAGTTCTTTACAATGAGCCATGTCTCAATTTTTTCTGTTCAGCACATTTGGAGATATAGTGGTGCAAAGTTTTGCCGTTTTTCCAAGATGGCGGCCGACCACGTGACTGATGATGTCATCATTAACATATTTTATTCCCCATGGAGAGTTCTTTACAATGAGCCATGTCTCAATTTTTTCTGTTCAGTACTTTCGGAGATATAGAAGTGCAAAGTTTTTCGGTTTTTCCAAGATGGCGGCCGAACCACGTCACCGATGACGTCATCAATTGGGCACAGTCTATTCCAGGGCAAGACCAATATGTGTGCAAAGTTTGGCGATTCTCCGTGCAACGGTGTAGACACAGTGCTGCAAACAGACAGACAAACAGACAAACAGACAGACAAACAGACAGACAAACAAACGAACAGATCAACATACTTGCCGGAATCTTTTCCGGCAAGTAACGAACAGATCAACATACTTGCCGGAATCTTTTCCGGCAAGTAACAAACAGACAGACAAACGAACAGATCAACATACTTGCCGGAAAATTTTTTCCGGCAAGTAACAAACAGACAAACGAACAGATCAACATACTTGCCGGAAAAAATTTTCCGGCAAGTAATGAAAAATCGGTCAGAGACCGAGGACTTGCCGGAATGTACTTTTTATCGGCCATTTAGAACAAATATGGCGGCCGAACCACGTGACCGATGATGTCATCATTAACATATTTTATTCCCCATGGAGAGTTCTTTACAATGAGCCATGTCTCAATTTTTTCTATTCAGCACTTTCGGAGATATGGAGGTGCAAAGTTTTTCGGTTTTTCCAAGATGGCGGCCGACCACGTGACATATGACGTCATCATTAACATATTTTATTCCCCATGGAGAGTTCTTACCAATGAGCCATGTCTCAATTTTTTCTGTTCAGCACTTCCGGAGATATGGAGGTGCAAAGTTTTTCGGTTTTTCCAAGATGGCGGCCGACCACGTGACATATGACGTCATCATTAACATATTTTATTCGCCATGGAGAGTTCTTTACAATGAGCCATGTCTCAATTTTTTCTGTTCAGCACTTTTGGAGATATCGTGGTGCAAAGTTTTGCCGTTTTTCCAAGATGGCGGCCGACCACGTGACTGATGACGTCATCATTAACATATTTTATTCCCCATGGAGAGTTCTTTACAATGAGCCATGTCTCAATTTTTTCTGTTCAGCACTTTCGGAGATATGGAGGTGCAAAGTTTTTCGGTTTTTCCAAGATGGCGGCCGAACCACGTGACTGATGACTTCATCAGTAACATATTTTATTCCCCATGGAGAGTTATTTACAATGAGCCATGTCTCAATTTTTTCTGTTCAGCACTTTCGGAGATATGGAGGTGTAAAGTTTTTCGGTTTTTCCAAGATGGCGGCCGAACCACGTCACCGTCACCGACCAATATGTGTGCAAAGTTTGGCGATTCTCCGTGCAACGGTGTAGACGCAGTGCTGCAAACAGACAGACAAACAGACAAACAGACAGACAAACAGACAGATGAAAAATCGGTCAGAGACCGAGGACTTGCCGGAATGTACTTTTTTATCGGCCATTTAGGACAAATATGGCGGCCAAACCACGTGACCGATGAAGTCATCATTACTTGTTTTCTAAACTAATTTATTCCTTGATGATGCTCAAGAAATTTCATCTTGATCGGATGAAGTTTTGTACTTGGCGAATTATGACGTCATAATGGAGGAACCTATGACATCATCATTAACATATTTTATTCCCCATGGAGAGTTCTTTACAATGAGTCATGTCTCAATTTTTTCTATTCAGGACATTTGGAGATGTGGAGGTGCAGAGTTTTTCGGTTTTTCCAAGATGGCGGCCGAACCACGTGACTGATGACGTCATCATTAACATATTTTATTCCCCATGGAGAGTTCTTTACAATGAGCCATGTCTCAATTTTTTCTGTTCAGCACTTTTGGAGATATAGTGGTGCAAAGTTTTGCCGTTTTTCCAAGATGGCGGCCGACCACGTGACATATGACATCATCGTTAACATATTTTATTCCCCATGGAGAGTTCTTTACAATGAGCCATGTCTCAATTTTTTCTGTTCAGGACTTTTGGAGATTTCGTGGTGCAAAGTTTTGCCGTTTTTCCAAGATGGCGGCCGACCACGTGACTGATGACGTCATCATTAACATATTTTATTCCCCATGGAGAGTTCTTTACAATGAGCCATGTCTCAATTTTTTCTGTTCAGCACTTTTGGAGATATAGTGGTGCAAAGTTTTGCCGTTTTTCCAAGATGGCGGCCGAACCACGTCACCGATGACGTCATCATTTGGGCACAGTATATTAGAGGGCAAGACCAATATGTGTGCCAAGTTTGGCGATTCTACGTGCAACGGTGTAGACGTAGTGCTGCAAACAGACAAACAGACAGACAGACAGACAGACAGACAGACAAATGAAAAATCGGTCAGAGACCGAGGACTTGCCGGAATGTACTTTTTTATCGGCCATTTAGGACAAATATGGCGGCCGAACCACGTGACCGATGATGTCATCATTAACATATTTTATTCCACGTGGAGAGTTGTTTACAATGAGCCATACCTCAATTTTTTATATTCAGGACTTTCGGAGATGTGGAGGTGCAGAGTTTTTCGGTTTTTCCAAGATGGCGGCCGAACCACGTGACTGATGACATCATCATTAACATATTTTATTCCCCATGGAGAGTTCTTTACAATGGGCCATGTCTCAATTTTTTCTATTCAGCACTTTCGGAGATATGGAGGTGCATAGTTTTTCGGATTTTCCAAGATGGCGGCCGAATCACGTGACCGATGACGTCATCATTAACATATTGTATTCTCCATGGAGAGTTCTTTGCAATGAGCCATGTCTCAATTTTTTCTATTCAGTACATTCAGAGATATGGATGTGCAAAGTTTTTCGGTTTTTACAAGATGGCGGCCGAACCACGTGACTGATGACGTCATCATTAACATATTTTATTCCACATGGAGAGTTCTTCACAATGAGCCATGTCTCCATTTTTTCTGTTCAGCACTTTTGGAGATATAGTGGTGCAAAGTTTTTCGGTTTTCCCAAGATGGCGGCCGAACCACGTGACTGATGACGTCATCATTAACATATTTTATTCCCCATGGAGAGTTCTTTACAATGAGCCATGTCTCAATTTTTTCTGTTCAGGACTTTCGGAGATATGGAGGTGCAAAAATTTTCGGTTTTTCCAAGATGGCGGCCGAACCACGTGACTGATGACGTCATCATTACCATATTTTATTCCCCATGGAGAGTTCTTTACAATGAGCCATGTCTCAATTTTTTCTGTCAGCACTTTGAGATAACGAGGTGCAAAAATTTTCGGTTTTTCCAAGATGGCGGCCGAACCACGTGACTGATGACGTCATCATTAACATATTTTATTCCCCATGGAGTTCTTTACAATGAGCCATGTCTCAATTTTTTCTGTTCAGCACTTTTGGAGATATAGTAGTGCAAAGTTTTGCCGTTTTTCCAAGATGGCGGCCGACCACGTGACATATGACGTCATCATTAACATATTTTAATCCCCATGGAGAGTTCTTTACAATGAGCCATGTCTCAATTTTTTCTGTTCAGCACTTTTGGAGATATAGTGGTGCAAAGTTTTGCCGTTTTTCCAAGATGGCGGCCGACCACGTGACATATGACGTCATCATTAACATATTTTATTCCCCATGGAGAGTTCTTTACAATGAGCCATGTCTCAATTTTTTCTGTTCAGTACTTTCGGAGATATAGAGGTGCAAAGTTTTTCGGTTTTTCCAAGATGGCGGCCGAACCACGTCACAGATGACGTCATCAATTGGGCACAGTCTATTCCAGGGCAAGACCAATAAGTGTGCAAAGTTTGGCGATTCTACATGCAACGGTGTAGACGCAGTGCTGCAAACAGACAAACAGACAGACAAACAGACAAACAGACAGATGAAAAATCGGTCAGAGACCGAGGACTTGCCGGAATGTACTCTTTTATCGGCCATTTAAGACAAATATGGCGTCCGAACCACGTGATAGATGACGTCATCATTAACATATATTATTCCCCATGGAGAGTTCTTCACAAAGAGCCATGTCTCAACTTTTTCTATTCAGCACTTTTGGAGATATGGAGGTGCTACGTTTTTCGGTTTTTCCAAGATGGCAGCCGAACCACGTGACCTATGATGTCATCATTAACATATTTTATTCCCCATGGAGAGTTCTTTACAATGAGCCATGTCTCAATTTTTTCTATTCAGCACTTTCAGAGATATGGAGGTGCACAATTTTTCGGTTTTTCCAAGATGGCGGCCGAACCACGTGACATATGACGTCATCATTAACATATTTTATTCCCCATTGAGAGTTCTTTACAATGAGCCATGTCTCAATTTTTTCCATTCTGCACTTTTGGAGATATAGTGGTGCAAAGTTTTCCCATTTTTCCAAGATGGCGGCCGAACCACGTGACCGATGGCGTCATCATTAACATATTTTATTCCCCATGGAGAGTTCTTTACAATGAGCCATGTCTCAATTTTTTCTGTTCAGCACTTTTGGAGATTTTGTGGTGCAACGTTTTGCCGTTTTTCCAAGATGGCGGCCGACCACGTGACTGATGACGTCATCATTAACATATTTTATTCCCCATGGAGAGTTCTTTACAATGAGCCATGTCTCAATTATTCTGTTCAGCACTTTTGGAGATATAGTGGTGCAAAGTTTTGCCGTTTTTCCAAGATGGCGGCCGACCACGTGACATATGACGTCATCATTAACATATTTTATTCCCCATGGAGAGTTCTTTCCAATGAGCCATGTCTCAATTTTTTCTGTTCAGCACTTTTGGAGATATAGTGGCGCAACGATTTGCCGTTTTTCCAAGATGGCGACCGAACCACGTGACTGATGACGTCATCATTTACATATTTTATTCCCCATGGAGAGTTCTTTACAATGAGCCATGTCTCAATTTTTTCTGTTCAGCACTTTTGGAGATATAGTGGTGCAAATTTTTGCCGTTTTTCCAAGATGGCGGCCGACCACGTGACATATGACGTCATCATTAACATATTTTATTCCCCATGGAGAGTTCTTTACAATGAGCCATGTCTCAATTTTTTCTGTTCAGTACTTTCGGAGATATAGAGGTGCAAATTTATTCGGTTTTTCCAAGATGGCGGCCGAACCACGTCACTGATGACGTCATCATTGAGGCACAGTATATTAGAGGGCAAGACCATTATGTGTGCAAAGTTTGGCGATTCTCCGTGCAACGGTGTAGACGCAGTGCTGCAAACAGACAAACAGACAGACAAACAGACAGACAAACAGACAGACAGACAAACAAACGAACAGATCAACATACTTGCCGGAAAATTTTTCCGGCAAGTAACAAATGAAAAATCGGTCAGAGACCGAGGACTTGCCGGAATGTACTTTTTTATCGGCCATTTAGGACAAATATGGCGGCCGAAACACGTGACCGATGATGTCATCATTAACATATTTTATTCCCCATGGAGAGTTCTTTACAATGAGCCATGTCTCAATTTTTTCTGTTCAGCACTTTTGGAGATATAGTGGTGCAAAGTTTTGCCGTTTTTCCAAGATGGCGGCCGACCACGTGACATATGACGTCATCATTAACATATTTTATTCCCCATGGAGAGTTCTTTACAATGAGCCATGTCTCAATTTTTTCTGTTCAGCACTTTTGGAGATATAGTGGTGCAAAGTTTTGCCGTTTTTCCAAGATGGCGGCCGACCACGTGACATATGACGTCATCATTAACATATTTTATTCCCCATGGAGTTCTTTACAATGAGCCATGTCTCAATTTTTTCTGTTCAGCACTTTTGGAGATATAGTAGTGCAAAGTTTTGCCGTTTTTCCAAGATGGCGGCCGACCACGTGACATATGACGTCATCATTAACATATTTTAATCCCCATGGAGAGTTCTTTACAATGAGCCATGTCTCAATTTTTTCTGTTCAGCACTTTTGGAGATATAGTGGTGCAAAGTTTTGCCGTTTTTCCAAGATGGCGGCCGACCACGTGACATATGACGTCATCATTAACATATTTTATTCCCCATGGAGAGTTCTTTACAATGAGCCATGTCTCAATTTTTTCTGTTCAGTACTTTCGGAGATATAGAGGTGCAAAGTTTTTCGGTTTTTCCAAGATGGCGGCCGAACCACGTCACAGATGACGTCATCAATTGGGCACAGTCTATTCCAGGGCAAGACCAATAAGTGTGCAAAGTTTGGCGATTCTACATGCAACGGTGTAGACGCAGTGCTGCAAACAGCCAGACAGACAGACAAACAGACAAACAGACAAACAGATGAAAAATCGGTCAGAGACCGAGGACTTGCCGGAATGTACTTTTTTATCGGCCATTTAGGACAAATATGGCGGCCGAACCACGTGACCGATGACGTCATCATTAACATATTTTATTCCCCATGGAGAGTTCTTTACAATGAGCCATACCTCAATTTTTTCTATTCATGACTTTTGGAGATGTGGAGGTGCAGAGTTTTTCGGTTTTTCCAAGATGGCGGCCGACCACGTGACTGATGACGTCATCAATCACATATTTTATTCCCCATGGAGAGTTCTTTACAATGAGCCATGTCTCAATTTTTTCTATTCAGTACTTTCAGAGATATGGAGGTGCAAAGTTTTGCCGTTTTTCCAAGATGGCGGCCGACCACGTGACTGATGACGTCATCATTAACATATTTTATTCCCCATGGAGAGTTCTTCACAATGAGCCATGTCTCAATTTTTTCTGTTCAGTACTTTCGGAGATATAGCGGTGCAAATTATTTCGGTTTTTCCAAGATGGCCGCCGAAACACGTGACCGATGACGTCATAAATTGGGCACAGTCTATTCCAGGGCAAGACGAATATGTGTGCAAAGTTTGGCGATTTTCCGTGCAACGGTGTAGACGCAGTGCTGCAAACAGACAAACAGACAAACAGACAGACAGACAGACAGACAGACAGACAAACGAACAGATCAACATACTTGCCGGAAAAATTTTTCCGGCAAGTAATGAAAAATCGGTCAGAGACCGAGGACTTGCGGGAATTTACTTTTTATCGGCCATTTAGGACAAATATGGCGGCCGAACCACGTGACCGATGATATCATCATTAACATATTTTATTCCCCATGGAGAGTTCTTTACAATGAGCCATGTCTCAATTTTTTCTATTCAGCACTTTCGGAGATATGGAGGTGCAAAGTTTTTCGGTTTTTCCAAGATGGCGGCCGAACCACGTGACTGATGACGTCATCAGTAACATATTTTATTCCCCATGGAGAGTTATTAACAATGAGCCATGTCTCAATTTTTTCTGATCAGCACTTTTGGAGATTTTGTGGTGCAAAGTTTTGCCGTTTTTCCAAGATGGCGGCCGACCACGTGACTGATGATGTCATCATTAACATATTTTATTCCCCATCGAGAGTTCTTTACAATGAGCCATGTCTCAATTTTTTCTGTTCAGCACTTTTGAAGATTTCGTGGTGCAAAGTTTTGCCGTTTTTCCAAGATGGCGGCCGACCACGTGACTGATGATGTCATCATTAACATATTTTATTCCCCATGGAGAGTTCTTTACAATGAGCCATGTCTCAATTTTTTCTGTTCAGTACTTTCGGAGATATAGAAGTACAAGGTTTTTTCGGTTTTTACAAGATGGCGGCCGAACCACGTCACCGATGACGTCATCAATTGGGCACAGTCTATTCCAGGGCAAGACCAATATGTGTGCAAAGTTTGGCGATTCTACGTGCAACGGTGTAGACGCAGTGCTGCAAACAGACAGACAAACAGACAGACAGACAGACAGACAGACAGATGAATGAAAAATCGGTCAGAGACCGAGGACTTGCCGGAATTTACTTTTTTGTCGGCCATTTAGGACAAATATGGCGGCCGAACCATGTGACCGATGACATCATCATTAACATATTTTATTCCCCATGGAGAGTTCTTTACAATGAGCCACGTCTCAATTTTTTCTATTCAGCACTTCCGGAGATATATCGAGGTGCTAAGTTTTTTGGTTTTTCCAAGATGGCGGCCGAACCACGTGACCGATGACGTCATCATTAACATGTTTTATTCCCCATGGAGAGTTCTTTCCAATGAGCCATGTCTCATTTTTTCTATTCAGCACTGGAGGTGCAAAGTTTTTCGGTTTTTCCAAGATGGCGGCCGGACCACATGACCGATGACGTCATCACTAACATGTTTTATTCCGCATGGAGAGTTCTTTACAATGAGCCATGTCTCAATTTTTTCTATTCAGAGATATGGAGGTGCAAAAATTTTCGGTTTTTCCAAGATGGCGGCCGAACCACGTGACATATGATGTCATCATTAACAAATTTTATTCCCCATGGAGAGTTCTTTACAATGAGCCATGTCTCAATTTTTTCTGTTCAGCACTTTTGGAGATATAGTGGTGCAAAGTTTTGCCGTTTTTCCAAGATGGCGGCCGACCACGTGACATATGACATCATCATTAACATATTTTATTCCCCATGGAGAGTTCTTTACAATGAGCCATGTCTCAATTTTTTCTGTTCAGCACTTTTGGAGATTTCGTGGTGCAAAGTTTTGCCGTTTTTCCAAGATGGCGGCCGACCACGTGACTGCTGACGTCATCATTAACATATTTTATTCCCCATGGAGAGTTCTTTACAATGAGCCATGTCTCAATTTTTTCTGTTCAGCACTTTTGGAGATATAGTGGTGCAAAAGTTTTCGGTTTTTCCAAGATGGCGGCCGACCACGTGACATATGCCGTCATCATTAACATATTTTATTGCCCATGGAGAGTTCTTTACAATGAGCCATGTCTGATTTTTTTCTGTTCAGCACTTTTGGAGATATAGTGGTGCAAAGTTTTGCAGTTTTTCAAAGATGGCGGCCGACCACGTGACATATGACATCATCATTAACATATTTTATTCCCCATGCAGAGTTCTTTACAATGAGCCATGTCTCAATTTTTTATGTTCAGCACTTTTGGAGATATAGTGGTGCAAAGTTTTGCCGTTTTTCAAAGATGGCGGCCGACCACGTGACTGATGACGTCATCATTAACATATTTTATTTCCCATGGAGAGTTCTTTACAATGAGCCATGTCTCAATTTTTTCTGTTCAGCACTTTTGGAGAAAAAGTGGTGCAAAGTTTTGCCGTTTTTCCAAGATGGCGGCCGACCACGTGACATATGACGTCATCATTAACATATTTTATTCCCCATGGAGAGTTCTTTACAATGAGCCATGTCTCAATTTTTTCTGTTCAGCACTTTTGGAGATATAGTGGTGCAAAGTTTTGCCGTTTTTCCAAGATGGCGGCCGACCACGTGACATATGACGTCATCATTAACATATTTTATTCCCCATGGAGAGTTCTTTACAATGAGCCATGTCTCAATTTTTTCTGTTCAGCACTTTTGGAGATATAGTGGTGCAAATTTTTGCCGTTTTTCCAAGATGGCGGCCGACCACGTGACATATGACGTCATCATTAACATATTTTATTCCCCATGGAGAGTTCTTTACAATGAGCCATGTCTCAATTTTTTCTGTTCAGTACTTTTGGAGATATAGAGGTGCAAATTTTTTCGGTTTTTCCAAGATGGCGGCCGAACCACGTCACCGATGACGTCATCAATTGGGCACAGTCTATTCCAGGGCAAGACCAATATGTGTGCAAAGTTTGGCGATTCTACGTGCAACGGTGTAGACGCAGTGCTGCAAACAGACAGACAGACAGACAGACAGACAAACAGACAGACAAACGAACAGATCAACATACTTGCCGGAAAATTTTTTCCGGCAAGTAACAAACAAACGAACAGATCAACATACTTGCCGGAAAATTTTTCCGGCAAGTAACAAACAAACGAACAGATCAACATACTTGCCGGAATCTTTTCCGGCAAGTAACAAACGAACAGATCAACATACTTGCCGGAAAAATTTTCCGGCAAGTAACAAACAGACAGACAAACGAACAGATCAACATACTTGCCGGAAAAATTTTTCCGGCAAGTAACAAACAAATCAGAGACCGAGGACTTGCCGGAATGTACTTTTTTATCGGCCATTTAGAACAAATATGGCGGCCGAACTATGTGATACATGACGTCATCATTAACATATTTTATTCCCCATGGAGAGTTCTTTACAATGAGCCATACCTCAATTTTTTCTGTTCAGGACTTTTGGAGATGTGGAGGTGCAGAGTTTTTCGGTTTTTCCAAGATGGCGGCCGACCACGTGACTGATGACGTCATCATTAACATATTTTATTCCCCATGGAGAGTTCTTTACAATGAGCCATGTCTCAATTTTTTCTGTTCAGCACTTTTGGAGTTATAGTGGTGAAATTTTTTGCCGTTTTTCCAAGATGGCGGCCGACCACGTGACATATGACGTCATCATTAACATATTTTATTCCCCATGGAGAGTTCTTTACAATGAGCCAAGTCTCAATTTTTTCTGTTCAGTACTTTCGGAGATATAGAGGTGCAAATTTTTTCGGTTTTTCCAAGATGGCGGCCGAAACACGTCACCGATGACGTCATCAATTGGGCACAGTCTATTCCAGGGCAAGACCAATATGTGTGCAAAGTTTGGCGATTCTACGTGCAACGGTGTAGACGCAGTGCTGCAAACAGACAGACAGACAGACAGACAGACAGACAAACAGACAGACAAACGAACAGATCAACATACTTGCCGGAAAATTTTTTCCGGCAAGTAATGAAAAATCGGTCAGAGACCGAGGACTTGCCGGAATGTACTTTTTATCGGCCATTTAGAACAAATATGGCGGCCGAACCACGTGACCGATGATATCATCATTAACATATTTTATTCCCCATGGAGAGTTCTTTACAATGAGCCATGTCTCAATTTCTTCTGTTCAGCACTTTTGGAGATATAGTGGTGCAAAGTTTTGCCGTTTTTCCAAGATGGCGGCCGACCACGTGACATATGACATCATCATTAACATATTTTATTCCCCATGGAGAGTTCTTTACAATGAGCCATGTCTCAATTTTTTCTGTTCAGCACTTTTGGAGATTTCGTGGTGCAAAGTTTTGCCGTTTTTCCAAGATGGCGGCCGACCACGTGACATATGACGTCATCATTAACATATTTTATTCCCCATGGAGAGTTCTTTACAATGAGCCATGTCTCAATTTTTTCTGTTCAGTACTTTCGGAGATATAGAGGTGCAAAGTTTTTCGGTTTTTCCAAGATGGCGGCCGAACCACGTCACCGATGACGTCATCAATTGGGCACAGTCTATTCCAGGGCAAGACCAAAAAGTGTGCAAAGTTTGGCGATTCTACGTGCAACGGTGTAGACGCAGTGCTGCAAACAGACAGACAGACAGACAAACAGACAAACAGACAGACAAACAGATGAAAAATCGGTCAGAGACCGAGGACTTGCCGGAATGTACTTTTTTATCGGCCATTTAGGACAAATATGGCGGCCGAACCACGTGACCGATGACGTCATCATTAACATATTTTATTCCCCATGGAGAGTTCTTTACAATGAGCCAAACCTCAATTTTTTCTATTCAGGACTTTTGGAGATGTGGAGGTGCAGAGTTTTTCGGTTTTTCCAAGATGGCGGCCGAACCACGTGACCGATGACATCATCATTAACATATTTTGTTCCCCATGGAGAGTTCTTTACAATGAGCCATGTCTCAATTTTTTCTATTCAGCACTTTCGGAGATATGGAGGTGCTAAGTTTTTCGGTTTTTCCGAGATGGCAGCCGACCACGTGACTGATGACGTCATCATTAACATATTTTATTCCCCATGGAGAGTTCTTTACAATGAGCCATGTCTCAATTTTTTCTGTTCAGCACTTTTGGAGATATAGTGGTGCAAATTTTTGCCGTTTTTCCAAGATGGCGGCCGACCACGTGACATATGACGTCATCATTAACATATTTTATTCCCCATGGAGAGTTCTTTACAATGAGCCATGTCTCAATTTTTTCTGTTCAGTACTTTCGGAGATATAGAGGTGCAAATTTATTCGGTTTTTCCAAGATGGCGGCCGAACCACGTCACCGATGACGTCATCATTGAGGCACAGTATATTAGAGGGCAAGACCATTATGTGTGCAAAGTTTGGCGATTCTCCGTGCAACGGTGTAGACGCAGTGCTGCAAACAGACAAACAGACAGATGAAAAATCGGTCAGAGACCGAGGACTTGCCGGAATGTACTTTTTTATTGGCCATTGAGGACAAATATGGCGGCCGAACCACGTGACCGATGACGTCATCATTAACATATTTTATTCCCCATGGAGAGTTCTTTACAATGAGGCATGTCTCAATTTTTTCTATTCAGCACTTTTGGACACATAGAGGTGCTAAGTTTTTCGGTTTTTCCAAGATGGCGGCCGAACCACGTGACATATGACGTCATCATTATCAAATTTTATTCCCCATGGAGAGTTCTTTACAATGAGCCATGTCTCAATTTTTTCTGTTCAGCACTTTTGGAGATATAGTGGCGCAACGTTTTGCCGTTTTTCCAAGATGGCGACCGAACCACGTGACTGATGACGTCATCATTTACATATTTTATTCCCCATGGAGAGTTCTTTACAATGAGCCATGTCTCAATTTTTTCTGTTCAGCACTTTTGGAGATATAGTGGTGCAACGTTTTGCCGTTTTTCCAAGATGGCGACCGAACCACGTGACTGATGACGTCATCATTTACATATTTTATTCCCCATGGAGAGTTCTTTACAATGAGCCATGTCTCAATTTTTTCTGTTCAGTACTTTCGGAGATATAGAGGTGCAAAGTTTTTCGGTTTTTCCAAGATGGCGGCCGACCACGTGACTGATGATGTCATCATTAACATATTTTATTCCCCATGGAGAGTTCTTTACAATGAGCCATGTCTCAATTTTTTCTGTTCAGTACTTTCGGAGATATAGAAGTGCAAAGTTTTTCGGTTTTTCCAAGATGGCGGCCGAACCACGTCACCGATGACGTCATCAATTGGGCACAGTCTATTCCAGGGCAAGACCAATATGTGTGCAAAGTTTGGCGATTCTCCGTGCAACGGTGTAGACGCAGTGCTGCAAACAGACAAACAGACAGACAAACAGACAAACAGACAAACAAACGAAAAATCGGTCAGAGACCGAGGACTTGCCGGAATGTACTTTTTTGTTGTCCATTTCGGACAAATATGGCGGCCGAACCACGTGACCGATGACGTCATCATTAACATATTTTATTCCCCATGGAGAGTTCTTTCCAATGAGCCATGTCTCAATTTTTTCTATTCAGCACTTTCGGAGATATGGAGGTGCAAAATTTTTCCCTTTTTCCAAGATGGCGGCCGCACCACGTGACCAATGACGTCATCATTAACATGTTTTATTCCCCATGGAGAGTTCTTTCCAATGAGCCATGTCTCAATTTTTTCTATTCAGCACTTTCGGAGATATGGAGGTGCAAAATTTTTCCCTTTTTCCAAGATGGCGGCCGAACCACGTCACTGATGACGTCATCATTGAGGCACAGTATATTAGAGGGCAAGACCATTATGTGTGCAAAGTTTGGCGATTCTCCGTGCAACGGTGTAGACGCAGTGCTGCAAACAGACAAACAGACAGACAAACAGACAGACAAACAGACAGACAGACAAATGAAAAATCGGTCAGAGACCTAGGACTTGCCGGAATGTACTTTTTTATCGGCCATTTTGGACAAATATGGCGGTCGAAACACGTGAACGATGACGTCATCAATAACATATTTTATTCCCCATGGAGAGTTCTTTACAATGAGCCATGTCTCAATTTTTTCTATTCCGCACTTTTGGAGATATGGTGGTGCAACGTTTTGCCGTTTTTCCAAGATGGCGGCCGAAACACGTGAACGATGACGTCATCATTAACATATTTTATTCCCCATGGAGAGTTCTTTCCAATGAGCCATGTCTCAATTTTTTCTATTCAGCACTTTTGGAGATATGGTGGTGCAACGTTTTGCCGTTTTTCCAAAATGGCGGCCGAAGCACGTGACTGATGACGTCATCATTAACATATTTTATTCCCCATGGAGAGTTCTTTCCAATGAGCCATGTCTCAATTTTTTCTATTCAGCACTTCCGGAGATATGGAGGTGCAACGTTTTTCGGTTTTTCCAAGATGGCGGCCGAAACACGTGACCAATGACGTCATCATTAACATATTTTATTCCCCATGGAGAGTTCTTTCCAATGAGCCATGTCTCAATTTTTTCTATTCAGCACTTCCGGAGATATCGAGGTGCAAAGTTTTTCCAAGATGGCGGCCGAACCACGTGACCGATGACGTCATCATTAACATATTTTATTCCCCATGGAGAGTTCTTTACAATGAGCCATGTCTCAATTTTTTCTGTTCAGCACTTTTGGAGATATAGTGGTGCAAATTTTTGCCGTTTTACCAAGATGGCGGCCGACCACGTGACATATGACGTCATCATTAACATATTTTATTCCCCATGGAGAGTTCTTTACAATGAGCCATGTCTCAATTTTTTCTGTTCAGCACTTTTGGAGATATAGTGGTGAACAGTTTTGCCGTTTTTCCAAGATGGCGGCCGACCATGTGACTGATGACGTCATCATTAACATGTTTTATTCCCCATGGAGAGTTCTTTACAATGAGCCATGTCTCAATTTTTTCTGTTCAGCACTTTTGGAGATATAGTGGAGCAAAGTTTTTCCGTTTTTCCAAGATGGCGGCCGACCACGTGACATATGACGTCATCATTAACATATTTTATTCCCCATGGAGAGTTCTTTACAATGAGCCATGTCTCAATTTTTTCTGTTCAGCACTTTTGGAGATATAGTGGTGCAAATTTTTGCCGTTTTACCAAGATGGCGGCCGACCACGTGACATATGACGTCATCATTAACATATTTTATTCCCCATGGAGAGTTCTTTCCAATGAGCCATGTCTCAATTTTTTCTATTCAGCACTTCCGGAGATATCGAGGTGCAAAGTTTTTCCAAGATGGCGGCCGAACCACGTGACCGATGACGTCATCATTAACATATTTTATTCCCCATGGAGAGTTCTTTACAATGAGCCATGTCTCAATTTTTTCTGTTCAGCACTTTTGGAGATATAGTGGTGCAAATTTTTGCCGTTTTACCAAGATGGCGGCCGACCACGTGACATATGACGTCATCATTAACATATTTTATTCCCCATGGAGAGTTCTTTACAATGAGCCATGTCTCAATTTTTTCTGTTCAGCACTTTTGGAGATATAGTGGTGAACAGTTTTGCCGTTTTTCCAAGATGGCGGCCGACCATGTGACTGATGACGTCATCATTAACATGTTTTATTCCCCATGTAGAGTTCTTTACAATGAGCCATGTCTCAATTTTTTCTGTTCAGCACTTTTGGAGATATAGTGGAGCAAAGTTTTTCCGTTTTTCCAAGATGGCGGCCGACCACGTGACATATGACGTCATCATTAACATATTTTATTCCCCATGGAGAGTTCTTTACAATGAGCCATGTCTCAATTTTTTCTGTTCAGCACTTTTGGAGATATAGTGGTGCAAATCTTTGCCGTTTTTCCAAGATGGCGGCCGACCACGTGACTGATGACGTCATCATTAACACATTTTATTCCCCATGGAGAGTTCTTCACAATGAGCCATGTCTCAATTTTTTCTGTTCAGTACTTTCAGAGATATAGCGGTGCAAATTTTTTCGGTTTTTCCAAGATGGCGGCCGAACCACGACACCGATGACGTCATCAATTGGGCACAGTCTATTCCAGGTCAAGACCAATATGTGTGCAAAGTTTGGCGATTCTCCGTGCAACGGTGTAGACGCAGTGCTGCAAACAGACAGACAGACAGACAGACAAACAGACAGACAGACAAACAGACAAACGAACAGATCAACATACTTGCCGGAAAAAATTTTCCGGCAAGTAACAAACGAACAGATCAACATACTTGCCGGAAAATTTTTCCGGCAAGTAACGAACAGATCAACATACTTGCCGGAATCTTTTCCGGCAAGTAACAAACAGATGAAAAATCGGTCAGAGACCGAGGACTTGCCGGAATGTACTTTTTTATCGGCCATTTAGAACAAATATGGCGGCCGAACCACGTGATAGATGACAGCATCATTAACATATTTTATTCCCCATGGAGAGTTCTTTACAATGAGCCATGTCTCATTTTTTTCCATTCTGCACTTTTGGAGATATAGTGGTGCAAAGTTTTCCCGTTTTTCCAAGATGGCGGCCGAACCACGTGACCGATGGCATCATCATTAACATATTTTATTCCCCATGGAGAGTTCTTTACAATGAGCCATGTCTCAATATTTTCTATTCAGCACTTTCAGAGATATGGAGGTGCAAAAATTTTCGGTTTTCCCAAGATGGCGGCCGAACCACGTGACATATGACGTCATCATTAACATATTTTATTCCCCATGGAGAGTTCTTTACAATGAGCCATGTCTCAATTTTTTCTGTTCAGCACTTTTGGAGATATCGTGGTGCAAAGTTTTGCTGTTTTTCCAAGATGGCGGCCGAACCACGTGACATATGACGTCATCATTAACATATTTTATTCCCCATGGAGAGTTCTTTCCAATGAGCCATGTCTCAATTTTTTCTGTTCAGCACTTTTGGAGATATAGTGGTGCAAAGTTTTGCCGTTTTTCCAAGATGGCGGCCGACCACGTGACATATGACGTCATCATTAACATATTTTATTCCCCATGGAGAGTTCTTTACAATGAGCCATGTCTCAATTTTTTCTATTCAGCACTTTCGGAGATATGGAGGTGCAAAGTTTTTCGGATTTTCCAAGATGGCGGCCGAATCACGTGAACGATGACGTCATCATTAACATATTTTATTCCCCATGGTGAGTTCTTTACAATGAGCCATGTCTCAATTTTTTCTGTTCAGGACTTTCGGAGATATGGAGGTGCAAAAATTTTCGTTTTTTCCAAGATGGCGGCCGAACCACGTGACCGATGACGTCATCATTAACATATTTTATTCCCCATGGAGAGTTCTTTACAATGAGCCATGTCTCAATTTTTTCTGTTCAGCACTTTGAGATATCGAGGTGCAAAATTTTTCGGTTTTTCCAAGATGGCGGCCGAACCACGTGACCGATGACGTCATCATTTGGGCACAGTATATTAGAGGGCAAGACAAATACGTGTGCAAAGTTTGGTGATTCTACGTGCAACGGTGTAGACGTAGTGCTGCAAACAGACAAACAGACAAACAGATGAAAAATCGGTCAGAGACCGAGGACTTGCCGGAATGTACTTTTTTATCGGCCATTTAGGACAAATATGGCGGCCGAACCACGTGACATATGACGTCATCATTAACATATTTTATTCCCCATGGAGAGTTCTTTACAATGAGCCATGTCTCAATTTTTTCTGTTCAGCACTTTTGGAGATATGGAGGTGCAAAGTTCTTCGGTTTTTCCAAGATGGCGGCCAAACCACGTGACCGATGACATCATCATTTGGGCACAGTATATTAGAGGGCAAGACAAATACGTGTGCAAAGTTTGGCTATTCTACGTATCGAAAGATTCTACGTATAGAAAGTTTTCCGGTTTTTCCAAGATAGCGGCCGAACCACGTGACATATGACGTCATCATTAACATATTTTATTCCCCATGGAGAGTTCTTTTCAATGAGCCACGTCCCAAGTTTTTCTATTCAGGACTTTCGGAGATATGGAGGTGTAACGTTTTCCGGTTTTTCCAAGATGGCGGCCGAACCACGTGACATATGACGTCATCATTAACATATTTTATTCCCCATGGAGAGTTCTTTACAATGAGCCATGTCTCAATTTTTTCTGTTCAGCACTTTTGGAGTAATAGTGGTGCAAAGTTTTGCCGTTTTTCCAAGATGGCGGCCGAACCACGTGACCTATGACGTCATCATTAACATGTTTTATTCCCAATGGAGA
Source organism: Myxine glutinosa (assembly GCF_964187855.1). Classification (NCBI taxonomy): domain Eukaryota; kingdom Metazoa; phylum Chordata; class Myxini; order Myxiniformes; family Myxinidae; genus Myxine; species Myxine glutinosa. The sequence continues at coordinate 78,690,860 of NC_136266.1, read as the reverse complement.
GTTCTTTACAATGAGCCATGGCTCAATTTTTTCTGTTCAGCACTTTGAGATATCGAGGTGCAAAATTTTTCGGTTTTTCCAAGATGGCGGCCGAACCACGTGACTGATGACGTCATCATTTGGGCACAGTATATTAGATGGCAAGACCAATATGTGTGCCAAGTTTGGCGATTCTACATACAACGGTGTAGACGTAGTGCTGCAAACAGACAAACAGACAAACAGACAAACAGACAAACGAACAGATCAACATACTTGCCGGAAAAATTTTTCCGGCAAGTAACAAACGAACAGTTCAACATACTTGCCGGAAAAATTTTTCCGGCAAGTAACAAATGAAAAATCGGTCAGAGACCGAGGACTTGCCGGAATGTACTTTTTTATCGGCCATTTAGGACAAATATGGCGGCCGAACCACGTGACTGATGACGTCATCATTAACATATTTTATTCCCCATGGAGTTCTTTACAATGAGCCATGTCTCAATTTTTTCTGTTCAGCACTTTTGGAGATATAGTGGTGCAAAGTTTTGCCGTTTTTCCAAGATGGCGGCCGACCACGTGACATATGACGTCATCATTAACATATTTTATTCCCCATGGAGAGTTCAATACAATGAGCCATGTCTCAATTTTTTCTATTCAGCACTTTTGGAGATACAGAGGTGCTAAGTTTTTCGGTTTTTCCAAGATGGCGGCCGAACCACGTGACATATGACATCATAATTAACAAATTTTATTACCCATGGAGAGTTCTTTACAATGAGCCATGTCTCAATTTTTTCTGTTCAGCACTTTTGGAGATATAGCGGTGCAAAGTTTTGCCGTTTTTCCAAGATGGCGGCCGACCACGTGACATATGACATCATCATTAACATATTTTATTCCGCATGGAGAGTTCTTTACAATGAGCCATGTCTCAATTTTTTCTGTTCAGCACTTTTGGAGATTTTGTGGTGCAAAGTTTTGCCGTTTTTCCAAGATGGCAGCCGACCACGTGACTGATGATGTCATCATTAACATATTTTATTCCCCATGGAGAGTTCTTTACAATGAGCCATGTCTCAATTTTTTCTGTTCAGTACTTTCGGAGATATAGAAGTGCAAAGTTTTTCGGTTTTTCCAAGATGGCGGCCGAACCACGTCACCGATGACGTCATCAATTGGGCACAGTCTATTCCAGGGCAAGACCAATATGTGTGCAAAGTTTGGCGATTCTCCGTGCAACGGTGTAGACGCAGTGCTGCAAACAGACAGACAAACAGATGAAAAATCGGTCAGAGACCGAGGACTTGCCGGAATGTACTTTTTTATCGGCCATTTAGAACAAATATGGCGGCCGAACTATGTGATACATGACGTCATCATTAACATATTTTATTCCCCATGGAGAGTTCTTTACAATGAGCCATGTCTCAATTTCTTCTGTTCAGCACTTTTGGAGATATAGTGGTGCAAAGTTTTGCCGTTTTTCCAAGATGGCGGCCGACCACGTGACATATGACATCATCATTAACATATTTTATTCCCCATGGAGAGTTCTTTACAATGAGCCATGTCTCAATTTTTTCTGTTCAGCACTTTTGGAGATTTCGTGGTGCAAAGTTTTGCCGTTTTTCCAAGATGGCGGCCGACCACGTGACATATGACGTCATCATTAACATATTTTATTCCCCATGGAGAGTTCTTTACAATGAGCCATGTCTCAATTTTTTCTGTTCAGTACTTTCGGAGATATAGAGGTGCAAAGTTTTTCGGTTTTTCCAAGATGGCGGCCGAACCACGTCACCGATGACGTCATCAATTGGGCACAGTCTATTCCAGGGCAAGACCAAAAAGTGTGCAAAGTTTGGCGATTCTACGTGCAACGGTGTAGACGCAGTGCTGCAAACAGACAGACAGACAGACAAACAGACAAACAGACAGACAAACAGATGAAAAATCGGTCAGAGACCGAGGACTTGCCGGAATGTACTTTTTTATCGGCCATTTAGGACAAATATGGCGGCCGAACCACGTGACCGATGACGTCATCATTAACATATTTTATTCCCCATGGAGAGTTCTTTACAATGAGCCAAACCTCAATTTTTTCTATTCAGGACTTTTGGAGATGTGGAGGTGCAGAGTTTTTCGGTTTTTCCAAGATGGCGGCCGAACCACGTGACCGATGACATCATCATTAACATATTTTGTTCCCCATGGAGAGTTCTTTACAATGAGCCATGTCTCAATTTTTTCTATTCAGCACTTTCGGAGATATGGAGGTGCTAAGTTTTTCGGTTTTTCCGAGATGGCAGCCGACCACGTGACTGATGACGTCATCATTAACATATTTTATTCCCCATGGAGAGTTCTTTACAATGAGCCATGTCTCAATTTTTTCTGTTCAGCACTTTTGGAGATATAGTGGTGCAAATTTTTGCCGTTTTTCCAAGATGGCGGCCGACCACGTGACATATGACGTCATCATTAACATATTTTATTCCCCATGGAGAGTTCTTTACAATGAGCCATGTCTCAATTTTTTCTGTTCAGTACTTTCGGAGATATAGAGGTGCAAATTTATTCGGTTTTTCCAAGATGGCGGCCGAACCACGTCACCGATGACGTCATCATTGAGGCACAGTATATTAGAGGGCAAGACCATTATGTGTGCAAAGTTTGGCGATTCTCCGTGCAACGGTGTAGACGCAGTGCTGCAAACAGACAAACAGACAGATGAAAAATCGGTCAGAGACCGAGGACTTGCCGGAATGTACTTTTTTATTGGCCATTGAGGACAAATATGGCGGCCGAACCACGTGACCGATGACGTCATCATTAACATATTTTATTCCCCATGGAGAGTTCTTTACAATGAGGCATGTCTCAATTTTTTCTATTCAGCACTTTTGGACACATAGAGGTGCTAAGTTTTTCGGTTTTTCCAAGATGGCGGCCGAACCACGTGACATATGACGTCATCATTATCAAATTTTATTCCCCATGGAGAGTTCTTTACAATGAGCCATGTCTCAATTTTTTCTGTTCAGCACTTTTGGAGATATAGTGGCGCAACGTTTTGCCGTTTTTCCAAGATGGCGACCGAACCACGTGACTGATGACGTCATCATTTACATATTTTATTCCCCATGGAGAGTTCTTTACAATGAGCCATGTCTCAATTTTTTCTGTTCAGCACTTTTGGAGATATAGTGGTGCAACGTTTTGCCGTTTTTCCAAGATGGCGACCGAACCACGTGACTGATGACGTCATCATTTACATATTTTATTCCCCATGGAGAGTTCTTTACAATGAGCCATGTCTCAATTTTTTCTGTTCAGTACTTTCGGAGATATAGAGGTGCAAAGTTTTTCGGTTTTTCCAAGATGGCGGCCGACCACGTGACTGATGATGTCATCATTAACATATTTTATTCCCCATGGAGAGTTCTTTACAATGAGCCATGTCTCAATTTTTTCTGTTCAGTACTTTCGGAGATATAGAAGTGCAAAGTTTTTCGGTTTTTCCAAGATGGCGGCCGAACCACGTCACCGATGACGTCATCAATTGGGCACAGTCTATTCCAGGGCAAGACCAATATGTGTGCAAAGTTTGGCGATTCTCCGTGCAACGGTGTAGACGCAGTGCTGCAAACAGACAAACAGACAGACAAACAGACAAACAGACAAACAAACGAAAAATCGGTCAGAGACCGAGGACTTGCCGGAATGTACTTTTTTGTTGTCCATTTCGGACAAATATGGCGGCCGAACCACGTGACCGATGACGTCATCATTAACATATTTTATTCCCCATGGAGAGTTCTTTCCAATGAGCCATGTCTCAATTTTTTCTATTCAGCACTTTCGGAGATATGGAGGTGCAAAATTTTTCCCTTTTTCCAAGATGGCGGCCGCACCACGTGACCAATGACGTCATCATTAACATGTTTTATTCCCCATGGAGAGTTCTTTCCAATGAGCCATGTCTCAATTTTTTCTATTCAGCACTTTCGGAGATATGGAGGTGCAAAATTTTTCCCTTTTTCCAAGATGGCGGCCGAACCACGTCACTGATGACGTCATCATTGAGGCACAGTATATTAGAGGGCAAGACCATTATGTGTGCAAAGTTTGGCGATTCTCCGTGCAACGGTGTAGACGCAGTGCTGCAAACAGACAAACAGACAGACAAACAGACAGACAAACAGACAGACAGACAAACAAACGAACAGATCAACATACTTGCCGGAAAATTTTTCCGGCAAGTAACGAACAGATCAACATACTTGCCGGAATCTTTTCCGGCAAGTAACAAACAGATGAAAAATCGGTCAGAGACCGAGGACTTGCCGGAATGTACTTTTTTATCGGCCATTTAGAACAAATATGGCGGCCGAACCACGTGATAGATGACAGCATCATTAACATATTTTATTCCCCATGGAGAGTTCTTTACAATGAGCCATGTCTCATTTTTTTCCATTCTGCACTTTTGGAGATATAGTGGTGCAAAGTTTTCCCGTTTTTCCAAGATGGCGGCCGAACCACGTGACCGATGGCATCATCATTAACATATTTTATTCCCCATGGAGAGTTCTTTACAATGAGCCATGTCTCAATATTTTCTATTCAGCACTTTCAGAGATATGGAGGTGCAAAAATTTTCGGTTTTCCCAAGATGGCGGCCGAACCACGTGACATATGACGTCATCATTAACATATTTTATTCCCCATGGAGAGTTCTTTACAATGAGCCATGTCTCAATTTTTTCTGTTCAGCACTTTTGGAGATATCGTGGTGCAAAGTTTTGCTGTTTTTCCAAGATGGCGGCCGAACCACGTGACATATGACGTCATCATTAACATATTTTATTCCCCATGGAGAGTTCTTTCCAATGAGCCATGTCTCAATTTTTTCTGTTCAGCACTTTTGGAGATATAGTGGTGCAAAGTTTTGCCGTTTTTCCAAGATGGCGGCCGACCACGTGACATATGACGTCATCATTAACATATTTTATTCCCCATGGAGAGTTCTTTACAATGAGCCATGTCTCAATTTTTTCTATTCAGCACTTTCGGAGATATGGAGGTGCAAAGTTTTTCGGATTTTCCAAGATGGCGGCCGAATCACGTGAACGATGACGTCATCATTAACATATTTTATTCCCCATGGTGAGGTCTTTACAATGAGCCATGTCTCAATTTTTTCTGTTCAGGACTTTCGGAGATATGGAGGTGCAAAAATTTTCGTTTTTTCCAAGATGGCGGCCGAACCACGTGACCGATGACGTCATCATTAACATATTTTATTCCCCATGGAGAGTTCTTTACAATGAGCCATGTCTCAATTTTTTCTGTTCAGCACTTTGAGATATCGAGGTGCAAAATTTTTCGGTTTTTCCAAGATGGCGGCCGAACCACGTGACCGATGACGTCATCATTTGGGCACAGTATATTAGAGGGCAAGACAAATACGTGTGCAAAGTTTGGTGATTCTACGTGCAACGGTGTAGACGTAGTGCTGCAAACAGACAAACAGACAAACAGATGAAAAATCGGTCAGAGACCGAGGACTTGCCGGAATGTACTTTTTTATCGGCCATTTAGGACAAATATGGCGGCCGAACCACGTGACATATGACGTCATCATTAACATATTTTATTCCCCATGGAGAGTTCTTTACAATGAGCCATGTCTCAATTTTTTCTGTTCAGCACTTTTGGAGATATGGAGGTGCAAAGTTCTTCGGTTTTTCCAAGATGGCGGCCAAACCACGTGACCGATGACATCATCATTTGGGCACAGTATATTAGAGGGCAAGACAAATACGTGTGCAAAGTTTGGCTATTCTACGTATCGAAAGATTCTACGTATAGAAAGTTTTCCGGTTTTTCCAAGATAGCGGCCGAACCACGTGACATATGACGTCATCATTAACATATTTTATTCCCCATGGAGAGTTCTTTTCAATGAGCCACGTCCCAAGTTTTTCTATTCAGGACTTTCGGAGATATGGAGGTGTAACGTTTTCCGGTTTTTCCAAGATGGCGGCCGAACCACGTGACATATGACGTCATCATTAACATATTTTATTCCCCATGGAGAGTTCTTTACAATGAGCCATGTCTCAATTTTTTCTGTTCAGCACTTTTGGAGTAATAGTGGTGCAAAGTTTTGCCGTTTTTCCAAGATGGCGGCCGAACCACGTGACCTATGACGTCATCATTAACATGTTTTATTCCCAATGGAGAGTTCTTTACAATGAGCCATGGCTCAATTTTTTCTGTTCAGCACTTTGAGATATCGAGGTGCAAAATTTTTCGGTTTTTCCAAGATGGCGGCCGAACCACGTGACTGATGACGTCATCATTTGGGCACAGTATATTAGATGGCAAGACCAATATGTGTGCCAAGTTTGGCGATTCTACATACAACGGTGTAGACGTAGTGCTGCAAACAGACAAACAGACAAACAGACAAACAGACAAACGAACAGATCAACATACTTGCCGGAAAAATTTTTCCGGCAAGTAACAAACGAACAGTTCAACATACTTGCCGGAAAAATTTTTCCGGCAAGTAACAAATGAAAAATCGGTCAGAGACCGAGGACTTGCCGGAATGTACTTTTTTATCGGCCATTTAGGACAAATATGGCGGCCGAACCACGTGACTGATGACGTCATCATTAACATATTTTATTCCCCATGGAGTTCTTTACAATGAGCCATGTCTCAATTTTTTCTGTTCAGCACTTTTGGAGATATAGTGGTGCAAAGTTTTGCCGTTTTTCCAAGATGGCGGCCGACCACGTGACATATGACGTCATCATTAACATATTTTATTCCCCATGGAGAGTTCAATACAATGAGCCATGTCTCAATTTTTTCTATTCAGCACTTTTGGAGATACAGAGGTGCTAAGTTTTTCGGTTTTTCCAAGATGGCGGCCGAACCACGTGACATATGACATCATAATTAACAAATTTTATTACCCATGGAGAGTTCTTTACAATGAGCCATGTCTCAATTTTTTCTGTTCAGCACTTTTGGAGATATAGCGGTGCAAAGTTTTGCCGTTTTTCCAAGATGGCGGCCGACCACGTGACATATGACATCATCATTAACATATTTTATTCCGCATGGAGAGTTCTTTACAATGAGCCATGTCTCAATTTTTTCTGTTCAGCACTTTTGGAGATTTTGTGGTGCAAAGTTTTGCCGTTTTTCCAAGATGGCAGCCGACCACGTGACTGATGATGTCATCATTAACATATTTTATTCCCCATGGAGAGTTCTTTACAATGAGCCATGTCTCAATTTTTTCTGTTCAGTACTTTCGGAGATATAGAAGTGCAAAGTTTTTCGGTTTTTCCAAGATGGCGGCCGAACCACGTCACCGATGACGTCATCAATTGGGCACAGTCTATTCCAGGGCAAGACCAATATGTGTGCAAAGTTTGGCGATTCTCCGTGCAACGGTGTAGACGCAGTGCTGCAAACAGACAGACAAACAGATGAAAAATCGGTCAGAGACCGAGGACTTGCCGGAATGTACTTTTTTATCGGCCATTTAGAACAAATATGGCGGCCGAACTATGTGATACATGACGTCATCATTAACATATTTTATTCCCCATGGAGAGTTCTTTACAATGAGCCATACCTCAATTTTTTCTGTTCAGGACTTTTGGAGATGTGGAGGTGCAGAGTTTTTCGGTTTTTCCAAGATGGCGGCCGACCACGTGACTGATGACGTCATCATTAACATATTTTATTCCCCATGGAGAGTTCTTTACAATGAGCCATGTCTCAATTTTTTCTGTTCAGCACTTTTGGAGTTATAGTGGTGAAAATTTTTGCCGTTTTTCCAAGATGGCGGCCGACCACGTGACATATGACGTCATCATTAACATATTTTATTCCCCATGGAGAGTTCTTTACAATGAGCCATGTCTCAATTTTTTCTGTTCAGTACTTTCGGAGATATAGAGGTGCAAAGTTTTTCGGTTTTTCCAAGATGGCGGCCGAACCACGTCACCGATGACGTCATCAATTGGGCACAGTCTATTCCAGGGCAAGACCAATATGTGTGCAAAGTTTGGCGATTCTACGTGCAACGGTGTAGACGCAGTGCTGCAAACAGACAGACAGACAGACAGACAGACAGACAGACAGACAAACAGACAGACAAACGAACAGATCAACATACTTGCCGGAAAAATTTTTCCGGCAAGTAACAAACAGACAGACAGATGAAAAATCGGTCAGAGACCGAGGACTTGCCGGAATGTACTTTTTTATCGGCCATTTAGGACAAATATGGCGGCCGAAACACGTGATAGATGACGTCGTCATTAACATATTTTATTCCCCATGGAGAGTTCTTTTCAATGAGCCATGTCTCAATTTTTTCTATTCAGCACTTTCAGAGATATGGAGGTGCAATTTTTTCCAAGATGGCGGCCGAACCACGTGACCGATGACGTCATCATTTACATATTTTATTCCCCGTGGAGAGTTCTTCACAATGAGCCATGTCTCAATTTTTTCTATTCAGCACTTTTGGAGATATGGAGGTGCAAAATTTTTCGGTTTTTCCAAGATGGCGGCCGAACCACGTGACCTATGACGTCAACATTAACATATTTTATTCCCCATGGAGAGTTCTTTACAACGAGCCATGTCTCAATTTTTTCTGTTCAGTACTTTCGGAGATATAGAGGTGCAAAGTTTTTCGGTTTTTCCAAGATGGCGGCCGAACCACGTCACCGATGACGTCATCAATTGGGCACAGTTTATTCCAGGGCAAGTCCAATATGTGTGCAAAGTTTGGCGATTCTACGTGCAACGGTGTAGACGCAGTGCTGCAAACAGACAGACAAACAGATGAAAAATCGGTCAGAGACCGAGGACTTGCCGGAATGTACTTTTTTATAGGCCATTTAGGACAAATATGGCGGCCGAACCACGTGACCGATGACGTCATCATTAACATATTTTATTCCACATGGAGAGTTCTTTGTAACGAGCGATGTCTCAATTCTTTCTATTCAGCACTTTTGGAGATATGGAGGTGCTAAGTTTTTCGGTTTTTCCAAGATGGCGGCCGAACCACGTGACCTATGACGTCTTATTAACATATTTTATTCCACATGGAGAGTTCTTTACAATGAGCCATGTCTCAATTTTTTCTATTCAGTACTTTCAGAGATATAGAGGTGCAAAATTTTTCGGTTTTTCCAAGATGGCGGCCGAACCACGTGACTGATGACGTCATCATTAACATATTTTATTCCGCATGGAGAGTTCTTTACAATGAGCCATGTCTCAATTTTTTCTGTTCAGCACTTTTGGAGATATAGTGGTGCAACGTTTTGCCGTTTTTCCAAGATGGCGGCGGAACCACGTGACTGATGGCGTCATCATTAACATATTTTATTCCCCATGGAGAGTTCTTTACGATGAGCCATGTCACAATTTTTTCTATTCAGCACTTTCGGAGATATGGAGGTGCCACGTTTTTCGGTTTTTCCAAGATGGCGGCCGAACCACGTGACCGATGACGTCATCCTTAACATACTTTTATTCCTCATGGAGAGTTCTTTCCAATGAGCCATGTCTCAATTTTTTATATTCAGTACTTTCAGAGATATGGAGGTGCAAAGTTTTGCCGTTTTTCCAAGATGGCGGCCGAACCACGTGACCTATGACGTCATCATTAACATGTTTTATTCCCCATGGAGAGTTCTTTACAATGAGCCATGTCTCAATTTTTTCTGTTCAGCACTTTGAGATGTCGGGGTGCAAAATTTTTCGGTTTTTCCAAGATGGCGGCCGAACCACGTGACCGATGACGTCATCATTTGGGCACAGTATATTAGAGGGCAAGACAAATACGTGTGCAAAGTTTGGCGATTCTACGTGCAACGGTGTAGACGTAGTGCTGCAAACAGACAAACAGACAGACAAATGAAAAATCGGTCAGAGACCGAGGACTTGCCGGAATGTACTCTTTTATCGGCCATTTAAGACAAATATGGCGTCCGAACCACGTGACCTATGATGTCATTATTAACATATTTTATTCCCCATGGAGAGTTCTTTACAATGAGCCATGTCTCAATTTTTTCTATTCAGCACTTTCAGAGATATGGAGGTGCACAATTTTTCGGTTTTTCCAAGATGGCGGCCGAACCACGTGACATATGACGTCATCATTAACATATTTTATTCCCCATTGAGAGTTCTTTGCAATGAGCCATGTCTCAATTTTTTCCATTCTGCACTTTTGGAGATATAGTGGTGCAAAGTTTTCCCATTTTTCCAAGATGGCGGCCGAACCACGTGACCGATGGCGTCATCATTAACATATTTTATTCCCCATGGAGAGTTCTTTACAATGAGCCATGTCTCAATTTTTTCTGTTCAGCACTTTTGGAGATTTTGTGGTGCAAAGTTTTGCCGTTTTTCCAAGATGGCGGCCGACCACGTGACTGATGACGTCATCATTAACATATTTTATTCCCCATGGAGAGTTCTTTACAATGAGCCATGTCTCAATTATTTCTGTTCAGCACTTTTGGAGATATAGTGGTGCAAAGTTTTGCCGTTTTTCCAAGATGGCGGCCGACCACGTGACATATGACGTCATCATTAACATATTTTATTCCCCATGGAGAGTTCTTTCCAATGAGCCATGTCTCAATTTTTTCTGTTCAGCACTTTTGGAGATATAGTGGCGCAACGATTTGCCGTTTTTCCAAGATGGCGACCGAACCACGTGACTGATGACGTCATCATTTACATATTTTATTCCCCATGGAGAGTTCTTTACAATGAGCCATGTCTCAATTTTTTCTGTTCAGTACTTTCGGAGATATAGAGGTGCAAATTTATTCGGTTTTTCCAAGATGGCGGCCGAACCACGTCACCGATGACGTCATCATTGGGGCACAGTATATTAGAGGGCAAGACCATTATGTGTGCAAAGTTTGGCGATTCTCCGTGCAACGGTGTAGACGCAGTGCTGCAAACAGACAAACAGACAGACAAACAGACAAACAGACAAACAGATGAAAAATCGGTCAGAGACCGAGGACTTGCCGGAATTTACTTTTTTATCGGCCATTTAGGATAAATATGGCGGCTGAACCACCTGACCGATGACATCATCATTAACATATTTTATTCCCCACGGAGAGTTCTTTACAGTGAGCCATGTCTCAATTTTTTCTGTTCAGCACTTTCAGAGATAGAGGTGCAACGTTTTTCGGTTTTTCCAAGATGGCGGCCGAACCACGTGACCTATGACGTCATCATTAACATATTTTATTCCCCATGGAGAGTTCTTTACAATGAGCAATGTCTCAATTTTTTCTATTGAGCACTTTCGGAGATATGGAGGTGCAACGTTTTTCGGTTTTTCCAAGATGGCGGCCGACCACGTGACATATGACATCATCATTAACATATTTTATTCCCCATGGAGAGTTCTTTACAATGAGCCATGTCTCAATTTTTTCTGTTCAGCACTTTTGGAGCTTTCGTGGTACAAAGTTTTGCCGTTTTTCCAAGATGGCGGCCGACCACGTGACTGATGACGTCATCATTAACATATTTTATTCCCCATGGAGAGTTCTTTACAATGAGCCATGTCTCAATTATTTCTGTTCAGCACTTTTGGAGATATAGTGGTGCAAAGTTTTGCCGTTTTTCCAAGATGGCGGCCGACCACGTGACATATGACGTCATCATTAACATATTTTATTCCCCATGGAGAGTTCTTTCCAATGAGCCATGTCTCAATTTTTTCTGTTCAGCACTTTTGGAGATATAGTGGCGCAACGATTTGCCGTTTTTCCAAGATGGCGACCGAACCACGTGACTGATGACGTCATCATTTACATATTTTATTCCCCATGGAGAGTTCTTTACAATGAGCCATGTCTCAATTTTTTCTGTTCAGTACTTTCGGAGATATAGAGGTGCAAATTTATTCGGTTTTTCCAAGATGGCGGCCGAACCACGTCACCGATGACGTCATCATTGGGGCACAGTATATTAGAGGGCAAGACCATTATGTGTGCAAAGTTTGGCGATTCTCCGTGCAACGGTGTAGACGCAGTGCTGCAAACAGACAAACAGACAGACAAACAGACAGACAAACAGACAAACAGACAAACAGACAAATGAAAAATCGGTCAGAGACCGAGGACTTGCCGGAATGTACTTTTTTATAGGCCATTTAGGACAAATATGGCGGCCGAACCACGTGACCGATGACGTCATCAATAACATATTTTATTCCACATGGAGAGTTCTTTGTAACGAGCGATGTCTCAATTCTTTCTATTCAGCACTTTTGGAGATATGGAGGTGCTAAGTTTTTCCGTTTTTCCAAGATGGCGGCCGAACCACGTGACCTATGACGTCTTATTAACATATTTTATTCCACATGGAGAGTTCTTTACAATGAGCCATGTCTCAATTTTTTCTATTCAGTACTTTCAGAGATATAGAGGTGCAAAATTTTTCGGTTTTTCCAAGATGGCGGCCGAACCACGTGACTGATGACGTCATCATTAACATATTTTATTCCGCATGGAGAGTTCTTTACAATGAGCCATGTCTCAATTTTTTCTGTTCAGCACTTTTGGAGATATAGTGGTGCAACGTTTTGCCGTTTTTCCAAGATGGCGGCGGAACCACGTGACTGATGGCGTCATCATTAACATATTTTATTCCCCATGGAGAGTTCTTTACGATGAGCCATGTCACAATTTTTTCTATTCAGCACTTTCGGAGATATGGAGGTGCAACGTTTTTCGGTTTTTCCAAGATGGCGGCCGAACCACGTGACCGATGACGTCATCCTTAACATATTTTTATTCCTCATGGAGAGTTCTTTCCAATGAGCCATGTCTCAATTTTTTATATTCAGTACTTTCAGAGATATGGAGGTGCAAAGTTTTGCCGTTTTTCCAAGATGGCGGCCGAACCACGTGACCTATGACGTCATCATTAACATGTTTTATTCCCCATGGAGAGTTCTTTACAATGAGCCATGTCTCAATTTTTTCTGTTCAGCACTTTGAGATGTCGAGGTGCAAAATTTTTCGGTTTTTCCAAGATGGCGGCCGAACCACGTGAACGATGACGTCATCATTTGGGCACAGTATATTAGAGGGCAAGACAAATACGTGTGCAAAGTTTGGCGATTCTACGTGCAACGGTGTAGACGTAGTGCTGCAAACAGACAAACAGACAGACAAACAAACGAACAGATCAACATACTTGCCGGAATATTTTCCGGCAAGTAATGAAAAATCGGTCAGAGACCGAGGACTTGCCGGAATGTACTTTTTTATCGGCCATTTAGGACAAATATGGCGGCTGAAGCACGTGACCGATGACGTCATCATTAACATATTTTATTCCCCATGGAGAGTTCTTTACAATGAGCCATGTCTCAATTTTTTCTATTCAGCACTTTCGGAGATATGGAGGTGCTAAGTTTTTCGGTTTTTCCAAGATGGCGGCCGACCACGTGACTGATGACGTCATCATTAACATATTTTATTCCCCATGGAGAGTTCTTTACAATGAGCCATGTCTCAATTTTTTCTGTACAGTACTTTCGGAGATATAGAGGTGCAAAGTTTTTCGGTTTTTCCAAGATGGCGGCCGAACCACGTCACCGATGACGTCATCAATTGGGCACAGTCTATTCCAGGGCAAGACCAATATGTGTGCAAAGTTTGGCGATTCTCCGTGCAACGGTGTAGACGCAGTGCTGCAAACAGACAGACAAACAGATGAAAAATCGGTCAGAGACCGAGGACTTGCCGGAATTTACTTTTTTGTCGGCCATTTAGGACAAATATGGCGGCCGAACCATGTGACCGATGACATCATCATTAACATATTTTATTCCCCATGGAGAGTTCTTTACAATGAGCCACGTCTCAATTTTTTCTATTCAGCACTTCCGGAGATATATCGAGGTGCTAAGTTTTTTGGTTTTTCCAAGATGGCGGCCGAACCACGTGACCGATGACTTCATCATTAACATGTTTTATTCCCCATGGAGAGTTCTTTCCAATGAGCCATGTCTCATTTTTTCTATTCAGCACTGGAGGTGCAAAGTTTTTCGGTTTTTCCAAGATGGCGGCCGGACCACATGACCGATGACGTCATCACTAACATGTTTTATTCCGCATGGAGAGTTCTTTACAATGAGCCATGTCTCAATTTTTTCTATTCAGAGATATGGAGGTGCAAAAATTTTCGGTTTTTCCAAGATGGCGGCCGAACCACGTGACATATGATGTCATCATTAACAAATTTTATTCCCCATGGAGAGTTCTTTACAATGAGCCATGTCTCAATTTTTTCTGTTCAGCACTTTTGGAGATATAGTGGTGCAAAGTTTTGCCGTTTTTCCAAGATGGCGGCCGACCAAGTGACATATGACATCATCATTAACATATTTTATTCCCCATGGAGAGTTCTTTACAATGAGCCATGTCTCAATTTTTTCTGTTCAGCACTTTTGGAGATTTCGTGGTGCAAAGTTTTGCCGTTTTTCCAAGATGGCGGCCGACCACGTGACTGCTGACGTCATCATTAACATATTTTATTCCCCATGGAGAGTTCTTTACAATGAGCCATGTCTCAATTTTTTCTGTTCAGCACTTTTGGAGATATAGTGGTGCAAAAGTTTTCGGTTTTTCCAAGATGGCGGCCGACCACGTGACATATGCCGTCATCATTAACATATTTTATTGCCCATGGAGAGTTCTTTACAATGAGCCATGTCTGATTTTTTTCTGTTCAGCACTTTTGGAGATATAGTGGTGCAAAGTTTTGCAGTTTTTCCAAGATGGCGGCCGACCACGTGACATATGACATCATCATTAACATATTTTATTCCCCATGCAGAGTTCTTTACAATGAGCCATGTCTCAATTTTTTATGTTCAGCACTTTTGGAGATATAGTGGTGCAAAGTTTTGCCGTTTTTCCAAGATGGCGGCCGACCACGTGACTGATGACGTCATCATTAACATATTTTATTTCCCATGGAGAGTTCTTTACAATGAGCCATGTCTCAATTTTTTCTGTTCAGCACTTTTGGAGAAAAAGTGGTGCAAAGTTTTGCCGTTTTTCCAAGATGGCGGCCGACCACGTGACATATGACGTCATCATTAACATATTTTATTCCCCATGGAGAGTTCTTTACAATGAGCCATGTCTCAATTTTTTCTGTTCAGCACTTTTGGAGATATAGTGGTGCAAAGTTTTGCCGTTTTTCCAAGATGGCGGCCGACCACGTGACATATGACGTCATCATTAACATATTTTATTCCCCATGGAGAGTTCTTTACAATGAGCCATGTCTCAATTTTTTCTGTTCAGCACTTTTGGAGATATAGTGGTGCAAATTTTTGCCGTTTTTCCAAGATGGCGGCCGACCACGTGACATATGACGTCATCATTAACATATTTTATTCCCCATGGAGAGTTCTTTACAATGAGCCATGTCTCAATTTTTTCTGTTCAGTACTTTTGGAGATATAGAGGTGCAAATTTTTTCGGTTTTTCCAAGATGGCGGCCGAACCACGTCACCGATGACGTCATCAATTGGGCACAGTCTATTCCAGGGCAAGACCAATATGTGTGCAAAGTTTGGCGATTCTACGTGCAACGGTGTAGACGCAGTGCTGCAAACAGACAGACAGACAGACAGACAGACAAACAGACAGACAAACGAACAGATCAACATACTTGCCGGAAAAATTTTTCCGGCAAGTAAAAATCGGTCAGAGACCGAGGACTTGCCGGAATGTACTTTTTTATTGGCCATTTAGGACAAATATGGCGGCCGAACCACGTGACTGATGACGTCATCATTAACATATTTTATTCCCCATGGAGAGTTCTTTACATTGAGCCACGTCCCAAGTTTTTCTATTCAGGACTTTCGGAGATATGGAGGTGTAACGTTTTTTTTTTTTTTTTTTTTTTTTTTTTTTTTTGTATACAATATCGAGGCTCGTGAAAGAGCGAACATTAATCACACAGAAAGACAAACCGACACATAAAACATATAACATAGGGAGCGGTAGACAAGATGGGGAGAGAGGGGGAAGGACACAAACACAACATTTGAGAGCAGGGACCGAGAGACATGGAGACATCGAGAGATCTGAGAGAGGGCGAGGGCTTTGGGGGGGGGCGTGGGAAGGGGGCAGTGGGAGAGGTATAAAACATATGGACACTGCCAGGACTTCCAGGAAAGAAGTTGGAATTTCAAACAAGGTGGATCTGGGGTGAATTAGCGGGGGTAGAAAAGATCAAGGTTTTGGATGGGGGAAGATAAGAGATGGTGGTGAACAGCTGTTTTAAAGACCTGGAGGGAGGAGTGGGATTGAAGGGAGTGAGGGAGTTTGTTCCAGAGGCGGGAGAAAAGAGGAATGAAAGAGTGAAGGTGAGCGGAGAGCCGAGATTTCGGCAGTTTAACCATCAGAGGGTTGCTGGCAGATCTTGTGCGACCTGTAGGAATATTTGGGGGACAGTTTTCCGGTTTTTCCAAGATGGCGGCCGAACTACGTGACATATGACGTCATCATTAACATATTTTATTCCCCATGGAGAGTTCTTTACAATGAGCCATGTCTCAATTTTTTCTGTTCAGCACTTTTGGAGATATAGTGGTGCAAAGTTTTGCCGTTTTTCCAAGATGGCGGCCGACCACGTGACTGATGACGTCATCATTAACATGTTTTATTCCCCATGGAGAGTTCTTTACAATGAGCCATGTCTCAATTTTTTCTGTTCAGTACTTTCGGAGATATGGAGGTGCAAAATTTTTCGGTTTTTCCAAGATGGCGGCCGAACCACGTGACATATGACATCATCATTAACAAATTTTATTCCCCATGGAGAGTTCTTTACAATGAGCCATGTCTCAATTTTTTCTGTTCAGCACTTTTGGAGATATAGTGGTGCAAAGTTTTGCCGTTTTTCCAAGATGGCGGCCGACCACGTGACTGATGACGTCATCATTAACATGTTTTATTCCCCATGGAGAGTTCTTTACAATGAGCCATGTCTCAATTTTTTCTGTACAGTACTTTCGGAGATATAGAGGTGCAAAGTTTTTCGGTTTTTCCAAGATGGCGGCCGAACCACGTCACCGATGACGTCATCAATTGGG
The DNA here is from genome assembly GCF_964187855.1 of Myxine glutinosa. Classification (NCBI taxonomy): domain Eukaryota; kingdom Metazoa; phylum Chordata; class Myxini; order Myxiniformes; family Myxinidae; genus Myxine; species Myxine glutinosa. The sequence continues at coordinate 78,673,651 of NC_136266.1, read as the reverse complement.
CACAGTCTATTCCAGGGCAAGACCAATATGTGTGCAAAGTTTGGCGATTCTCCGTGCAACGGTGTAGACGCAGTGCTGCAAACAGACAAACAGACAAACAGACAAACAGACAAACAGATGAAAAATCGGTCAGAGACCGAGGACTTGCCGGAATGTACTTTTTTATCGGCCATTTAGGACAAATATGGTGGCCGAACCACGTGACCGATGACGTCATCATTAACATATTTTATTCCCCATGGAGAGTTCTTTACAATGAGGCATGCCTCAATTTTTTCTATTCAGGACTTTTGGAGATGTGGAGGTGCAGTTTTTCGGTTTTTCCAAGATGGTGGCCAAACCACGTGACCGATGACATCATCATTAACATATTTTATTCCCCATGGAGAGTTCTTTACAATGAGCCATGTCTCAATATTTTCTATTCCGCACTTTCGGAGATATGTAGGTGCTAGGTTTTTCGGTTTTTCCAAGATGGCGGCCGACCACGTGACTGATGACGTCATCATTAACATATTTTATTCCCCATGGAGAGTTCTTTACAATGAGCCATGTCTCAATTTTTTCTGTTCAGCACTTTTAGAGATATAGTGGTGCAAAGTTTTGCCGCATTTCCAAGATGGCGGCCGACCACGTGACATATGACGTCATCATTAACATATTTTATTCCCCATGGAGAGTTCTTTACAATGAGCCATGTCTCAATTTTTTCTGTTCAGCACTTTTGGATATATAGTGGCGCAACTTTTTGCCGTTTTTCCAAGATGGCGACCGAACCACGTGACTGATGACGTCATCATTTACATATTTTATTCCCCATGGAGAGTTCTTTAGAATGAGCCATGTCTCAATTTTTTCTGTTCAGTACTTTCGGAGATATAGAGGTACAAATTTTTTCGGTTTTTCCAAGATGGCGGCCGAACCACGTCACCGATGACGTCATCAATTGGGCACAGTCTATTGCAGGGGAAGACCAATATGTGTGCAAAGTTTGGCGATTCTACGTGCAACGGTGTAGACGCAGTGCTGCAAACAGACAGACAGACAGACAGATGAAAAATCGGTCAGAGACCGAGGACTTGCCGGAATGTACTTTTTTATTGGCCATTGAGGACAAATATGGCGGCCGAACCACGTGACCGATGACGTCATCATTAACATATTTTATTCCCCATGGAGAGTTCTTTACAATGAGGCATGTCTCAATTTTTTCTATTCAGCACTTTTGGACACATAGAGGTGCTAAGTTTTTCGGTTTTTCCAAGATGGCGGCCGAACCACGTGACATATGACGTCATCATTAACAAATTTTATTCCCCATGGAGAGTTCTTTACAATGAGCCATGTCTCAATTTTTTCTGTTCAGCACTTTTGGAGATATAGTAGTGCAAAGTTTTGCCGTTTTTCCAAGATGGCGGCCGACCACGTGACATATGACGTCATCATTAACATATTTTATTCCCCATGGAGAGTTCTTTACAATGAGCCATGTCTCAATTTTTTCTGTTCAGTACTTTCGGAGATATAGAGGTGCAAAGTTTTTCGGTTTTTCCAAGATGGCGGCCGAACCACGTGAATGATGACGTCATCATTAACATGTTTTATTCCCCATGGAGAGTTCTTCACAATGAGCCATGTCTCAATTTTTTCTGTTCAGCACTTTGAGATATCGAGGTGCAAATTTTTTCGGTTTTTCCAAGATGGCGGCCGAACCACGTGACCGATGACGTCATCATTTGGGCACAGTATATTAGAGGGCAAGACCAATATGTGTGCCAAGTTTGGCGATTCTACGTGCAACGGTGTAGACGCAGTGCTGCAAACAGACAAACAGACAAACAGACAAACAGACAAATGAAAAATCGGTCAGAGACCGAGGACTTGCCGGAATTTACTTTTTTGTCGGCCATTTAGGACAAATATGGCGGCCGAACCATGTGACCGATGACATCATCATTAACATATTTTATTCCCCATGGAGAGTTCTTTACAATGAGCCACGTCTCAATTTTTTCTATTCAGCACTTCCGGAGATATATCGAGGTGCTAAGTTTTTTGGTTTTTCCAAGATGGCGGCCGAACCACGTGACCGATGACGTCATCATTAACATGTTTTATTCCCCATGGAGAGTTCTTTCCAATGAGCCATGTCTCATTTTTTCTATTCAGCACTGGAGGTGCAAAGTTTTTCGGTTTTTCCAAGATGGCGGCCGGACCACATGACCGATGACGTCATCACTAACATGTTTTATTCCGCATGGAGAGTTCTTTACAATGAGCCATGTCTCAATTTTTTCTATTCAGAGATATGGAGGTGCAAAAATTTTCGGTTTTTCCAAGATGGCGGCCGAACCACGTGACATATGATGTCATCATTAACAAATTTTATTCCCCATGGAGAGTTCTTTACAATGAGCCATGTCTCAATTTTTTCTGTTCAGCACTTTTGGAGATATAGTGGTGCAAAGTTTTGCCGTTTTTCCAAGATGGCGGCCGACCAAGTGACATATGACATCATCATTAACATATTTTATTCCCCATGGAGAGTTCTTTACAATGAGCCATGTCTCAATTTTTTCTGTTCAGCACTTTTGGAGATTTCGTGGTGCAAAGTTTTGCCGTTTTTCCAAGATGGCGGCCGACCACGTGACTGCTGACGTCATCATTAACATATTTTATTCCCCATGGAGAGTTCTTTACAATGAGCCATGTCTCAATTTTTTCTGTTCAGCACTTTTGGAGATATAGTGGTGCAAAAGTTTTCGGTTTTTCCAAGATGGCGGCCGACCACGTGACATATGCCGTCATCATTAACATATTTTATTGCCCATGGAGAGTTCTTTACAATGAGCCATGTCTGATTTTTTTCTGTTCAGCACTTTTGGAGATATAGTGGTGCAAAGTTTTGCAGTTTTTCCAAGATGGCGGCCGACCACGTGACATATGACATCATCATTAACATATTTTATTCCCCATGCAGAGTTCTTTACAATGAGCCATGTCTCAATTTTTTATGTTCAGCACTTTTGGAGATATAGTGGTGCAAAGTTTTGCCGTTTTTCCAAGATGGCGGCCGACCACGTGACTGATGACGTCATCATTAACATATTTTATTTCCCATGGAGAGTTCTTTACAATGAGCCATGTCTCAATTTTTTCTGTTCAGCACTTTTGGAGAAAAAGTGGTGCAAAGTTTTGCCGTTTTTCCAAGATGGCGGCCGACCACGTGACATATGACGTCATCATTAACATATTTTATTCCCCATGGAGAGTTCTTTACAATGAGCCATGTCTCAATTTTTTCTGTTCAGCACTTTTGGAGATATAGTGGTGCAAAGTTTTGCCGTTTTTCCAAGATGGCGGCCGACCACGTGACATATGACGTCATCATTAACATATTTTATTCCCCATGGAGAGTTCTTTACAATGAGCCATGTCTCAATTTTTTCTGTTCAGCACTTTTGGAGATATAGTGGTGCAAATTTTTGCCGTTTTTCCAAGATGGCGGCCGACCACGTGACATATGACGTCATCATTAACATATTTTATTCCCCATGGAGAGTTCTTTACAATGAGCCATGTCTCAATTTTTTCTGTTCAGTACTTTTGGAGATATAGAGGTGCAAATTTTTTCGGTTTTTCCAAGATGGCGGCCGAACCACGTCACCGATGACGTCATCAATTGGGCACAGTCTATTCCAGGGCAAGACCAATATGTGTGCAAAGTTTGGCGATTCTACGTGCAACGGTGTAGACGCAGTGCTGCAAACAGACAGACAGACAGACAGACAGACAAACAGACAGACAAACGAACAGATCAACATACTTGCCGGAAAAATTTTTCCGGCAAGTAAAAATCGGTCAGAGACCGAGGACTTGCCGGAATGTACTTTTTTATTGGCCATTTAGGACAAATATGGCGGCCGAACCACGTGACTGATGACGTCATCATTAACATATTTTATTCCCCATGGAGAGTTCTTTACATTGAGCCACGTCCCAAGTTTTTCTATTCAGGACTTTCGGAGATATGGAGGTGTAACGTTTTTTTTTTTTTTTTTTTTTTTTTTTTTTTTTGTATACAATATCGAGGCTCGTGAAAGAGCGAACATTAATCACACAGAAAGACAAACCGACACATAAAACATATAACATAGGGAGCGGTAGACAAGATGGGGAGAGAGGGGGAAGGACACAAACACAACATTTGAGAGCAGGGACCGAGAGACATGGAGACATCGAGAGATCTGAGAGAGGGCGAGGGCTTTGGGGGGGGGCGTGGGAAGGGGGCAGTGGGAGAGGTATAAAACATATGGACACTGCCAGGACTTCCAGGAAAGAAGTTGGAATTTCAAACAAGGTGGATCTGGGGTGAATTAGCGGGGGTAGAAAAGATCAAGGTTTTGGATGGGGGAAGATAAGAGATGGTGGTGAACAGCTGTTTTAAAGACCTGGAGGGAGGAGTGGGATTGAAGGGAGTGAGGGAGTTTGTTCCAGAGGCGGGAGAAAAGAGGAATGAAAGAGTGAAGGTGAGCGGAGAGCCGAGATTTCGGCAGTTTAACCATCAGAGGGTTGCTGGCAGATCTTGTGCGACCTGTAGGAATATTTGGGGGACAGTTTTCCGGTTTTTCCAAGATGGCGGCCGAACTACGTGACATATGACGTCATCATTAACATATTTTATTCCCCATGGAGAGTTCTTTACAATGAGCCATGTCTCAATTTTTTCTGTTCAGCACTTTTGGAGATATAGTGGTGCAAAGTTTTGCCGTTTTTCCAAGATGGCGGCCGACCACGTGACTGATGACGTCATCATTAACATGTTTTATTCCCCATGGAGAGTTCTTTACAATGAGCCATGTCTCAATTTTTTCTGTTCAGTACTTTCGGAGATATGGAGGTGCAAAATTTTTCGGTTTTTCCAAGATGGCGGCCGAACCACGTGACATATGACATCATCATTAACAAATTTTATTCCCCATGGAGAGTTCTTTACAATGAGCCATGTCTCAATTTTTTCTGTTCAGCACTTTTGGAGATATAGTGGTGCAAAGTTTTGCCGTTTTTCCAAGATGGCGGCCGACCACGTGACTGATGACGTCATCATTAACATGTTTTATTCCCCATGGAGAGTTCTTTACAATGAGCCATGTCTCAATTTTTTCTGTACAGTACTTTCGGAGATATAGAGGTGCAAAGTTTTTCGGTTTTTCCAAGATGGCGGCCGAACCACGTCACCGATGACGTCATCAATTGGGCACAGTCTATTCCAGGGCAAGACCAATATGTGTGCAAAGTTTGGCGATTCTCCGTGCAACGGTGTAGACGCAGTGCTGCAAACAGACAAACAGACAAACAGACAAACAGACAAACAGATGAAAAATCGGTCAGAGACCGAGGACTTGCCGGAATGTACTTTTTTATCGGCCATTTAGGACAAATATGGTGGCCGAACCACGTGACCGATGACGTCATCATTAACATATTTTATTCCCCATGGAGAGTTCTTTACAATGAGGCATGCCTCAATTTTTTCTATTCAGGACTTTTGGAGATGTGGAGGTGCAGTTTTTCGGTTTTTCCAAGATGGCGGCCAAACCACGTGACCGATGACATCATCATTAACATATTTTATTCCCCATGGAGAGTTCTTTACAATGAGCCATGTCTCAATATTTTCTATTCCGCACTTTCGGAGATATGTAGGTGCTAGGTTTTTCGGTTTTTCCAAGATGGCGGCCGACCACGTGACTGATGACGTCATCATTAACATATTTTATTCCCCATGGAGAGTTCTTTACAATGAGCCATGTCTCAATTTTTTCTGTTCAGCACTTTTAGAGATATAGTGGTGCAAAGTTTTGCCGCATTTCCAAGATGGCGGCCGACCACGTGACATATGACGTCATCATTAACATATTTTATTCCCCATGGAGAGTTCTTTACAATGAGCCATGTCTCAATTTTTTCTGTTCAGCACTTTTGGATATATAGTGGCGCAACTTTTTGCCGTTTTTCCAAGATGGCGACCGAACCACGTGACTGATGACGTCATCATTTACATATTTTATTCCCCATGGAGAGTTCTTTAGAATGAGCCATGTCTCAATTTTTTCTGTTCAGTACTTTCGGAGATATAGAGGTACAAATTTTTTCGGTTTTTCCAAGATGGCGGCCGAACCACGTCACCGATGACGTCATCAATTGGGCACAGTCTATTGCAGGGGAAGACCAATATGTGTGCAAAGTTTGGCGATTCTACGTGCAACGGTGTAGACGCAGTGCTGCAAACAGACAGACAGACAGACAGATGAAAAATCGGTCAGAGACCGAGGACTTGCCGGAATGTACTTTTTTATTGGCCATTGAGGACAAATATGGCGGCCGAACCACGTGACCGATGACGTCATCATTAACATATTTTATTCCCCATGGAGAGTTCTTTACAATGAGGCATGTCTCAATTTTTTCTATTCAGCACTTTTGGACACATAGAGGTGCTAAGTTTTTCGGTTTTTCCAAGATGGCGGCCGAACCACGTGACATATGACGTCATCATTAACAAATTTTATTCCCCATGGAGAGTTCTTTACAATGAGCCATGTCTCAATTTTTTCTGTTCAGCACTTTTGGAGATATAGTAGTGCAAAGTTTTGCCGTTTTTCCAAGATGGCGGCCGACCACGTGACATATGACGTCATCATTAACATATTTTATTCCCCATGGAGAGTTCTTTACAATGAGCCATGTCTCAATTTTTTCTGTTCAGTACTTTCGGAGATATAGAGGTGCAAAGTTTTTCGGTTTTTCCAAGATGGCGGCCGAACCACGTGAATGATGACGTCATCATTAACATGTTTTATTCCCCATGGAGAGTTCTTCACAATGAGCCATGTCTCAATTTTTTCTGTTCAGCACTTTGAGATATCGAGGTGCAAATTTTTTCGGTTTTTCCAAGATGGCGGCCGAACCACGTGACCGATGACGTCATCATTTGGGCACAGTATATTAGAGGGCAAGACCAATATGTGTGCCAAGTTTGGCGATTCTACGTGCAACGGTGTAGACGCAGTGCTGCAAACAGACAAACAGACAAACAGACAAACAGACAAACAAACGAACAGATCAACATACTTGCCGGAAAATTTTTCCGGCAAGTAACAAACGAACAGATCAACATACTTGCCGGAAAATTTTTCCGGCAAGTAACAAACGAACAGATCAACATACTTGCCGGAAAAATTTTTCCGGCAAGTAACAAACGAACAGATCAACATACTTGCCGGAATCTTTTCCGGCAAGTAACAAACAAACGAACAGATCAACATACTTGCCGGAAAATTTTTCCGGCAAGTAACAAACGAACAGATCAACATACTTGCCGGAATTTTTTTTCCGGCAAGTAACAAACGAACAGATCAACATACTTGCCGGAATCTTTTCCGGCAAGTAACAAACAGATGAAAAATCGGTCAGAGACCGAGGACTTGCCGGAATGTACTTTTTTATTGGCCATTGAGGACAAATATGGCGGCCGAACCACGTGACCGATGACGTCATCATTAACATATTTTATTCCCCATGGAGAGTTCTTTACAATGAGGCATGTCTCAATTTTTTCTATTCAGCACTTTTGGACACATAGAGGTGCTAAGTTTTTCGGTTTTTCCAAGATGGCGGCCGAACCACGTGACATATGACGTCATCATTAACAAATTTTATTCCCCATGGAGAGTTCTTTACAATGAGCCATGTCTCAATTTTTTCTGTTCAGCACTTTTGGAGATATAGTGGCGCAACGTTTTGCCGTTTTTCCAAGATGGCGACCGAACCACGTGACTGATGACGTCATCATTAACATATTTTATTCCCCATGGAGAGTTATTTATAATGAGCCATGTCTCAATTTTTTCTGTTCAGTACTTTCGGAGATATAGAGGTGCAAATTTTTTCGGTTTTTCCAAGATGGCGGCCGAACCACGTCACCGATGACGTCATCAATTGGGCACAGTCTATTCCAGGGCAAGACCAATATGTGTGCAAAGTTTGGCGATTCTACGTGCAACGGTGTAGACGCAGTGCTGCAAACAGACAAACAGACAGACAGACAAACAAACGAACAGATCAACATACTTGCCGGAAATTTTTCCGGCAAGTAATGAAAAATCGGTCAGAGACCGAGGACTTGCCGGAATGTACTTTTTTGTTGTCCATTTCGGACAAATATGGCGGCCGAACCACGTGACCGATGACGTCATCATTAACATATTTTATTCCCCATGGAGAGTTCTTTCCAATGAGCCATGTCTCAATTTTTTCTATTCAGCACTTTCGGAGATATGGAGGTGCAAAATTTTTCCGTTTTTCCAAGATGGCGGCCGCACCACGTGACCAATGACGTCATCATTAACATGTTTTATTCCCCATGGAGAGTTCTTTACAATGAGCCATGTCTCAATTTTTTCTGTTCAGCACTTTTGGAGATATAGTGGTGCAAAGTTTTGCCGTTTTTCCAAGATGGCGGCCGACCACGTGACATATGACGTCATCATTAACATATTTTATTCCCCAAGGAGAGTTCTTTACAATAAGCCATGTCTCAATTTTTTCTGTTCAGTACTTTCGTAGATATGGCGGTGCAAATATTTTCGGTTTTTCCAAGATGGCGGCCGAACCACGTGACTGATGACGTCATCATTAACATATTTTATTCCCCATGGAGAGTTCTTTCCAATGAGCCATGTCTCAATTTTTTCTATTCAGCACTTCCGGAGATATTGAGGAGCAAAGTTTTTCGGTTTTTCCAAGATGGCGGTCGAAACACGTGACCGATGACGTCATAAATTGGGCACAGTCTATTCCAGGGCAAGACGAATATGTGTGCAAAGTTTGGCGATTCTCCGTGCAACGGTGTAGACGCAGTGCTGCAAACAGACAGACAGACAAACAGACAGACAAATGAAAAATCGGTCAGAGACCGAGGACTTGCCGGAATGTACTTTTTTATTGGCCATTGAGGACAAATATGGTGGTCGAACCACGTGACCGATGACGTCATCATTAACATATTTTATTCCCCATGGAGAGTTCTTTACAACGAGCCATGTGTCAATTTTTTCTATTCAGTACTTTCGGAGATATAGAGGTGCAAAGTTTTTCGGTTTTTCCAAGATGGCGGCCGAACCACGTGACTGATGACGTCATCATTAACATTTTATTCCCCATGGAGAGTTCTTTACAATGAGCCATGTCTCAATTTTTTATATTCAGCACATTCAGAGATATGGAGGTGCAAAATTTTTCGGTTTTTCCAAGATGGCGGCCGAACCACGTGACATATGACGTCATCATTAACAAATTTTATTCCCCATGGAGAGTTCTTTACAATGAGCCATGTCTCAATTTTTTCTGTTCAGCACTTTTGGAGATATAGTGGTGCAAAGTTTTGCCGTTTTTCCAAGATGGTGGCCGACCACGTGACATATGACATCATCATTAACATATTTTATTCCCCATGGAGAGTTCTTTACAATGAGCCATGTCTCAATTTTTTCTGTTCAGCACTTTTGGAGATTTAGTGGTGCAAAGTTTTGCCGTTTTTCCAAGATGGCGGCCGACCACGTGACTGATGACGTCATCACTAACATATTTTATTCCCCATGGAGAGTTCTTTACAATGAGCCATGTCTCAATTATTTCTGTTCAGCACTTTTGGAGATATAGTGGCGCAATGTTTTGCCGTTTTTCCAAGATGGCGACCGAACCACGTGACTGATGACGTCATCATTTACATATTTTATTCCCCATGGAGAGTTCTTTACAATGAGCCATACCTCAATTTTTTCTATTCGGGACTGTTGGAGATGTGGAGGTGCAGAGTTATTTGGTTTTTCCAAGATGGCGGCCGAACCACGTGACCGATGACATCATCATTAACATATTTTGTTCCCCATGGAGAGTTCTTTACAATGAGCCATGTCTCAATTTTTTCTATTCAGCACTTTCGGAGATATGGAGGTGCTAAGTTTTTCGGTTTTTCCAAGATGGCGGCCGACCACGTGACTGATGACGTCATCATTAACATATTTTATTCCCCATGGAGAGTTCTTTACAATGAGCCATGTCTCAATTTTTTCTGTTCAGCACTTTTGGAGATATAGTGGTGCAAATTTTTGCCGTTTTTCCAAGATGGCGGCCGACCACGTGACATATGACGTCATCATTAACATATTTTATTCCCCATGGAGAGTTCTTTATAATGAGCCATGTCTCAATTTTTTCTGTTCAGCACTTTTGGAGATATAGTGGTGCAACGTTTTGCCGTTTTTCCAAGATGGCGCCCGAACCACGTGACTGATGACGTCATCATTTACATATTTTATTCCCCATGGAGAGTTCTTTACAATGAGCCATGTGTCAATTTTTTCTGTACAGTACTTTCGGAGATATAGAGGTGCAAAGTTTTTCGGTTTTTCCAAGATGGCGGCCGAACCACGTCACCGATGACGTCATCATTTGGGCACAGTCTATTCCAGGGCAAGACCAATATGTGTGCAAAGTTTGGCGATTCTCCGTGCAACGGTGTATATGCAGTGCTGCAAACAGACAGACAGACAAACAGACAGACAAACAGATGAAAAATCGGTCAGAGACCGAGGACTTGCCGGAATGTACTTTTTTATCGGCCATTTAGGACAAATATGGCGGCCGAACCACGTGACCGATGACGTCATCATTAACATATTTTATTCCCCATAGAGAGTTCTTTACAATGAGCCATACCTCAATTTTTTCTATTCATGACTTTTGGAGATGTGGAGGTGCAGAGTTTTTCGGTTTTTCCAAGATGGCGGCCGACCACGTGACTGATGACGTCATCAATCACATATTTTATTCCCCATGGAGAGTTCTTTACAATGAGCCATGTCTCAATTTTTTCTATTCAATACTTTCAGAGATATGGAGGTGCAAAGTTTTGCCGTTTTTCCAAGATGGCGGCCGACCACGTGACTGATGACGTCATCATTAACATA